>NC_044905.1:78208221-78531523 GCF_001633185.2 Quercus lobata
TACGATCTTTAAATATGCAACCATTCTCATGTGATTTAAACCAGGAAAGTTTAAACTAGATTAAATACATATATAAAATTATAAACAACATTTTTTTTTTTTTTTGGGTAGAACGAACTTCAGAGCTGTTAACCGAGATCACTCAGTTCAAAAACTAAGCAATGGCATCTAATTAAGATACAAAACGATTTCACAAGGTACAACAGAATAAACTAAAAAGCCTATGTCCTCTTCTTGGTTACTTCCAAAATTAGCTAACACATCGACACAATGTTTGACTTCATGTAAGACATGCTTCAGACTGTATTGCTCAAGCTTGTTCAGCAACCACCTACAATCAAATTAAAGAGGAGAGAGATCTATTAGAAGAAGAGTTGGAGTTGACTATGTCCACAACAGATTTAGGATACAACTCTATTAGAAGAAGACTGGGAGTTGACTAAAGTCCACAACAGATTTAGCCTACGAGTCTATTTCAAGACTCTTGAACCCCAACTTAGAAGCCAAGATTAGCATAGAACTCAGCAACCACGTAGGAAGAAGCCCCTATAAATCTAGAGAATCCACAAATCTTCATAGTACTTATTAATCTAACCTTCATGCTATGTTTGGAAGTTTGGAGGGAGAGGAGAGTAGTTGGGAGGAGAGTAGAGGAGAATGGTTATCCTCTACCTTATTTGAATGTTTTTAAAATTAAGTAAGGGGAGGGGAATAATTAACCCTTTCATAGTTTGTAATTTTGTTAATATGGTAAGGATAAATTTGGTAATTCATTTGGTTAAAAATTTCTATGTTCTACTTTTCCTCCAAATCTCTCAAATTTAGGGGAATTAAAAATGAGGGGTTAGAAGTAGTAAAAACCCCTCCTCTCTTAAAAAACTTCCAAATAAGGTAATTTAACTTACTCTCCCTCCCTCTACTCTACTCCCCTCTACTCTCCCTCCATCCAAACAAGTTATCAAGGTTTGTTTAATTTTGAGCACAAATTCCGGAAATACCATCCTATTACAAAAGGATTTAGCAAATCTATAGTCTTTGAGATTGTGAATAATGGGTTCATTACCTGAGTTGCAAACAGAACAAGTAGTGGTGCAATTAATGCCTCTCTTGGAAAGGACCTCTCTGACTGGTACTCTATCCAGCACACAGCCACAGCAAAATCTCAGTTCTGCTACTTCGGTTCAAACTTACATAAACAATACTACTATATTATGCATGCGTTGAAACACAACATTACGACAAAGTCTACAACTCAAACTTAAATAGTGTCAATGATGGAATAAACACTTCACATCACTGCAACAATGTCTAATAATTGTTACCAGAGAGGCCATTCTAGTGTCAATAAATGACCACATGAAATAACATGTTGAAACCTTCCATCGAAATTTAAACTAATAACATTAGTTATTGGATGTGAGACTTTATTAGAAGTATGGAATTACCTCGTTTGTCAAGCAACAAAAGATTGTATAGTGAGCAACAAAAGATTGTATAGTGAACAATCATCGTGGTCCTGATAGAATTGAAGGCAATAATGGAGTAGCTGCAACAATATGCACTTCCTGGTTATCAACTCCAGCTCTTGCGTTTAGTAAAGGTGCATTTGAGAAGAAATAATCTAGGTCTAATTCAACATTCATAACACCTTCAAAGACCTTAACCACCATGGACATAGAAGGCCTCTTTGTGAAATCATTTTGCAAACACCATGCTGCAACCCGCATCATATTCACAACTTCTTCTCCATGCAAGTGCATATCTTCACTATACTTATCAACCAAATCCAACAATCTGTCCTCCTTAAACTTTTTCTTAAATAAATCAATTAGATGCATTGCTTCCTCTGGTTGAGAGCGATCAAAGTTTCTCCTTCCACACAATATCTCCAATAGCACTATTCCAAAGCTATAAACATCTACTTTTTCTGTAATTACTAAACTCAACCATTCTGGAGCCATATAACCAGGAGTCCCTCTCATAGTTGTCACAACTTGGCTCTGGTCATGATCAACTAGTTTAGACAATCCAAAATCAGAGACTTTTGCATTAAAGTTCTCATCCAAGAGGATGTTATGGGGTTTTATATCCATGCGAACAATCTTCTGCCTACATTCCTCATGCAAATAAGTTATTCCCCTTGCTATGTCAAGAGTGATCTTCTTTTTATGTTGCCAATCAAGTGACATCTCAATATTTTTGTGAAATATCCATTTATCTAAAGACCCATTAGACATGTATTCATAAACAAGAAGCTTATGAAATTTTTCAGCACAAAATCCAATCAGTCTTACCAAGTTGAGATGGTGAGTGCGGCCAATTGTCTCAACCTCAGCTAAAAATGATTTTTCGATTTGACTCAAACCATCAAGACGCTTCACTGCAACCTTAGTGCCGTCAATTAGAGTCCCTTCAAAAACTGTGCCAAATCCTCCCCCACCAAGCTCCTTAATGAAATTTCCTGTCATGGCCTGCACATCATGATAAGAATATCTTGTAGGCATTTCTAATACATGATCCAAACAGTACTCCTCAACTTCATCAGCATTCGTCTTCTTCCAAAAAAGAAAAGCAAAGATGCCAATTAAAAGAAACAGAACAAGCAAAGATCCGAGGCTAGATCCCAATATAATTTCAAGCTGGAGTTGTCGTGGAGGAATATTCTGCACCTTGATGTATACTTTGACATTAAAGTAAGTCTTTGTTTCTTCATCCTTGGACTTCAATGAAAAAATTTGGGATAGTAAATAGCAATTCCTAACATTGAAGCTCGAATCATAAATAGCAGCTTTGCACAAACAATTTTTTAAGCATGCCTGTGTACAAGTCTTTAAAGTTATATCTTGGTAGTCTGGCTTTATATATGGGGGGTATTTTGAAAAGGGAAAGTATGTGGTGTTCTGGAGCTCTAAAAGAATGTGATTTTTGGAAGCTTCACAAGACAAGGGAGTAACCAGGGAGCATCCAAGATTAGGCAGCATTTCATTAATTTGCCGAAAATAGTTTGTTCCATTAATGGGTGAAGGACAAATACATTGGCTGTTTGAACAAATACTATAATTGCCACAAAACGTAGGGTAACCACAATCACCATCATTAATATAATGTGTAAGGACATCATACCATTGTGTCCAATCCTCATAATACACTCTCAAGTGTCCGTCAGGCTCAAATCTCATGTATTGCAATGCTGATGATGTTGAAACCATTTCTAATTCGCTAAATAGCTTAAATGATTGATTGAAGAAAGCTAAGCTTCGATTAAGAAATTGAACATAACTGATGTTGTCAATACCTGGATTATAAAAAAAGTAGCCTTGTGGAGGATTAGAATTGATATAAGAAAACAACCCTTGACTAGTGAGGGAGAGTGAAAACACTCCTCCTTTACTAGTGAGTTGCTGCCCTGCCACCCACTTTTGCCCAAGAACCAGTGTGTCAGTTGGGTGATCAAGAGACTGCCAAATTGTTGCATTTTTTTCATCCAATAGCATGAGGTTGCATGTGTTAGTTAAGAGTAGGCCAGCCACAGATTTGTTGCCGATGTTTGTGGACCAAGCTATAGTTCCATCAGCATCTTGTAATACTAAACCTCTTTTTGAAGTGAGCTTCAAAGTTGCATTATTTCTGACCGGATTGTTTGGGTTGGCAGACCATGGTACTTCTGCACCATCTAATGCCACAGAGGTGCTGTCATAATAAGAATGAAAAGTGAAAATGGCAAAGAGAGAGCTGTTGCACGTTTGATTACAGAAGAAGCCACAACCACAAGCAGATCCATAGCCTGGATAGGAGAAGGATCTACTGGCAAGTATGATTCCAGCATTGGGTTTGTAAAAATTGGCAGTAGGCTCTCTGTCGGTCCATAAAGTAGGAGAGTTTTCAAAATCGCCAGTAGGCTCTCTGTTGGTCCATGAAATAGGAGAGTTTACAGGCAGATAACCATAAGCTGGCAGGGCAGTCACTAAGATGGGAAAAGGAGTTAGAAAAAAAGCAATGTAAAAAAAAAGACCATAGCAAGCCCAGCTTACACCCATTATCTGTAACTTGTATATGGTGGTAGAAGAAAGAAAGGCAAAATGGACATTGGACAAGGAAAGAGTGATGGAATGACTAGCATATATAGGCTATAGCTAAACAATTCTTTTGGGCATAAAAATAAAAATGTTAATGATCCTGTTTGACTGCTAAACTTGACTGCAACTACTGCAACGACAATTAATATCATTTTTCCCCCGTTATCTGTTCATCCCATGTTCCAGCAATCAAAATATGCTATGTGTCTACTAATTCCTAATTTTATGCTATTTATTTGACTTAACTAAAATAAATAAAAAGGAAAAAACCTCAGGGCACATGAGGGACTAAGGCAAAGTCAACAGTGATGGTGGCGGACTTGGTGGTGGGCGAGGTATTTGACTTAGACCAAATTATTTTATTTAATGAAAAATGCAAGCATTTTTTTTTTTTTTTTTTTTTATGAACAAAACCCAGCCCACTTGAACCCATAGTACTCATGGTGTGGGGCACCCTTGGGTGCGTTAGAGCTATCAACGTCGTGGCATAGCATTTTTGCGAAGAGAATGACTCGAACCAGACAACGCAGGTGTGATCCAGTCCAAAACTCCTACCAACGGACCATGTGCGCAGGGGGCATGAAATTGTACCCATGGCAAAGAGTTTTTGGCACACCATGAATTAAAATTAAGTAATAATAATAGGTCAGTTTTTGATCAACAAGGTCTAACCTCTAATTTCTTACTAAAAAGTACCTGCACAACTCTATCCTACTTTCATTTCCTTTCCACTTAGGCACTTACAATCTCCAATTTCCACTAACACACTACTTCAAGAATTCGATTGTAATTCTAGCATTATAACAAACACAAACTTTAATAACTACACATAAACTATCCAATACAGCACATTGCTCAATTTACAATTGAAAAGCAAAAGAATTGGGAAAGCTTTAACCTAACCTCCAATAATTCATGAGTCCTCTTCATGTTCATCCGACACAAATCCTCACACACGATCTTCACGACCTCATAGTGCCTCCACCGCTCGTGAATTCCGTTAACAATCCCTGCCTTCTTTACCTTCAGCTTCTTCCTCGTTCAAGCTCTGCTCCGCCAATGTCGGCGCTTTCTTCTCCTTCTTCTGCATAATTACCTCGCGCCTCAGTTGGTGGTATTTGGTTATGGCGGAACCGGGTTCTCGGGAGTGGACCAGCTCGTACCGAGAGTGTGTCCGACCCGGAGTTTGGTAATTGTTGGGACAGAGGGATGAATATTTCTCCGGCATTTGGGCTCAGGTTTGGGTTTGGGGAATCTTCAATCTTCGGTGAAGCCTAAGGAGCAGAGATTGTGGGCAATGCGTTGGTTAGCGGATTTTGGGAGGGTTTGGGTGTCGGAGGCGGAGCTCCGAATGTGGAAACGGGTTTTGGGGAAGGGTGTTTGGTCTGTGAGGGGGTCGTGCAAGGGTAATTGCGCGTGAAATGAAGTTTCGTTTGCAATAAAATTTTTATGTCAAAATCTAAATTTCATAAAATCCTGCTTAATATATTAAAGCTAAACTATATTTGCAACCTTTTGCAACCAAAAAGTTTTTTTTTTTTTTTTGGGAGAAACATTTTTGTTGCAAAAAGTTACCTTCTCCATTCCACTTTTTTTGTTATCTATTCCATTTTGAGATATTCTAAAATATTATCCTGTTTTTAAAAATAAAAATCATTAATTTATTAATGTTCTTATTATACTCCTTTTAATTTACTAATTTAATTTTTTGATAAATTTTTTTAATGGTAGTTTTAGAAACTCATACATTTTTAAAAGGTAAACAAGACAATAAATGATATTCCCTTAAAGAGCAGAACAAAAAAAGTGGGACGGAGGGAGTAGTTAGTAATTTTGTATATAAAAAATGAGAAAACTAAATTCTAAATATAAAATATAAAATCTACTATAAAATTAAATAGAAATAATGTTGTAGGGCCAGGGAACTTTTGATCCGGCCCACGCTCTACTAGGGCCCAGGACCCGTGCTGAGGAGGGTATTTGCCGAGGACGAATAGGGAAAGGCCGAAATGCCGGGGGCACAGCCGAGGATGACCCTGTCCTCGGCACTCCAAGACTTCGAAAGGAAGAGCAACGTTTCGTTGAGGGCTGTCCCCAAAAAGCCCCCTGAAGGAGATGCGAGTAGAATGGGACCGACGTGAGGGTACGCTGTGAAACTGGTTCAGGGTAAATACGTCCCCTCCGCATTAAATGCACCCGCCAACGTCCTAACCATGTTAATGAGAAAAGACGCCTGAACAGGGTGACTTCGATCATCGCAACTAACAAAAAGTAAGGAGGGACAGCTGATGGGACGGGTACTGAAGTAGGCACCTGCCTGATCAACAAGTGGAAGGTTAAGATCAACCAAGAAGGGCTATATAATGCGAAGGTTGACGTGCCAAATAAGGGGCTGGGGGGGGGGGGGGGAAAGGCCAAGAATCAGAGCCTCCCAGACCGCCTCAAGAAGAGAGACTCCTTGAGCGAACACGTCCTAGTTCTGTACGAACAAGACGACTAACCCTCGTCTGGTGACCAAGGCTTAGCCTTTTAAACCCACGCTCTACAAATGATATTGTTTGGGCCTTTTTACGTGCGAACCCAGTATCGTTTTGGGTCGTTACAAATCGCGCCCTTACAATTGGCGCCGTCTGTGGGGAGGGCTTGCGTGTTGGCACAGGCGGTGGGTTGGGACAGTTCTCCTGTCATTTCCAACAGCAGGTTGTAGTGTTCTAGCGTAAAGTTCCACTAGGGACTTCATTTCTTCACTAGGGGCTACGCTTCAAAGCGTTAGTGGCGCGAATGGTTCTAGGGGCTCGACTGAGGAGCTAACCCCCCTAAACCACGGCCCTACGCCATAGCCGAGGGGTTAATTCCCCCAACTACTTAAAAATCAAGTTTTGGACAGAACCAAGGTATTGCATGGTCCTCGGACTCAAACCTATAGGGAAACCAACTACTTAAAAATCAAGTTTTTGATAGAACCAAGGTATTGCATGGTCCTCGGACTCAATCCTATGGGAAAATCAACAACTTAAAAATCAAGTTTTGGACAGAATCAAGGTATTGCATCGTCCTCGGACTCAAACCTATGAGAAAACCAACTACTTACAAATCAAGTTTTGGACAGAATCAAGGTATTGCATGGTCCTCGGACTCAAACCTATGGGAAAACCAACTACTTACGAATCAAGTTTTGGACAGAACCAAGGTATTGCATGGTCCTCGGACTCAAACCTATGGGGAAACCAACTACTTAAAAATCAAGTTTTGGACACAACCAAGGTATTGCATGGTCCTCAGACTCAAACTTATCGGGAAACCAACTACTTACAAATCAAGTTTTGGACAGAACCAAGGTATTGCATGGTCCTCAGACTCAAACCTATGGGGAAACCAACTACTTAAAAATCAAGTTTTGGACAGAACCAAGGTATTGCATGGTCCTCGGACTCAAACCTATGGGGAAACCAACTACTTACAAATCAAGTTTTGGACAGAACCAATGTATTGCATGGTCCTCGGACTCAAACCTATGGGGAAACCAACTACTTACAAATCAAGTTTTGGACAGAACCAAGGTATTGCATGGTCCTCGGACTCAAACCTATGGGGAAACCAACTACTTACAAATCAAGTTTTGGACAGAATCAAGGTATTGCATGGTCCTCGGATTCAAACCTATGGGGAAACCAAGGACTCGAACCTATGGGGAAACCAACTGCTTAAGGGAAATTTGGACACCAAGTTGGTCCAAATGGCACATATGATATTTCAGGTGATGCCTATGTACCCGTTAAAATAGGCCCAGACACGAGTTCAATACCCTATGGGGGCGGGCGTGCTAGTATTCTAAAACAGGATCCTAAACATGTCATATGTGCAATCATGCATACATGTTATGATAATTAGTTCAGAAATCATAAACAGTAATAAGTATCGACAAGGGCAACTAACAAGAAACCAAAAGGAAAAAGGAAGAAAAGAATTTCATATATGTGGTCAATAGGTTTAAACTACCAGCAGACTACAAAGTTTTTTCAATAAAAAAAAAAAGGAAACTAGTTAATCATTAAACTAAAAACAAATACGGAGCCTGGCCGGGGTTTCTACTTCTTCAATTCTGCTTCGGCCACACCCTGGGAAGGCAGAACGGGACTAGCTTCGACGCCCTGGAGGACAGTTCCTTTTGGGGAAGACTGAGCAGGATCAGTAGTGGTGCTCTTGGGGACCACAACGAGGGGAATTGCCTGTAGGGGCTGGGCAGGTATGGCTGGCTCTTCGGCATTAGGCATCTGAGCGCCGACCACAGGCTCAGCAACCTCTTTGGGTACCTCGGGATCCATACGCTCAGATGCTTCTATCACATCCTGAAGCTTTCCCCCTTTAAACGGCTCGCCAGAAGAGGCGCCAACCTGTATAGCTTCCGACTGAGTGACCCCTCCCTCATGTTGGTCGCTCACCGCCTCGGAGCTGGTGGAGGTGGTCTTACGGATGGCTGTAGGGTAGAATATGTTCTCTACTTTCCACAAATCAGACGAAGCATCCACCCCAGCCCGCTTTAAGGTCTCTTCCCAAACCTGGGAGCAATAAAGCCTGCATACTCCGGGAATTTGGGCTTTAAGGGAGGCTTGAGTGTCAGCTACCCCCGCGTTGTAACCCTCATCCTCGGCCGTTTCCTTGGCAGCCTCAGCCTCGTTTCTGGCAAACTCAGCCTCTTGCTTGGCCCTCATGACTTCGTCCCGGGCATACTCTGCCATACCTTTGTCATTTTCTACCAAGATCAGTCTTTTATTTAAATCACTGATCTGCTCCTTGGCTATTCGTAACTGGTCCTCGGCTTCGAGCAGACGTTTTGTTTGGTTCTCGGCCTGTTTTTGGGCGCCAGCTAAACCCGCCGAGGCGCTATCCCTATCTCGGATAGCTTCTGTTAAGGCAGCCTTGGCCTTGGCGAGGTCGTCCTTGGAAGCTTTGAGAGTTCGCGTGGCCTCTAAGCGCTTGGAGCGTTCATTCTCAGCCGCCTTACTCTGCTTATTCACTTCCTCTTTCATCCTATAGGTGGCCTGGAAAGCCTGTCAAGGGAGATAAATACATCGTGAATGACAAACCAAGAGTAAGAGTTAACACAGTTTTAGGTTTCAAGAGTCTTACCATGCCCAAGTACCTCTTAATACTGAGGAAAACCTCCTGCATCCTCATTTTCTTCAACCCATCCACGTCGGTGAGAAGTAGCATGGTTCGCCTTAGTGCGTCTGCCACATAACCACCCTCGCCATCTCCGAGGTCCCTCATGGACGTGGTTTCCAACAGTGGCCCCCCGTGGAGCATTGGGGCGGGAAGCCAAGCGCTTTGCAAGGATTGGGCCTCGATCCCCTTTCCCTTACCTTGGGAAGATTGGGCTTCGGTCTCTTTACCCTTGCTTTGTTGCCCAATCTTCAATTGTTTCGCACGCGGGGCTTCCTCCCTCTCCTTAGAAGGTTGGGATTTTCTCCCATCCATGGTTTCCTTGCCCTTGGGACTCTTCTTTCTCTTTGAATCGGTGGTCTCCGGCCGAGGAGGCAGAGCTGGTTGGGGAGGAGCAGGAAGTTTGGGCCGGGGGGATTGTGGCTGTGATTTTGTGGAGGATGACCTAGTATGGATAGTCTAGGGCTGAGGTGGTGGAGACGGAGCGTGGGATTGTGGCGTTCCCTGTGCACCCTTCCCCGGTTGACCCTCGAGGAGGTCGAGTAAGCTGGTCGGGGGCTTTCTCTTGAGTCCCATCTCGGCTTGAGAAGATGTGCCTACTGATGACAATTCCGCCTCGGACAAGGCTGGGTTACCTATATTACCAGAAGGATCCTCGGATTGATCGGCTAGGTCAAATACCCCAAATCCCTCCTCGGATTGATCTAACTCGCCTTCGTCCTCCGCTACTTGATGAGATGAGGAGAGGTCCACCAGTGGGACGCCCTCTAGGACAGATGATCCTTCGGAGATTAAAAATCCCGACTTGGCCACTGTAATTTTTGGAAGCCGAGGACGGCTGGCGCTGATCACGTGCCTGGGGTCGGCAAATGACTTCTGAAGGGGAGCGTACCCTAAGATTTTGTGAGCGGCTCGGACTTGACCATCTTCGTCATTTACGAAAACCGCCGCTTGAAGAACAGTCTCCAAGTCCACCCGATTAACTAGGTGAAAGTGCCGGTGAAAAGCGCGTGGATCTGCCAAAAAAAAAAAAAAATACACACACACATGCGTAGAGTTAGTTACCGAACCATATTAAATTAGACTGGCGCAAAGGGTCAGCACCCTTCCATTCCCTATACCCCATCTGGTTCTCCTTCTACCGTGGGGCACGAATCGCCATCATGCCATTCACCGGGGACGATAAGGAAATCCTTGTTTAATCCCTTGTTGGAATCAAGAAGGCATTGAATTAGTCGAACCCTCTCGTCTCTCGTCTTCATATAGTAGGATTTTCCCTTTAAATTTTGGAGATTATAGCACCAATTCACGTCATGGTGGGTCAATCTTAGCCCCATCTTTTCGTTTAAGGCATCCACAACCCAGAATCCTGAACATGTTGCCAGTGCACTGGGTAGGGGCTAATCAGAAGTGACTAAGGTAACCCTTCGTTACCGGCCCCATGGGGATTCTCATACCCCCCTCTACGAAGGCAAGAACAGGAATTACCACCTCGCCTGTTCTCCTCAAATAGTACCACTCCCCTATCTTATAATGCTTCAGACTTACGTTGGGAGGAATCCTGTAATCGGCGATGAACTTTTTCATCGCCTCTTCAGTATCGACTAATTTCCTCAGTCTCAATTTAGCCATCTCTACGATTTACTAAACAAACTCAACCAGTGACGGAAGAAGAAAGGGAACCAGAGAAAAATAAACCCAGAAAAGAAAAAACACGAGTTAATGGAGGCAGGGAACTTATAGAAAAGAGGAAAGACGCTTCGGACAGGCTTTTTGTGCTGGAGGTAGACTTGAGTTTGGACGAAAGTTCAGATGAATCCAGGGTATACACGTTAGAACTCTAAAGTGTAAAACTGAAGAGACAGATCTGTTCCAAAAGTCATTTACACTTCCTATTGAGAGTAACTGCACGAATTTTCCCGCCCATAAAGGCCAAGGAATCCCCATTGTTAGATCTCCATCATGCCATAGAACGTGGGAAACACAAAGCCGCCTGCATTTAATGAGGCCACGTTCCACCTTCCAAAGTCTCCAGGAACGTGTCTCGGGCAGACAAAAGATCTCGGGAACTGATAGGTGATAAGGATTGACAGGCATTGACAGATGTCTGATGTCATCAAAACCCTTCTATTCGTCCGAGGAGCTGGATAGTAGGATTTTGAGGGGCTATTGTAGGGCCAGGGAACTTTTGATCTGACCCACGCTCTACTAGGGCCCAGGGCCCGTGCCGAGGAGGGTATTTGCCGAGGACGAATAGGGAAAGGCCGAAATGCCGGGGGCACAGCCGAGGATGACCCTGTCCTCAGCACTCCAAGACTTCGAAAGGAAGAGCAACGTTTCGTTGAGGGCTGCCCCCAAAAAGCCCTCTGAAGGAGATGCGAGTAGAATGGGACCGACGTGAGGGTACGGTGCAAAACTGGTTCAGGGTAAATACGTCCCCTCCACATTAAATGTACTCGCCAACGTCCTAACCATGTTAATGAGAAAAGACGCCTGAACAGGGTGACTTCGATCATCGCAACTAACAAAAAGCAAAGAGGGACAGCTGATGGGACGGGTACTGAAGTAGGCACCTGCCTGATCAACAAGTGGAAGACTAAGATCAACCAAGAAGGGCTATATAATGCGAAGGTTGACGTGCCAAATAAGGGGCTGGGGGGGGGGGGGGGAAAGGCTAAGAACCAGAGCCTCCCAGACCGCCTCAAGAAGAGAGACTCCTTGAGCGAACACGTCCTAGTTCTGTACGAACAAGACGACTAACCCTCGTCTGGTGACCAAGGCCTAGCCTTTCAAACCCACGCTCTACAAATGATATTGTTTGGGCCTTTTTACGTGCGAACCCAGTATCGTTTTGGGTCGTTACAAATCACGCCCTTACAAATGTGATTGACAATAACATTATCATCTTAGTATTCAAATTGTATTGATCTAGTAAAGAGAGAAAATAATAGCACCAGCTCATATTAAGTTTACAACACAATTAACATTTGAGTGAATTTTGTTTCATTGGAAAGTAACATTTGGGGCTTTAAATAATCCAATTAGAATTTGAAATGAGCCAAATATGATTATTTGAAGTTAGCATAGCTATGTTGTGTCCAAGGGTGCTCAATCCTTGCTATACCTATATGCTTGCTCAACCAAAATTGCAGCAAAGCTAATAATTTTGAAATGTTCTTCAAAAATTCCACTTTGTTACAAATTTGTATGAATTTATTGATTTTGGATTTTGGTGATACTTATTTTTTATTTATTGATAATTCTATAGACAAAACATATAAATACTAAGAAAGTAAAACCCTAGAATGATTAGAAAACATCTAAAACCCTAATTCGCATCAATTACGCAATTAGGTGACAAAATACCAAAATTTACCAAAAATGACTAAATTGAGTTAAATGCAAAATCATAAACTATTGACCTTAAGGGTCTTCCCAAAACAAATGAGACCTTATTCTAACCTTTAAATTAAAAAAATATTAAGGAAAAATAAATATAACTATAAATAGGAAAAACACTGTTTTCAGAAACTTAACGAAGGAATTTACCTAAATTTAGGTGACAATCGAGGTTTCAAGTCTGGATGAAAATGTTGTTTCCCTTCAACTTGCCAAATTTCATGCAATTTCGACATTGTCGCTCTGATAGCCTCTATTGGCACTCCCCCTTGATCTTGCGTTGTGACTTCCGGTGTCGCTGCTACTCCAGAAAGACATGTGCTAGCTGTTCTACATCATATTGTGTTTGTTCAATTCAATATATCAAATTGTTAACTTTAAACTTTTCAAACAAGAATTTTTGCAATTGAACATCTATGCATTATACATGTCAAAAAAAAAAAAACTTTGGACAGAATTGAAAATCTATCAGTCAGTTAATTCGTTATTCTGATTTTTCAGCAACATTGCATGAAAAAAGTTTTCGCTACACAACTAAGTAAGATTTTTTTAGCAACGTTGCATGAAAAAACTTTTCAAAGCAAGGATTTTTGCAATTGGACATCTATGCATTACACATGTCAAAAAATAAAAAATAAAAAACCATATCAAATGTCCAACCCATTGTCTGTATTGTAACAACACGTATATGGTGCTAGAAGAAAGAAATGCAAAGCGAATTCTAGACAAGGAAAAGTGGGATGGAAATATGACTAGCATAATTTTGAAATCTTTCGGACAGCAAAATGTTAATGATCAACTTCTAGAATGACTTGACGACATTAAATAATGTAATTTCATTGTTCCTTCCCTGGCGATTCTCTCTAGTCCACACACACACACACACACACACACACACGCAAGTTCATATCCGTGATTAATAAGCAAATTGGGTTAAGCTCACATCGTGCACTAATGCATGTTAGGATGCGGAGGACACGGCTTGTGTCCATTGCATCAGTCCCAACCTAGATGCTGACACATATCTTCATTGTATTAATACATTGAATACAAGCCATGTCTCAAATCTAGTACCACAATCTTATGTGACACAACTTTGTTGTCTTGACAAACTGTGAATGGTAGAAGAGAAAATATTGTAGAAGAGAAAATATTGGATCTATATATGTGAAAGTAACAAATAACTAGTCACACTCTAGTACATAAAATAGTTGGGAAAAAAAAATTGTTGTGATCTTAAAATTACTCGATTAATAAGTTCATTAGTGCAACATTGTTGGATTAGATTATTACGTTTTTCTTTATACATAATTTTATATTTTCATTTTTAAATTCCCACTTGTGGCTTCAGTCCTATTCTAGATGCTACCATCCCTAATTATACGTGGAGTAGAAGTATTATTAGACTTATAGACATCTCATTGTATAGTTGAACTTGATGGTGTGTTCAATATAATATACACAATTATACACCTCTCTCTCTCTCTCTCTCTCTCTCTCTCTCTCCACACAAATCTAGACAAGCAGGGTCACTACCAAGAAATTGCTATTTTTGAGATCTAAGAGGCTATTTGGTTCTTATGTTTCCATCACCCGTAACTCTGTTTCCATCACCCATAATTCAAAATAAGTGAGACCCACTCCAAGAAAGCTTGTTTGGCTGTGTTTCCTGTTTTTGTTTCCATCACTCAATTCTCTGATTTTTGAATGATGAGTTATGGAAACTAAAAACACATTTTAGGTGTTTTCAGTTTCCAAAACTCAATTTCTAATGGCATTTTTGTAATTAAACCCACAACTTTTGAAATTTTAGCCGTAATGTTTGACTTTTTGGTTTTTTTTTTGAAATAATGCAACCAACTGCATATCTTGACTTTTTATTTTTATTTATTTATTTATTTTGAAACAAAGTCATTGAGTGATGAGTGCCAAACGGATGGGGTTGGAGAAATTGGGGTATTTTAAGTGATGAGTGATAAGTGATGATGATGAAAGGTTTTTGTAGAACATACAACTAACAGAAGAATAGATCTAAAAATTCTTTTTAACGTTTCTTGCCGCCTAGGGTTCCTCTGCTAGGGTTTATCTCTTGCTAGGGTTTCTTCAAGGTGCGTGTAGAATTCTATCCCTATCTCTGTGTAGGTTTCTTTTTCCCTTCAATACGCTCTACGTTTCTGCTAGGATGGGTTGTGGATCTCTAGTATCCTTTGTTTTGTTTTTCTTCTCTACTCTATCACCATGGCATCACTTGATGATCTTTGGTCTTGTTTCTCCCTAACCAAAGAAGAAGAGCAGGGTGCTGATGTGCCTCGGAGCAGTGCGCCACTTATCTACAGATTGGCAGCCAGGTTTTTCACAAAGTGGACAACGAATATTGAAGCAGTTGCTTGAACTTTTAAACCACTATGGAAACCGAGTGGTGAATTCAAAATTCAAGACATTGGAGGGAACATCATGGTTTTCGAATTTGATGATGCTCTGGATTTAGAGAGGGTTTGGGAGTGTGAACCGTGGTCCTATGATAAAAGCCTGGTAGTGTTCCAACGTGCAGTGGATGTAGAATTTGCCCCACTTTTGGAGTATACCACCTCTGCTTTTTGGGTGCAACTTCACAACATCCTAGAAAAGAGTATGACTCAGGAAATTGGCGAGGTAGTGGGTAATACGATAGGTAAAATTGTGCAAGTGGCCGATCCTGAGGATGATGGCCAAGGGTGTGAGTTTTTGCAGATCCGTGTGTCCCTTGATATCACTAAACCCCTTCCACGTTGCTGCAAGCTTTGGTTGGAGGGTGAGCATATTGGATGGGCTCTTCTCAAGTTTGAGCCCCTTCCAAACTTTTGCTATTGGTGTGGTCGAGTTAATCATAACGAAAGGGATTGTGATCTTTGGCTTCAAGGAAAGGGAAAATTGAAAAAAGAGAATCAATAGTATGGAGAGTGGCTTTGGGCAGAACCCATTAGGCAGAATTGTAAAACCGTGGTTGTGGTTTCAAGAAGATGTCGTGGAGATACAATGTGGATGAAAGGTCCAGCTATGCCAAAACACACTAGCCCAGCCTCAACACCAAGCCCCTAATATGACATTGATCAAACTAAGGTGCTGATGGGAGGGGGGGGGGACCATTTCATGGAGCATATTTGCAATTTGGAGAATGATGATGTAGGTGGGGTCAATGATAGGTTGGCTGTGAAGTGTGACATCTCTAAGCAACAGGTTTCAGCACTTGTGGACAAGTATAATGAGTCTATTCCTACGGTTATTTACTCTTTTACTACAATAAAGCCAAATCTAGTTGATATCACCAATAGTGAAGTCATTCTGAGTGAGACAAGAAAATGGAAAAAATTGGCACGTGAAGCAGACAGTGACAACTCCTTTACTAAAATGTCTAAACAAGTTGAATGACGTCCTCCTCTAGACTTGGCAGATACTAGCATGGTGAAAAAGTTGCATAGGAATGTAGGGGGGTTGGAGAATAAGGAAAACAATCAGGTGGTTGCTGGGGTCCAGCACCACTAGGTCCAATGAGTTGCCTAAGCTGGAACTGTCGTGGGCTTGAGAACCCACAAACAGAAGAAGAGTTGGTTGCTTTGATTAACAAAAAAGATCCCAAAATCGTGTTTTTGATGGAAACCAAAGTGGAAAAAATTACTATTGAAAGAATATGCCGGAAGTTGAAGTTTGTGAATTTTTTTGCTGTTCCTAAGGTGAATCAGGGTGGTGGTCTAGCTTTGTTTTGGAGAGAAACATTAATTTGGTTGTGCTCACTTCTTCTGATCATTACATTGACACTAGTATAGACTTTGGAATGGATGACGCCTGGCGTCTTACGGGTTTCTATGGTGACCCTGAAACTGCCAACTAAGAACATTCCTGGTCTTTACTAAGGGATTTGAGTCAACGTTTATCCCTACCGTGGGTTTGCATGGGGGATTTCAATGAAATTATTTGGTTGGAGGAAAAACAAGGTTGGTTGGATCTTCTCAAGAGACAGATGCAAGGCTTTAGATATGCCTTGGACTTTTATGGTTTGAAAGATCTTGGTTTTAATGGTTTTCCCTTCACATGGTGCAATAGGAGACCGGGGGATCAAAATGTGTGGATTTGTCTAGATCGTGGGATAGCTACAATGGATTGGATAATTCGTTTTCCTACTACCCAAATTCACCATCTGGATGTGTTTCATTTGGATCATAAGGCCATTCTTCTTGTTTAAAATTCGGAACAACAAAGGTTTTATCGTAAAGGTAAACCGTTTCAATTCGAAGCAATGTGGTTGAAAGATAACTCATGTGAAGATGTGGTGAGATAGTCATGGGATGAAGTTTCTGCATCTTCTCTGGAGGTAGTGTTGACAACAAAGTTAGACAAGAGCTAAGAGAATTTGAGAACTTGGAACCGGGAAACATTTGGGCTGGTACATAACACACTTGCAAAGAAGTTAAGAGAGCTTAGTGGGGCGGAGGAGGCTGGGTTATATGTTATTGCACATGACTGTATTTACAAGCTAAGGAAAGAAATTGAGGTGCTAAAATCCAAGGAAGAGACCATGTGGAAGCAAAGAGCGCATGCAGATTGGCTGAAGGATGGAGACTAAAACACTAGGTACTTCCATTGTCGTGCAAACCAAAGGAACAAGCATAATTTAATTCTGGGTTTGGAGGATGAATCTGGGCTGTGGGTAGAAGATGAAGACCGTGTAGGCAGAATGGTGGAAAAGTATTTCCTAAATATTTTCTCTACATCAAATCCCATGGGTTTTGATGAAGTTTTGGTTGGCATGACACCCCTGTCACTGCAGAAATGAATTTAGAATTGGATAAGAATTTCATAGGTGAGGAAGTCTTTAAAGCTCTCAACCAAATGGCCCCTCTCATTGCCCCCGGACCTAATGGTATGTCACCTATTTTCTATAAATCTTTTTGGCACATTGTTGGTAGGGATGTTACTGAAGTTGTCCTAAATGCACTTAATAATGGTCATGTTCCTGCTAATTTCAACTCTACTTTCATAGCTCTCATACCAAAAATTAAAGATCCAAAAAAGTTTTAGACTTTAGACCAATCAACCTCTATAATGTGGTCTACAAACTTATTGCAAAAGTTTTGGTTAATCGGTTGAAATGTATCTTACCATATATTGTCTCAGATTCTCAAAGTGCTTTTTTATCAGGTTGTCTCATAATTGATAACATCTTGGTGGCTTTTAAGACATTGCACTATCCTAAAAGAAAAACCCAAGGGAAGTTGGGTTTCATGGCCTTAAAGCTTGACATGAGTAAGGCCTATGATTGGGTGGAATGGGGTTTTTTTTGGAAAAAGCAATGTTGCATTTGGGTTTCTCTAGGAAATTTGTGAATATTATCATGTCTTGCATCAAAACTGTCTCTTTTTCAGCCATTATTAATGGGGTCCCAGTTGGTCACATCATTCCTAGTAGAGGCCTAAGGCAAGGTGATCCACTCTCCCTTTATCTCTTCCTAATATGTGCTATAGGGCTTCAAGGATTGATCCACAAAGCCGAATCATATGGGTTTCTTAGGGGTGTCTCAATTTGTAGAAATGCTCCTTGGGTGTCTCACTTGTTCTTTGCGGATGATAGTGCCAAGCAAAAGAATCCAAATGTCAGGTAATTCTTGATATATTATCTATTTAAGAGAAGTGGTCGAGGCAAAAAATAAATAGAGACAAAACTAATATATTTTTCAGTGCTAACACCCATCATGATATCCAGGCTAGTATTCAAGTGCTATTGGGTGCCCTATTCATTAGACAATACGAAAAATATTTGGGTTTTCCAGCTTTTGCTAGGAGAGCAAAAAAAAACATAGCTTTGTCTATATTAAAGAAAGGATTTGGAAGAAATTGTAGGGGTGGAAGGAAAAACTCCTTTCTCAGGCTGTTAGAGAGGTGCTTATTAAATCAGTAATCCAAGCGATCTCAACTTACTCCATGAGTTGTTTCAAACTTCCTAAGGTTTGATAAAAGAAATTGAGATCATGATTCGAAAATTTTGGTGGGGTTACAATGGTGAGGCAAGAAAAGTTCATTGGGTAAAATGGGAAAGGCTTTGTGAAGCATAGGAGGTGGGAGGTATGAGGTTTAAGGAGATTGAGAAGTTTAACAAAACTCTTTTGGCCAAGCAAGTATGGAGAATGATTAATAATCCGGATTCTCTATGCCATAAGGTTTTCAAAGCTAGATTTTTTCCGAATTGCTCAATTCTAGAAGCACCCGAGGTGAATGGGGGGTCTTATGCATGGAAGAGTATTTTTAGTGTTAGATATGTGGTTAAAAGGGGCATGGTTTGGCGGATAGGGAACGGTGCCTCCGTCAGTATAAAGGAAGACAAATGGCTTCCTGACCAATGCTATAGAATGGTTATCTCTCCTCTCCCCAATATTCCACCCGATACCAAGGTCAGTAGCCTCATTGATTCAACTTCATGTGCTTGGAAAGTTGATTTAGTTCACCAAAATTTACCGCATGAGGCTAAAATCATTTTGAGTATCCCGCTGAGTTTCAGACTCCCTAGTGATCGTCTGATATGGTCCAAAACTCCTTCTGGCCTGTTGACTGCCTGAAGTGTCTATAAATTGCTGGCTTGTGATGCTTCAGCCAACAACACTAGTAACTCAAATCCTAACCCCCAGAAGTCATTTTGGAGAGGCTTATGGATGCTACAGATCCCTTCCAAGATGAAGCATTTTGCGTGGCGTGCTTGCAATAAGGCTCTGCCCACCATGGTCAACTTGTTCCGTTGCCTTATAGCTGATACTGACAGATGCACGGTATGTAATGCCCAACCCGAAGATATTCTCCATGCTGTGTGGGGATGTAAGGCACTAGAGAATGTGTGGAGCCAACTAAGCTGGGCCTGAAGCTCAGTTGCAATCCCTCTAGGGGATTTTTCTAATCTGTTTGCTCATTTTTTGCAGGTATCTGATGATCTTAGAGCAGAACTTTTTATAATCATTTCTTGGCTTTTGTGGAACAAGCATAATTGCCTTGGTTGGGCCTCTAATTCATTCCCCTGAATCAAATTGTACAAAAAGCTAGTGGCCTCTTATAAGACTTCCTTAATGCCCAGGATTCGAATCCAATTTCTACCTAGCTGCCGACTTCAATTCAGTGGCGCCCTTCTGAGTCAAATCAGTATAAAAGCTAACTTTGATGGTGCAATTTTCCAGAGCACAAATTCTATAGGTATTGGCGTGGTGATACGGGACTAGCGAGGTGCTATCATTGGTGCTCTTTTAATGCATATTTCCCCCCCACAAATAGTAGTTGAGGTCGAAATCCTTGCATGCCACGGTGCAGTTATTTTTGCTTTGGAATTGAGTCTTCACGAGATGGTATTCGAAGGTGATGCTACTAGGGTTATCAATGCTATCAAGTCTAGAACGGCTGAACATTCTTCTTTTGGTCATATCATTGATGATATCTACCATTCGTCTTCTCAATTGAATTGGTGTGATTTTTGTTTTGTTAATCGTTCTTGTAATAAGGTTGCCGATGCTTTGGCAAAGAAAGCAAAAGAGGGGGAAGATTTTAAGGTCTGGTTAGAAGACATATCTAGAGACATTGTCCCCCTGGTTGCTTTTGATGTTCCTTAATTTTTTTTTTTTTTTTTGTCTAATAAAGTTCCTTCCTGGACTTCCAGGTTGGCTTCTCAAAAAAAAGAAAAAAGTGATGAGTGATGAGTGATGAGTGACAAAAATTGAGCGAGAAGTGATGAGTGATGACCAAAAAAAAAAAAAAAAAAAACCAAACAACCCCTCAATGTCAATAATTACAAATGGTTTAAAACTAGTGTTTCAGACACCAAGAAATTTATTCTTCCTGCATTAAGAAATAACTAGCCTTTTTTTTTTTTTTAGAAGTAGTGGCAGCTTCAGAAATTTTGTTTAGGGGGTCATTAAGATATTTAAATTAAAAAAATTAATAAAAAGAGAACTTGAATATATCGAGTTATAGACCAAAAAAAAAAAAAAACTTGAATTTTTATAATTTCCTTCTACAAGTTTTCAAATTTTGAATTGTTATATGACAGTTCATTATGAGTATTTATTGCCAATATGGGTAGCTATGACCATTTTATTTTGTTAAATTTGTCTAAATTTTTATTTTTATGCAGTTAATATTATATATTTGTCATTGTTTTTATAAAAATATTTTAAACTAAATGACTAAACTCAACTCTCATTGGCTCTCTATTAATTATTGACACACACAACCACACTTATTCATACATAAAATAATTCACTACATGTTTACTTAACCAATAAAATGCTTGAATAATCACTAACTTTGCAATGTGTTTCTTGAATTTTTCTAACTTTATGACAAAAAGTTATAATAACATAATAACTATTCACACTCATGTAACAAATCCTCTCCATTTTCTAATTATTAAATTATATAAAATTATATTATATTTATATTATACACACAAACATTCACTTACACGTCATTATTTACACAAATGACATTATAAAAAAAAAAGTAATGCATACAATCAATATTAGACACACTCATACATATATAATAAAAATTTATAATAAAGAGTGACACTTACAATTCGCAAACACTTACTCTTACTTTAGAGTTAGAAATACTTGTAATAAGGATGTATAAGATTTAAGTTATGGCATGCAAAAATATTTTTAAGAAAAAATTAATGTATTAAACTAACAAAAAAAATATTAAAAATATATAATTTTTTTTTTTTTTTTTGAAGTAACCCCCCAAACAAAGAGTAGCACCGCCCCTATAGAGAAGCAATAGCTAGCCGATGTACATGTACCCCGAGGTTGTATATCCTGTTTCCATTGCATGCACCATTTCCCTCACATGAGAGTTCACCATCATGTGAGGGAAATGATGCATGCAATGGAAACATAATGAATGTTCTTGTGTACCACACAACGACGTGGTATATTTTAAAATATTTTGTAAGAAATATTTTATGATCCAAGTATAATACTTAATAAGTTATTATAAGTTAAAATATTTGGGAAATAATTTCAATTATATTATGCATGTTTTTAGACCCCTTAAAACACAACTGAATTAACCTAGTAAATTAGCCAAGTGATTACTTAGTCCAAATTTCAGATCTAGGTTAACATAATCATATAATCATATCAATGTAAAGTGCGAAATATAAAGAACACAAAGATATGATGACCTAGGAAACCACACCAGTAAAAACCTGGTGAGGATTTAACCTAGCTATCCTCAAGATAAACCTGAATCCACTATGAAAGAATCGAAATTTTACAATAGCGACTTAGACCACTAACATCCTATTGCTACCTACCAGTAAAAAACTTACTGACATGACCACGTGCAAGCTCTGAAACCACAGACTCCTTCTTTCTTGGATTCTCCAGCAAATACAAGCACACCCGCTTGTGTTTCTTTAAGCTCTTTAATGCAGCAACTGAATGATCATCAAGCTCTCAATGAAATCTCCTTCTTGATAATCCTAAGCATGTGTGAAGGCAACCACCTCTAGATCTGACAAGAGATTCACACACCTAGCAAATAGAGTAACCTCAAAAACGTGGCTAGGGTTTCCCTTTTATACCTAGGGCAAAACATAAAACCCTACACATCATATGGCCTTAGGGCTGAGTTGGAAAATTTTGCAGAAAAACATTCTGCCTGACTTTCGATTGATCGAGTCTAATTCTCGATCGATCTAGCCAAACCGAATTACACAATGAATTCTTCAACAACTCGATTCCAACTTTACACAAAAAACCTATACTTTGAGCAAATCTAAACAAGACTAAAAACCTGTTTTGATCATGATTTGCCAACAATACAAATTAAAGTTCTCATATATAAGTTTCTAAGTACTTAGAACCTAACATATTACATTTCATTAGAAATGAAAAAAGAAATGCAAATTGTTAATATTAATATAACTGAGAATATACATATATTGCTTGACTGAATTGATGGTATTTTAATTATTTTCATTACTTTAGCTCACAACTTTTTATTTTAAGATTCTTGATTGAATGTTATTAAATTTGCTTGTCTTTTGTTGGAGTTTGTTTCAATAATTATTGAAACAACTAGATTCGAGTTTGAATTCCATATTTCAAAAGACCTTTCCTTATATAAATCTTAAAAAATGTAACTATAAAAAGTCATTTTATATAAATAGCTTTTTTTAGAACCGTATATATAAAATAAAAAATAAATGCATTTACCGTATTAATACTCTTTTTAGTTACATAGCACAAAGTAATCTATTACATGCCATTGAAAGGAGTTATGAATTACCACCACCTACCCTTGGCATGATGGTCACTTCATAAGTATAAGTGTTTGTGGGGTGTTGCGAGTAAGGGTTAGGGTTCAAGTTTCTGAGAGGGAGTTTTATATACATACACATAGATTAGGTTAGAGTAAAACTCTATCTCAGATCAAAAAAGAAAAAAAGAAAATGAGAGGAGTTGTGAATTGAGTACCATTAGCTCAATTGGTTAAGCCTTTTGTTATTGAGTAAGGGTCAGTTTGAATTTTTCCTACTAAAAAAAAGAAAAACACATGGGTGCTTTTGCCTAATTGTAAGGAGCCAAAAAAATAAAAATAACAATGATCAAATTGAATATTACCAAAATATATGAACCATGGACCAAATTGATAGTGACCCCAAAATAGAGGGACCAAAATGATATTTTTACATTGTTTCAATTGTTGCCAAAACAACTAAATAAAAGAAAGAATTTCATATTCCAAGTCTTTTTTTTTTTAATAATAAGTATCCAAATAAATTAAATTTCTTATACGAATTTTATAAAATAACCATGTAAATTTCTTTTGACTAAATACTTAATGCATAATCTATAGATAATTAACACATGGAATAAATGCATCTATCCCATTAGCTATGGTAATCAAATAATAGTTTGATATAAATATAAAATTTGGTGACTTGAAAGGCTAAATAAAGAAAATCCTCATCTTTTTTTTTTTTTTTTTGACAAAGAAGTAAGTGAATTTTATTAAACTAAGTCCGATTGGAAAACATCCTCCAAATCACTAGGTAAAGGTTCCACCCACACATCTGTGTCTACAACTACAACTACTCGTCTAGCTAAGGCATGAGCTAATCTATTTCCTTCCCGTCAAACATGATTAAAACTACAAGCTCTAAAAGAGGCACCTAATCTTTTACATACATAAGCCACTGACGCAACCTCCTTAGCCACTGCCATAGAAAACTACCAATAGGCAGATTGTGGACTTGTACCCAAAAGCCAGTCCTATCGAAGTTTAGGTTTCGCACATTAGTCTGCTTTGAGACTTGTTTTAGGGCCACTAGATGTTTGTCGACTGACCAGGGTTCTCCCTTCAGTACACAGTCTACATCCCTAAAATCCTTAAACTCGAATAAAACCCTATGATTTCCCATGTCTCTTACTTCAAACCCCTTTTGAGTATCCCACAATAGTTTGAACATACGTGCAATAGCCTCCATATTTAGCACTCAGCTGGTAAAAGAATAGGCTGCTAAGAAATTTTCCACTTCGATTTCACCTTCCTCATCTAGGTACTGGTTGCCCTCATGCTCCGAAAGCAAAAAATTCTTCCACTCCTCGGACAGTGACTCCACGATACTCGTGCTAATCATTAACAGACATTCCTTGATCCCTAACGCAAGACAGAAAAACAAGGAAACCCCACGCCTAACCACAAGGGTAGGCACCGACTTTCACTGGCTGCTTAGGCAAAGGAAAACTTTAAGAAAATCCTCTTTTATTCTCAAAGAAAGCACCATTTGGTAGAACTTTAAACTATGATACTTGTTGGGAAATTTAGACCTTAGTTGATAGAATTAACAAGTTTTAAATTCAAGTTGTTAATTAGATTTATTATGAATAAACCTTGTTAAAACATACTAACATCAATATCATGTCAAAATCATGTAGTGGAAAAAGAAAAAGAAAAGAAAAAGAAAAAGAAAAAGACAAGATATGATGACTTAGGAAAACCAATGAAATAAACTAGTTTCACAGTAAAAAACCTGGGGGGAAATCTTCTTGAAAAGCAATCCACTATAATAAAAAGAAGTTTCAGATCTAGTACAAAACTTTTGTCTTTAGACTTTACAATCCCTGTAGATAAACTTACAGTAGAAACCATCTACCACTTCAGAACCTCTGAACTCTTCTGTAATACCCCAATTTTGATTTTATGATTATCATTGTACCTTGTCAATTTTTATATAAAGTTGAGGTACTATATGTGTGTGCACAATAAGATGGGAGTAGACAATTTTGTGGTGCTATAAATAGGTGAGAAAATTAAAGTTTTAGTGCATACAATTTAGTGAGGCAATTAAAATAAATAAATAAAAAAAGAAGAGAGGAAGATGTTTTATGGGCTCCTTGCAAAATAAAGAGATAAGTTCAAGTGGGTTTTAAACTCTAGCCCACTACCCCACCAAGCCCACATCTCTTATGTGTTAATATATAAGGTGGAGGAAAAGATAAATTAAGGTTTTTATAAAAAGAGTTTTATCAAAGAGGCTAAGAGGTCTTTCCTTGGAGTTTAAAACACGTACAAGTGAAAAGGCAATCAGATTGTTCAAGGTATGATTTCTCACCGTTAGAAATAAGAATTAAAGAGTTAGAATTTTGTAAGGCCATAAGAACTTTTGGGCTGCTGATCCATACCATAATATTAATTTTATTTTGCTGGAGAATTTGCACCCGACCCCGCCCTTTGTCACTAGTTGGCTCTTATTTTTGTCAAGGTCCTATTTTTCTTTTACTGATAGCTTTAATAGTCTATTGCCTAGGTGTTGACTATTGTCCAAACAAAGAACCATTTAGGTTCAACACGTCTACAGCTTTCTTTTTAAAAGGCTAGTGGCAATTTTAAGATTTCATACCAAAAATCCTTATATTAAATTCTAAAGTGCTGCTACTACATTCCTCATGGTTAAATGAGTTTCGATTAATACAAGGAGGTATTATTGGTTAGAATACCATCAGTTAGAAAAACGTTAATTTAGTGCTGAAAGTGTTATTAGTTCAGCAAAATATAATTCTAGTGAGTCCATTTGTATAGTTCTATATGCTTTATATTTTGTAGAGGATATTAAGTATATTTTATGATTGATGATAGGTCCTATTTAAGAGTGTTTTGAGACTTTTTGGAGGTTGTTTCGGCTGGACTTTCAGAGAGATTCAAGTGCTGTAAGTAATTATGCATAATATGCACAAGTTTTATCCATTAGGTTCTTAGAAGTTTTCAAAAGTTTTGTATTTCAAACTTATATTTTCTAAAGTTTGTCAAAAGTATTTTTGTATCTTTGAAAGAGAAATTTCGAGTATTAAATAATGTTTTAAAGAGATACTTTGAATTTTAAATAAGTTTTGAATGTCTAAATCTCATTTAAAAGATGATTTCTAAACTAAACTATTTTTCCGTAAATAATTAATTTCAATGTAAGCTTTCTAAAAAGGTTCTTGTCATTTAAATTTGTTAAAACCAAGTAATTTTAAAGTCATATTCCTATTCTCCAAATGATATTTGAAACGTTTCTTTTAGCAAATTGAATTTTCAGATTTACTCAAGAATTGTAATATATTTATATAAACTCTTCAGTTCTTATTCATTCCCTAAGAGGGTCAAGCATCCTTTGATTTATGTTCTATTCGATATTGTGATCTTTGATATGCCTCTGTATTTGAAAAGAAATTGTTACTATCAAGTAAATTATTATATTTTGTATAAATTTTGCTTTGTGATATGTGACTCAAAATAAGTGTTTTTGGATTTGATCAAATATATCAAATATATGTGTAAATCCGCTCACAGGATTGTATGTGAGAATATGTGTTGATCCCTCACCAGCAGGGTTTAGATGTTGGTATCTGCTCACAGGATTGTATGTGAGAATATGTGATGTGTATATGTGACACTGTGTTCTGATCAATTATATGTATGTGTTTTCTAATGATTTTAAGATGTGATTACCATTATATTAAGTGATTCATTATATGTTTTGGAATAATTATTTTTGATATCATTGAATGAGTTTGTGAAAAATCAAAATACTCGTGCCTGGCTTGACTCTATTCCGTTGTGTATTCTGTATAATTACTTACTGGATGTGTGGCTCACCCCATCAATTACAATTTTCAGATTAAAGTTTAGTTGGGGAACAGAATCTTTGGATTGCTTCGTAAGGTGCAAGGTAGAGCGTGGGAGTTTTAGGCGAAGTCAATAATATTTGAAGTCTTAAAAGATTATTAGTTATTTTTTTTATTATTCCGCTTTAGATTTCACTATATTTTGGAGATTATTCTAAATTTGTGGAGTTTGGATTTTTGTAAGTGGTTTTATTTAAGAGTATTGTTTCTTTGGAGTTTTAATTTATTTTGGATTAATTATGTTTATGGAGTTATATAAGTTTAGCAGATTAGTCATGCATCTAAATTCATGTTCCATGGATTTGAGTTGTGACATCTTCAATATATGAATGCCACCTTTTTTGCATGGATCTTAGTACGTGACTAACTAATGATGGACGGCTCCCAGTATGCGACTAACACACCAACTTGAAGAAGATGTTGGCTGCAAAGTTCTTCACTTTATCAATAATGAAGATCAAGAAGCACTTGGTTACAAAACCCTAAGGCACAAAGACACAGTAGCTTCTTTCAGAGAGAATAAGGCATTGGTCACTTTTTTGCGTATGTTCTCCTTGTATTCTCTTATGTGACGGCCTCTAAAATAAGACTTTTATATGTCTAGGGTTGTGAGAAAAGAAACTCTACACATACATGTCAGCATGGACCGAAAATCAGATCTGAAAATCTGAATTTCGTAATTCTCGATAGATACCTCGATAGATAGTATTTGTCAAGCCTCATTAAATCTTGATAGATAGCTATCTGTCAAGCTATTTGTCTAGCTTTAGTGAACAACTTTTCTTTACTTGTTTCTTGGTCCAATATTTATGGATTTAATATTAGACTTAAACAATATGTTTCTTGAAGTATTAAACACATCCTAGATCTACCCAAATACAAGTAAAGTGCGTTTTGTCAAAGGATTAGCCAATTACACAAAATATGTCCTTAACAATCTCCCCCTTTGGCAATCCATGACAAAACCATAACAAACAAATGAAATATGAGAAAAGTCATAAAACACTCAACTCATATTCACTTGTTGAATACAATAAAATCTATCCTAACATAAACTCTTGAAAAACTTTGTAAGGAAAGAGTTTATGGCAAGTAGACTTTGATAACCTGTATTTCTGAAACACTTTAAACAAAACTCATCAATGTATCATTTTGTGAAATAGAAATAATAGATTGTATACAAGTAATAAGAAACATGTGCATAAAGAGAAAAAAAAAAAAAACACATGTAAGGGTAGGTGAAAGAAACATACATCAGCATATAAAGAAGATAAGTACAATGTATGTCAATAATGATCATAAGACCAGTGTACAAAAAGGAGGTAAACACTCCCCCTAACAAGATGAAATACGAATCCCCCTTATAAAGACATGTATTTCTCCCCTTAACATGTAGAATCTTAAAAAGAAACCGCATTTTCTCCACATTTTCTCCCCCTTTTTGTTATGATTGACAAAGGATACAAGAAACTAGAAAGCTTCACTCGAGAGATATAAAGATGATCAAAGGGGCACAAGAAATCCATATAAATGCATGAATGTAATGAAACAAGATGCTATGGATGACAAGATAAAAGAAAGATGTAAAACATATGAAAAACAATGCATGCAAGAGGATCTCGATTGATCCACCAACTGTCGAGAGGCTATCAAGGATCTAAAAGAAATCTCAATCGATCCACCTAGTTGTTGAGAAGCTATCAAGATTGTGACAAGAGGAAGTTGAAAAGCTCGATAGATAACCAAGTGTCGAGGAGGTGTCGAGATTGCTTAAAAACAAATTTTCAAGTAGGGAAAAATATAAATATGAATGCAATCAAGCATGCAACTCAACTAAGGATCCAATCAACATTTTAATTTCTCAAAATCATCTTTCAATAAGAATTTTAAGCATATAGATCACACACACACACACGCATACACACACACAACAAATCTAACCAATTTTATATTTCAAAAATGAGTCAAGACAGTTTAGTGAGCATACATTAATACATGTAAACCTTGTGATAACCAAATCACATTGTACCTACACATGTATCAAGAGTAGCAAAGAATATTGCGTGTTGTGTGTGAAAAACATTGCAAGATTGCATGAGTATATACATGTTATGACGATTTAAGATATGAGAAAATCACTTTAACTCATACACAATTATAATTGTTTGATGGGGACTATCACCTTTGAGGTACATTTTATAACTCCCACATCTCCTAAAATACACGCTTGTAATCATATTTAAAACATTTTGATCTTTTTGCTTTTTATTTTTTCTTTGCATATTTTTTCTTTTTAAGCAAATAATGCATGGGCATATAAAAGAGAGAAAAGAAATACCCAATTATGTCAAGCATTTGACATTCTACTTTTGCTATGCCGAAACATACAAATGTCATTTCATGATTGGCAGGCAATAGTGGTGAGATGGTTATTTATTCTTTTCTCTTAGGATTTTTTAGTCATTCCCATAAAAAAAAGTGATACAAGTGTTAAGTACAAGAAATCACTTAATCTTATTTATCATAAACATGAGCCACAAAACTCACTTGCTTAGTTGTGCATAGAGATACTCATCTAAGCTATACAAAGTTTAGAAAACTTTGTTTCAATGGCCATCCAAGGTACACAAATACTAATGTACACAAACACACACCGTTTTTGTATTTTTTTTTTATTTTTTCTTTTTATTTTGAAAAACAAACAAAATGAAGACTAAACAACCAAACAAAAACAGACAAACATCATGAAAGCATGAAAGAAGGATGCATATGCATGAAGGCATGATAGAATGGTGCAGATGCATGAAAACATGATTCCAAAAGCAGACAAGAAATCAAGTAAAGAAAGCCCTACTTTAGACAGAAAGAATTAAAGCAGAGGACAAACAGAAAAGACAAATAAGTCTTAGGTTTCTTTCTCACCCACATAGCACGAGTCTTTGGCTGTGAAGATAAAATGCACGTGTCCTAGTAAATCTACTAAATGACATAGAAGAATTAGAACTCTCCTAAAATTGAGTTAAAAAGTTCAAAACTTTTAATAACTATCCAAAAAAAGGTGTAGGTCCTTGAGAGGAAACTTATGACCGTTTGGACAATTGCTTATGAGGATACAACTTAAAGCAATTAGGACGAATGTGTCCAAAAATACCATAATGGTGACAAGCATGATGTCTAACAAAGGATTTAGAATTAGCCAAATCAGTTTTAGATTTCATACCTTTATTACCTTTCTCAGATTGGAGCATAAAGATGGTCTTTGATCCAGAAGTCGTGGAAGAGGAAGGGCCGGAGGAAACAACATATCCTAAACCAGTCTTATCAGAACTAGGCTTCTGGGCACTTAATACCTCATCAAGATTTGTACTAGACATCCTTTCTATTTGAGTTCTAGATTGACTAAGCTCTACCTTAAGATTCTTGACCTTTTCTTCTAATAAGGTGTTCTCCAAAACAAGAGTCTCAACTAACCTTGTAGTCTTATCTAGTTTGACTAATAGATTAGCCTTTTTTAGTTTTTACCTCATTAAGAACTTTTCTACAAAAATGAGAAGTCTTTTCAGATTTTATAAATTCAGTGTATAGCTTATCATAGGCTACTTGAAGGGTCATCTTCTTGGGTACTTCATCATCAGAAGAATCCTCATTGTCATTAGCATTCTCCACAATCACCTTATCGATTGAGGCAATAAAGGGTATAACATGACTACATTCATCCACATACTCATCAGAAGAGTCATTCTCAGTATCACTCCAAGTAGCAACCAACCCTTTATCTTTTGACTCCTTGGTTTTTTCCTTCACAAGGTAGTTTGGGCACTCTATCCTCATATAACCAAAACCTTTGCACTCATGGAATTGGATGAGGGGTTTCTCATTCTTGCCCTTCCTTGTGGATTTAGATTTCCCAGGAGGTTTGCTCTTATCCTTTTTCCTAAATTGAAGAAGCTTGATAATCTCATTAGTTATGAAGGTTAGATCCTTATCCTCATCACCATCTTCTTCTTCATCTTCACTTTTATCTTCATTTTCAGAGTCCTCAATCTCTTTCTCTATACCCTTAAGAGCCAAGTTTCTACTCTTTCCACTTTTTTCCATTAAACCTAATCCCATCTCATAGGTTTGAAGATTCCCTACAAGCTCAGTTAAAGGAAGTTGATCAATATCCTTTACTTCTTCAATGACAATGATCTTGGCATGGAATCTTTCAGATAAGGACCTAAGGATTTTCCTCACAATTTTGGATTCTGCTATAGATTCTCCAATGTTGAAGGCAGAATTCACAATATCCATGAGTTTAGCATAAAACTCATCAAAGGTCTCATCCTCCTCCATCCTTATTTCTTCAAAACTACTAGTGAGTCTTTGAAGATTCACAGTCTTTACTGCCTTGGTACCTTCATAGGTGGTCTTAAGAATGGTCCATACTTCCCTGTCAACTTCCATAGATGATATTTTCTTGAATTCCTCATTAGCCACCCCACAAAACAAGGCATTCAAGGCCCTACTGTTGAAATTTACCACTATGATTGTTGCATCATCCCAATCCACTGGTGCTTCCTTTGGCTTAATCCAGCCAACTTCAATAGCTTGTCATACCTGTTCACCTAGAACTTGCAAAAAAACTTTCATACGAATTTTCCAGTACGCATAATTAGTTCCATCAAATAAAGGATGAATCAAAAGAGATTATCCATGATCCATGACAATAAAGGTCAAGGATCACACTCAGGAAATATCACTTGTTGGGAAATTTAGACCCGGTTGATAGAATTAACAAGTTTTAAACCCAAGTTGTTAATTAAATTTATTATGAATAAACCTTGTTAAAATATACTAACATCAATATCATGTCAAAATCATGCAGCGAAAAAAAAAAAAAAAAAGATATGATGACCTAGGAAAACTAATGAAACAAACTAGTTTCACAGTAGAAAACCTGGAGGGAAACCTTCCCGAAAAGCAATCCACTATAGTAAAGAGAAGTTTCAAATCTAGTACAAAACCTTTGTCCCTAGACTCTACAATCTCTGTAGATAAATTTACAGCAGAAACCTTCTACCGCTTTAGAACCTCTGAACTCTTCAATATATGAACGCCACCCTTTTTGCATATATCTTAGCACGTGACTAACCAATGATGCACGACTCCCAGTACGTGACTAACACACCAACTTGAAGAAGATGTTGGCTGCAAAGTTTTTCACTTTATCAACAATGAAGATCAAGAAGCACTTGGTTACAAAACCTTAAGACACAAAGACGCAGTAGCTTCTTTCAGAGAGAATAAGACATCAGTCACCTTTTTGCATATGTTCTCCTTGTATTATCTTATGTGACGGCCTCTAAAATAAGCCTTATATATGTCTAGGATTGTGAGAAAAAAAACCCTACACATACATGTTAACATGGGTTGAAAATCAGATCTGAAAATCTGAATTTCGTAATTCTCGATAGATATCTCGATAGATAGTATCTGTCGAGATATCTGTCCGTAGGTGTCGAGCTATCTATCCCGCTTTAGTGAACAGCTTTTCTTCACTTGTTTCTTAGTCCAATCTTCATAGCTTTAATACTAGACTTGAACAACATGTTTCTTGAAGTATTAAACATATCCTAAATCTACCTAAATACAAGTAAAATGCGTTTTGTCAAAAGATTAGCCAATTACACAAAATATGTCCTTAATAATACTTGAAAAATACTGATTCCATTTTCAGAAATAATTTTCTTTGTATAAGCCATTAGCAAATAGCAATAGTTATTTTTGCCTAAGGTATGGAGGAGTCTTTCCTATACAGCTATACTCAAGTAGTTTGAATTTTATTATGTTTTGGGACTTGGGACGGTGATTTGTTTAAAACATTTGCATGTGTTATGTGTTGGCATGTTAGGGACAATAGTTATCTCCTTCGTATATTATAATATATAGTTTTCTACAGTATTGCATGATAGTGGAAGCAAATAAAAATGAAGCGAGTGCATGTGAAGAAAATATGATAGCAAGAGTGAAATAATGTGTAGCAAAGTCCGTATGACGTTTAAATATTAATCAAATTATTCTTTTTTTTTTTTTTTTTTTTCTGTATTCTACCTAAATATTGTGAGATTTATATATTATAAAATATTTGATAAGTTACTTTGTTCATAAGTATTATTTATTATTCTGACAAAATTTATATATATATATATATATTTATATATTATGAAATATTTGATAAGTTACTTTGTTCATAAGTATTATTTATTATTCTGACAAAATTTATATATATATATGTATATATATATAACCATAGATTTTCAAGCTTACACAAATTTTTGCAAAATCTCCAATGGACTAGGCTTCAATTTTTTATTTCCCTTTGCTATGGGCAGATGCATACTATTCTCCACCTTGCACTCTGAGCCCAAAAGATTCCTCCCCATGTCCAATAATTCTTAGAGTTTCTGTTTTAGAGCTTCTGCTTGTTGATTGAATTCAGGGTTAAAAGCCTTGTTTTGAACATCAACCAATTCATTAGTGGCTAATTTCCTTGATTTTGTAGCGGAGGTTACCAAACACAATTATATTCATTCCAGAAAATCATTTTGGAGCACTTTAGTTTGGATGAATGGAATCCTTTCAACGGATACGTGCAGCAGAACATGATATATTGATATTCTAAGAGTCAGTTAACGATTCCTCATTAACAAAAGCTTGATCAATGCTTTTCAAGTACTAGATCATTATTGCCTTCTCTATTATTTGTCCTAGTTGTAATGGGCGCCTTTAGCTTGATGGAGTTGAACCATTGCCACTGGGTAGTCTAAAGTCTGGACTGTTTATGGAGAATTTATCATCGCCTTTAGCTTGAACAAACCCTCTTGCCTTTTATGGAAATATGGCTGCCCATACATTTGTATATGGGTTTTTTGGAAAATAATATCATTTTATTAATTATTATTAAAAAAGGTTTTGGAAAAACTATTTTGGAGAATACCCTTCCCTTAAAATCATGTTTTCAAAACACAATTTTATTTAAAATTTTACTGCTAGTTGGGTAACTCTCTACATGGAACTCATGTTTCCAAAACAAGATTTAGTATAAAATTTTAAATTCTATAATCCATGCAAGGTAAATTGTGTTTTTACATTGAAAATCATGTTTAAATTGTAAAATTGTGTTTCAATATAAATTTTGAAAATTTGATTTTTACTCTGAATTTGGGTGAGGGTAGGTGAAATCTAATAAGTCGGCATGGAGAAAATTTTGCACTATTAACTGAAGTGTTTTAGAGCCTGTTTGGGTAAGCAATTTCCACAACTCAATTCTCAGTTTCCATAACTCATAACTCAAAAATGGTGGGACCCATAGCAAAAAGGTTGTTTGGCCAAATGATAACTCTGTTTCCATCACTCAATTCTCTGATTTTTGAGTTATGAGTTATGGAAACTGAAAACAACAAAAGGCTGTTTTCAGTTTCCATAACTCATAACTCAATGGCATTTCCGTAAATAAACACACATGAGGGACCCACAGCCGCAACTTTTGACCACCTTTTGACTTTTTTTTTTCTTGGGTTGGCTGTTCGTTCTTTTTTTTTTTTTTTTTTTTTTTTTTTTGGTTGGCGTTGGCTGTTCGTTCCTCCTTTTTTTTTTTTTTTGGGTTGGCGTTGGCTGTTTTTTTTTTTTTTAGTTCGTCTGTTCTGTTCTATTCTTTTTTTTTTCTTTAGTACCTAGACTCACCAAACTTAGTGGAAAAAAAAAAAAAAAAAAAAAAAAACCCAGACGAACAGCCAACCTGCTGAAAAAAAAAAAAAAAAAGCTGCACTGTGACAGGCGTGGGCCCTCCAAATAGTGTGAAAAATAGTGAGTGATGGAAACTGAGTGATGAAGGCAAACGGATGTAAAAAATTGAGTGATGAGTTATGAGTGATGAGTGATGAGTGATGAGTTATGAGTGATGAGTGATGGAAATTGAGTGACGGAAATTGAGTGACGAAAAAGGCTTACCCAAACAGGCCCTTAGAAACACAATTTCTAGGTAGACATTTGCCCATCTCAGCTCTGGCTACATCAACAGAATTTGGGGTGAAATCATATTTTTTAAACATGATTTCAATGCTTAAAATCATGAAGATGCTACTCTCCCAAAAAATAAACAAATAAGCTATGTTTTTAATAATTATTAATAAAATTATATTATTTTTCCAAAAAACAAAACCCTATTTGCACCTGCTACATGGATTACATTTTTTGTTGCTTCTAGGAGCATCCACATCAGTGAAGTTAAAATTTTTAGTATTTAACACCTCAAAAAGCTACTTCATCAATTTTAATACACAATTTTACAACACACTCTGCATCAATTCTCTTATTTTTTCCATCAACTAAACCTATTAATTTTTTTCTCACTTCCTCTCTACCACAAAACCTAAGTAAGTGATAAAATTAACCTAACTAAGTGAGCTACTAGTCTTGGCAGTTCACTGTAGCAAGAAGGCAAAAAAATTTGCCTTAGGCATCATTGAAGCTAGGCACTAAATTGGAGTTTGAGGATAAAGCTATTTTACCACCATGGTCTAGTTCTAACACCTAAAGTGGGGTAGATGATTGTATTCTTAAAGTGACCAACACAACAAAAGGCCCTAGGCATAGCCCTCCCATGCTACTTCCACAAATTCCTCAAGCTTCCATTTGTGAACCTAGTATTTCCCTTTCCTTACTTATTGCTTGGTTTCCATAAGAAATAAGATGGATGGCTTCTAAGTAGGCCAATAATTTGGGATGGAGTGAGTATTAAAAAAAGTTTTTGAGAAAACTATTTTGGAGAATAGCTTTATCTTAAAATTATGTTTTCAAAACACAATTTTACTTAAAAATTTGCTGATGTGGTAGGAGCTAATAAGGTAACTCTCTACATGGAATTTTTTTTTTTTTTTTTGATACAATATAGAAATTCTACTGTAGCTTAATCTAATTATATATATGTGTGAAGCTTACTTTTAGAGACTTAAACTTTAGCCGTTGCCTATTACATCTTACAAGCACTTATACTTATGGAATGACCATCGTGCTAAGGGTGTGCGGTGGTTACATTGAATTTCTGTTTCAAAAACAAAATTTTAGTGAAATTTTTTAAATTTTGCCATCTATGCAAGGTAAAATTTGCTTTTTTACATTGAAATCATGTATAAATTGTGAAACTGTGTTTTGAAAACAAAATTTTAGTATAAATTTGAAATTATATTTCTACACTTTAATCATATTTGAAAACACAATTTCATAGCAATTTGTGAATTGTGTTTCAGTATAAATTTTGAAATTTTGATTTTTAAACTGATTTGGGTGAGGTAGGTAAAATTTAATAAGTGGGAATGGAGAAAATTTTGCACCATTTACGGAAGTGTTTTGGAAACACGATTTCCAGCAGAATTTTAGGTGAAATCATATTTTCAAAACATGATTTCAATGCTTAAAATCATGAAGAGACTATTCTCCACAAAAAATAAAAAATAAAATAAAAGCTCTATTTTTAATCATTATTAATAAAATTATAATATTTTTTCAAAAAAAAAAAAAAAAAATCCTATTTGCACTTGCTACATGGATTACATTTTTTTTTTTTCCTTCTAAGTTGGATACCTGAAAAACGTAAGGCATTACCCACTGGGCCATGTCTTTATCTGGTATACCATTCTTTATTCGGATTATCAATAGAATTTCTATCTTTATCTTTCAAAAAAAGAAAAGAAAAGTGGGATGCTCGAATAACCTGACTAACACAACAAAATTCCTCGAACTTCCCCATTTGTGAACCTAGTACTTACCTTTCCCTACTTATTGTTTGGTTTCCCTAAGAAATAATTAGATGGATGGTTTTGCCTCTCTGACATTTTTTTTGAGCTGGAACTAACTGTAAAGGAATTGCCTAAGCCTCTACACTTCAAGATATGATCCTTGATCAAGGCTCCATTGGAGGCCCATTAGGGCCAGCCCTCCAAAAGCCCCATATATAATATCAGTTTGCACAACAGGCATGTCTAACACTATATTATCGACAAACACTCATTGGGCTTGATTAATTCTTCATTTGAAACACCTTTGCGTACTACTTGCTCGGTATTATCCCGCCTTGTAAAGAGGGTAGACATTAAAGTAAAAACGGGTCTAGGAAAATAAAGCAAAAGTAAAGTTGCTTTCATTGTTTTGGACAAGGTTTTTATACTCGGACTGTTCATTGAATCGTAAAAGAGAGAGGTTCAAGGTTTTTGAGGTCGAACTGAGGTTGAATCGGGGTCGAACCGTGATGACGTCATAATTAATTTAATAATTAATTAAAACTTAAATATAGATATTAAATTTATAAAAATTGCAAAATTGACAATATATCTATATATGTGAGGGAAATTTAATGATTTTCAAGCATATATTTAATAATTAAATAAGAAAGTTAATAAAATAAAATAATAACGATGAAAACATTAAAATTTATGATTAATTTTTGAAGTAAATTTGAATATCTTTGAAGGATTTTAATTATAATTTTTTTTATTCCTTGTAAGAGATGGATAATTTAATTAAGTAGAATAAAATTGTAAAAAAAAAAAAATTGCTAAGGGGTTGGACCGCACGATTCTCACCAGTTTGTGCGGTCCAACCCTAGTTTTAGCGATTCACGAAATTAACAAAAAATTCGGTTCTTTAGGCTTAAAAAACCGGTTTTCACAGTCCGACCTCCCGGTCTGGTCTGGTTCTGAAAACTATGGTTTTGGGTAGAAGGATTAGGAATATAGAGTTTCAATAAAGAATTAATCAATATAACTTTTAAAATTCTTTTAATCACCAAAATCTTTTTAGAATTCATATTTATGTTAAATAAAAATGACACGGTACTTATTTATATGAATCAAGTTGATTGTGGGTTAAGCCAGTCCACCCGCAATTGACCCATTTATTAATTGTGTTATGTCTACATGCTTTGATATGAATCTATTTACACTAAACACTAATCTGCAAAAAAATTGTATCATGTTCACAATTGAGTGCCAAACTTTACCATCCTTGGTTTTTCTTTATAGAAGTTCTTCAAATTCCACTTTGTTACCAAATCCTTATATTCCTTTTATTGTTATTTATTGTGGATTTTGGTGCTACCTATTGAATTTGTGCAATATATTAAATTGTTAGCTTTGGACTTCATTGAAAATCATTTAATTAATTCGTTATTCCGTTGCATAGGTTGGAGGGGTCTAAATAAGATTTTTCAGCAACATCTGATAAAGAGACTTCACTTAAAAATGGAAATCCTTTTTGCAATTGGAGATGTATGCAAAATACATAAAATAATAATAATAATTATATCAAATGTCCTTGTGCTCAAGAAAGCTCTAAAACAGAGTAGCATCCAAGAAATGGATGTAACTACAATACACCAAAGATTTTTTTGTCACAAATAATTTCAATAAGGAACTTGGCGGGGGAGGATGTGGCACTATTTTTGAAGGGACTCTAGTTGATGGCACTAAGGTTGCAATAAAGCGCCTTGATGGTTTTAGTCAAATCAAAAAATCATTTTTAGCTGAAGTTGAGACAATTGGCAACATTCATCATATCAACTTAATTGGTAAGACTGATTGGATTTTGTGTTGAGAAATTTCATAGGCTTCTTGTTTATGAATACATGTCTAATGGGTCTTTAGATAGATGGATATTTCACAAGAATTATGAGATGTTGCTTGATTGGCAACAAAGAAAGAAGATCATCATTGACATAGCAAGGGGACTAACTTATTTACATGAAGATTGTAGGTTAAAGATAGTTCACTTGGATATAAAACCCCATAACATCCTCTTAGATGAGAACTTTAATGCAAAAGTTTTTGATTTTGGATTGTCTAAATTAGTTGATCTTGACCAAAGCCAAGTTGTTACAACCATGAGAGGGACCCCTGGCTATATGGCTCCAGAATGGTCAAGTTCAATAATTACAGAAAAAGTAAATGTGTATAGCTTTGGAGTAGTACTCTTGGAGATATTGTGTGGAAGGAGAAACTTTGATCACTCTCAACCAGAGGAAGCAATGAATCTACTTGATTTATTCAAGAAAAACATTGAGGAGGATCAATTGTTGGATATGGTTGATAAGTACAGTGAAGATATGCAATTACATGGAGTAGAAGTTGTGAATACAATGAAAACTGCAGCATGGTGTTTGCAAAAAGATTTCACAAAGAGACCATCTATGTCCATGGTGGTTAAGGTCTTGGAGGGTGTTGTAAATGTTGAATCTGGCCTAGATTATTTCTTCTTGAATCCACCTTTACCAAACACAAGAGCTGGAGTTGATAACCAGGAAGTTCATGTTGTTTCTGCTACTACATTGTTGCCTTTAGTTTTATCAGGACCACGGTAACTGTTCACTATACCATCTTTTGTTTCTTCTTGACAAATGAGGTAATTTCCATACTTATAATAAATTCTCACGTCCATTGACAAATATTGGTAGTTCAAATTTTGATGGAAGCTTTCAAGATGAGTCATGCCTATGGTCATTTATTGGCAACAGCCTGGCTTCTTAATTTGTTAACTTCTATTTGACGTTGTTCAGTGATGCAAATGAGTTTATTCTGTCATTGACACTGAAATTAAAAATTGTGTTGTATGATTTTTTTAAAGAGAGGAAGAGTTGTAGACTTTGTTCAGTTGTTGTATTGTTGTGTTTCGAATCATATGTGTAATATATAGTAGTATTGTTTACGTAAGTTTGAACTGAAGTAGCAGAACTTAGATTATACTGTAGTTGTGTGCGCTGGATAGTGTCCCAGTCACTGAGGTCCTTGCCGAGGAGGCATTAATTGTACCACTACTTGTTCTGTTTGCAACTTAGGTAATGAATCCATTATTTATATTCTCAGAGACAGTAGATTTGCTAAATCCTTTTGGTTTCAGGAATTTGTGCTCTAAATTAAACAAACCATGTAGGTAGGTGGCAGAGACCAAGAGATTGGGACTTCTTCCAGCGTCGTTGTTGAGTGCTGGGATGATCCTAGCTTCTAAGTTGTTCAAGAGTCTTGAAATAGAGTTGTATGCTAAATCTGTTGTGGACTTTAGTCAACTCCGATTCAATTCTTCTTCTAATAGATCTCTCTCCTCTCCTTTATGTGATTTAGCAATACAGTCTGAAGCATGTCCTCTGTGAAGCCAATCACCGCGCTGATGTGTTGGCTAATTTTGGATGTAACCAAGAAGAGAACATAGACTTTTTAGTTAATTCAGTTGTTCCTTTTGAAATCGTTTTGTACCTTAATCAGGATGCTATTGATTTTTTTTTTTTTCTTTTTTAATCTACTATATGGAATTCCTCATATACATTCTAGTATCCTGAAGCAGCTAACAAACTTTTTTCAGGCAAGTTAATTTATGACAAACAAATCTTTGGTGTATTGTAGTTACGTCCATTTCTTGGATGCTACTCGGTCTTAGAAGCAGAGGTTTCTTGAGCAAAAGGACTGAAGGACATTTGATATGGTTTTTTTATTTTTGACATGTATAATGCATAGATGTCCAATTGCAAAAATCGTTGATTCTCAAAAAAAAAAAAAAAAAAGAAAAAGAAAAAATCGTTGTTTTGAAAAGTTTTTTCATGCAATGTTGCTGAAAAGTCAGATTTAGTTGTGGCGGAATAACGAATTAACTGATAGATTTTCAATTCTGTCCAAAGTTTGTTTTTGCTTTGTTTTTTTGTTTTTGTTTTTTTTTTCCTTTCTAATTTTGACATGTATAATGCATAGACGTTCAATTGCAAAAAGAGTGCAACTTCTGTCCGGATGGGGCGTAAAATGCCTATTTTATGCCCTTCAATCAAATTGCACCACATCAGCTTATTGCAAACTAAAAAAATAAATCTCACCGCACATAATCTTGCCTCTAACAATTCATATACCAACAAAATTGTATCTTCCTCCTAGAGCATCCACAATAGTGGATCTATAATTTTAGTTATTTAACACCATCAAAACTTACTTTATCTATTTTACCTATACACATGCTGTTTTAGCTTTTAACACAATAAAATAATATAAATATCACAATAAAATAATATAACCACTATAATAAAATAATATATCCCACCACCTCTACCTTCAGCCACAACACAGCCACAGCCACAGCCACAATCACAACCACACATGCCCAGCAAGGTGGCAACCACCACCACCACCACACACCCCAGCAAGGCAGCAACCACCACCACCCCACCATCACACATAACCCACCAAAGTAGAAACCACCAACAAAACAGGAAAAAAAAAAAAAAAAAAAAAAAACCCACCGATCACCAATAAACACCAAACCAAGCACAACACCGATTGGAGAAACCACCAACAAATACCGATTGCAGAAACCACCAATTGCTGAAACCACCGATTGCAAAAACCACCAACAAACCAGCAATCAACAGCCCATCCCATGCCCACCAAACATTAAAACCACTAATCCGGCCACCCAATCACCATACCAACACCGATTCGACCACCTAAACACCAACCCACAGTCCATCCCATGCCTACCAAGATCCACCAAAACCCACATCCCATTCGACTCACAATCCCCACGTCGTCACCATCGCATCACCCACGACCACTAGAAACCCACAATCTTGTTTGGGCCGATGACATTGGTGATCGGTGGCTTGGGTCGGCTTGGGCCAGTGACGGAGAGAGAGAGAGAGAGATGGGCGGCAGTGGTGGATCGGAGGCGTGGGCCGGTGGATCGTGTGTCAGCGGAGGCTTGGGTCGGCTTGGGCCGGTAACATTGAGGCGGGGGGAGACATTGAGCACTGAGTGACCAAGAGAGAGAGTGATTGAGAGAGAGAGGCGAGAGTGACTGAAAGTCTGAGAGAGAGGGAGGAATTTTATTATTTTAATCACCAGCCCTGAATAAAATAATATATTTTTTTTTAGCTCTCATGAGCAGTGCACATCTATAGATAGATGTGTACTGTAGCAATGGAGCTAAAAAAAATAGATTTAGCTCCACTACTAGAGTATCATTTTAGTGTTTGTGGAGCTAAAATTTAGCATTATAGCTTTATACCACCACTGCTGCAAATGCTCTAAAGAACCAACCCAATCTCCAAGCCGTCAGAGATGTTGCCCAAAACCTCTAGAGATGCTGCCAAAATCCACGAAAAATTCCGCCATAGAATTTGCTCATATCCTGAAGAACCATCGAACCTACAAGCTGCCTGAGTAGCTGAAACTGCCAAAAGCCACTCAAGACATCACCACTGACCTCTATGTTTCTTTTTTTTTTTTTTTTTTCTTTTTTCCAATTTTCATTATCCAAAGTACAATCCTTTTAATTTTTCTAATTTTGCGCATGTGGGTTATAAAGATATATATCCAATTGGGGTTGTGTGTAAGTTTGAATATGGGTTTTGCTCAAGATTTGCATATGGGATAAAGTTGTGGATTTCAATGAGGGAAACCAGGTCTTGGTGTCTCTACTGTTTGTAGGTGATTAAATTTTGAGGCTTTTGCTTTTGCATGTGGGTTTTGGAACCAAGTTTCTTGGTCCATTGTGGGGTTTGTTTTTGTTTTTAAGGTTTTGTAGAATAAAATTTAGAAAGAGGAAGAGAGGTCACTGATAACATGACCGTTGCCAACATCAACACAGTGTCCATTGTTTTTTTGTTTTTTCAGGTTTTAATGAGGTTTTAATTGGGTGTTGACGTGGCATTATACTATTGGTGTTGTAAACCAGGTGATTTACGCCACATCCGGACATAATTTAAGCTCTTGCAGAACTTATTTATGGAAAAGTTTCAAAGTTAACAATTTGATATATTGAATTGAACAAACACAATAAGTATCACCAAAATCTCCATAGCTAACTATAAAATTATCAATAAATAAAGAATAAGTATCATCAAAATCTAAATTCAATAAATAACAATAAAACTCATAAATTTGTAACAAAGTGGATTTTTGGAGAACTTTTTAGAAGTATTAGCTTTGCTGCAATTTGGGTTAAGCAAGCGTTGAAGTATAACAAGTATTGAGTAGTCCTTAGACACAACATAGCTGTGCCAACTTTAAATAGTCATATTTTACTAATTTCAAATTCTAACGGGATTATTTAAAGCCCTAAAAGTTACTTTCTAATGAAACAAAATTCACTTAAAAATTAGTTGTGTTGTAAACTTGATTTGAGCTGGTGCTATTATTTTCTTTTTTTTCTTTTTTCTTCTTTTTTTAGATACAATATTTTTCTCCCTTTAAGGACTAGATGGATACAATTTGAAGACTAAGATGATAATGTTATTGTCAATCACATTTTCTTTTACTTAATTTTATAGTAGATTTTATATTTTATATTTAGAATTTATTTTTATTATATTTTATATGCAAAATTACCAATTTCGTTACAAAAAGTTGCCAATATAGTTTAGCTTTACTCTTTACGTGATATGGTCAATATTAAGCAGGATTTTATGAAATATGATTTTGATAAAAAATCTTATTGCAAAAGAAAACTTCATTTCACCACCTCCTCACTCTCCTCAAAGCCCCTCACAGACCAATCACCCTTCCCCTTCATTTTCTTCACCAAAACCCGATTCCGTTTTCGGAGCTCCGCCTCCGACACCCAAACCCAAACCCAAACCCTCCCAAAATCCGCTATGCAACGCATTGCCCACAAGCTCTGCTCCTTAGGCTTCACCGAAGATTCCCCAAACCCAAACCCGAGCCCAAATGCCGGAAAAATCATCATCCCCCTGCCCCACCAATTACCCAAACACCGGGTCGGACACACTCTTGGTACGAGCCGGTCCACTCCCGAGAACCCGGTTCCGCCATAACCAAATACCACCAACTGAGACGCGAGGTGATTATGCAGAAGAAGGAGAAGAAAGCGCCGACAGTGGCAGAGCTGAGCTTGAACGAAGAAGAAGTTGAAGGTAGGGATGGCAGGGATTGTTAACGAGCAGTGGAGGCACTATGAATATGAAGAGGACTCATGAATTATTGGAGGTTAGCTTTGCTTTCCCAATTCTTTTGTTTTGAATTGTAAAATTGATTGGATAGTTTATGTGTAGTTATTAAAGTTTGTGTTTTTTTTTTTTTTTTGTTTGATAAGTATTAAAGTTTGTGTTGTTATAATGCTTGAATTACAATCGAATTCTTGAAATAGTGTGTTAGTGGAAATTGGAGATTGTAAGTGCCTAAGTGGAAAGGAAATGAAAGTGGGATAGAGTTGTACAGGTACTTTTTAGTAAGACTAATTTTGAATTACAATTAAGGTTAGAAATATAATTTATTTATAAATGATTGGATTGCTTAGAAATTATACCATTAAATGTTTCAAAATATTTAGATACATTATCAAATCTATGACTATCTTCTATATAAACACCAATACTTTAGCCCTATTCCCATCACTTTTCTCCCAAATGCTATTTTTTATATTATACTGTAAAAGATTGTTATATTTAGTAGCTAATATAATTTTTTATGCTACATTTATGTCAAAATCTAAGTACAGGGCCTCTTTTTCTTTTTTAAATATAAATTAACTATAAGAATAACGTAGATCATATTAGACTTTATACAAAAAAGAGCTTCAATATCACAAAGTGTAGTTTATAAAGATGAGTATATATTGTACACAAAAAGAGGTCTAAAAGAACGGATTTATCCATATCTACACATTTGATGCACAAAAGGGAAGACAAAATTAATACATAATTGAGTAACAATTCTGTCTCTATCTGTCTTACATGATCTTCAAAATTTCATTTTTTTTTCTGACCTTTAGTGAAGTTCTCAAACACATATACATATTAATTTACTTGTCACAGTAGCGTATATTCATTCACTTTCATTTGGCAAATCAAAGATGGAAATAACATTAAATCTATTGTGCGTTTCTCCACAAACGTCATAGCTTGCAAATTTGAGATGAATAATGAACTCTTGGTCGGAAGAAAGCCTTACAATGTATTCTAAATTTTGTATTTCATCCCACCATTAGAGCAATAATGTGAGAATTTCATATATTTTCAAACATAATCAAAACAAGAGATTTATGAACTATTAAGCTATATCTTTATAAGTTTAACAAACAAATAAATAGAATTTTATAAGTGTGCCTGTATTATACCTTAGTGGTTGCTAGCATCAAAGTTTTCGATGTGCAATTCAAGAAATTTTATGCATTGTTTCCAAATATGATAGCTAGCAACGATCCAGTTTCATCACATAAATCAACTTCAATTTGACACCTAAAATGTAAAACGTATTCCAATAGTAAGAGTTATTTATGGAATTATTGACCAAAAGAGAGGTTCTATCTTTGATAGTGTACATTCCCAGGTTCAGCGACAGCATCTTCCTTGCAAAATAGGCATCGAAATGACTCATTATATTCAACACTAGTACCTTTGTTAAAGTTGTTGCAGGCCATATACCAAAATTTTTGGTCCAACTTTTTAGCAGTGATCGATGCTCTAACCCAAAAATTTACCTGTTTTATTCATTGTATGTAATTTTTGCCTTGTTACTCGCTGGGTTTTTGTGAAGATGGAATTTATATAATAGAGAGATAAAATTATATTACCATTTTAGGCAAAGTTGCGAGAGCACCAATATCTGTCAGATTTTCAATTGGTGGCTTTATAGAGATACTGGATGAAGATGCAACAACAAAAAAACGCATATGATTGTAAGTACTCCCATGTGCAGCAACAAAAGATTGTATCATTCCATTCAATTAAAAATTAAGTTTTTTTAAAAAAATTACATACAACCACCAAAGAATATGTCATTTTATTCTAGGAAAGGGACTCATTGGATTAAAATAACATGTGTAATCAAAATATAACATACAACTATAGCAATGATATTAATTATGAACATTAATCATGAAAAGGAGGATGTGAAGCAATTAATTAGAATAAGATGTTTGTTATAATTCAAATAAAAAGGTAAAATAAGATACGAAATATCATAGGAATTTATAATCTTAGGGAAGAAGTTCATAACAAATTGAAAATTTACCATTCTTCCAATGCAGTTGCTTTAAAATGATTTGGATTTATGATAAAGGAGCTGGATGGCTCGGTTGACAGAGAGATTCCTACAATGAATATAAATATCTTATGCAATAGGTGTTTCAAGTTCATAAAGAAAAAAGATTTTGGAAATCTTTTACCATTATGCGAAACCACTTTCAGTCTCATTGCTATAATAACAAGTTTGCGATTGATAACTTCCAAAATAGTTGTTGATTCATTCGCGATGAACTGGTCCCACATTATTAGACCAACAGGCTTAAGGCTGAAACATATAAATCCAATTATAGTAATCAGTATTTGTGTAGTACTTAGACCATATTTCATTATAATGAATATAAGTTTAATAATTATGCTTTAAAAATATTATTGTTGTTATTTTTCTTGGCTATTTATATAAACTAATTAGATTGAAGCAAATAAAATGTAGAATGAAAATAATCACATGCAAAAACATGAAGATATTAATTAATAGATCATATAGTTGATCAATGAGAGTGAATTCTTGAATCGTTGAAGGTCCAGTTCTCATTTGAAGCTGTCGAGGCAGTTGGACAGCGATCGCAAGAGCAATGACATCTAACATATTAAACACTGTGATATGGAGACAAAAGTCTAGAGAATTGTGGCTCAAACTTGGGGATAAAAACTCAAAGTTTTTTCACTTGTCTACCATCATTCGAAGAAGAAGCAACAATATAGATGCTATAAAAAATGAAGATGGGTCATGGATCCATGAGTCTAGCCAAATCAGGAATCAATTCCGAGATAATTTCATAAATCTATTCACAGAAGGTGATATATGTTTTCCTGAGACTCTTGAATATTTGGTGCTGCCTTGCATCACTGAGGAAGAAAATGAGAGCTTACAAAACATCCCATCTCCAGATGAGATCAAAGCTGCCCTGTTTCAGATGCCGGATTTAAAGGCACCAGGCCCAGATGGCTTCCCGGCGCTCTTCTATAAGCAACTATGGCCTACAGTAGGAAATGATGTCATTAAGGCAGTCTCTTCCTTCTTTGCCAGGGGTTCAATGCCAAAAGAGGTAAATAGCTCTCTAATTGTTCTCATCCCTAAGTTATCTAACCCCACCACTGTTAATCATTTCAGACCAATCAGCCTTTGTAACGTGGTATATAAGATCATTTCAAAGCTCTTGGTGGAAAAGCTTCGACCGCTTCTTGATAAATTGATATCGCCTACCCAATCAGCCTTCATTCCAAACAGGTGGATAGCAGAGAACCAAATTATTGTCCAAGAAATTCTTCATAGCTTTAAGACTCGCAAAACAAAGCTAGGCCTTATGGCAATCAAACTTGATCTCCAAAAGGCGTACGATAGAGTAAATTGGAAGTTCTTGGAAGCAGTCCTTCTTCATTTTGGGTTCAATGAAACTTTCACAAGGTGGATCATTGCTTGTGTATCCTCGGTTTCTTTTGAAGTGGTTGTTAATGGGGGCAAATCAGAGTGTTTCAAGTCGAGTAGGGGGCTGAGGCAAGGGGATCCACTGTCCCCATACCTATTTATCTTGGGACAAGAAGTGCTATCAAGACTTATAGAGCATGAACTCAGGCTGAAAAATATCGCCGGAATAAAATCCAGTATCAGTGGGCCTACGATCTCCCATGTTATGTATGCCGACGACATCATTTTATTCACAAAGGCCTCTAAAAAAGATGCAGAAAGTTTAGTGAGAACGCTGGAGAAGTACTGTAGCTGGTCTGGCCAATCCATTAACAGAAGCAAATCGGGGGTTTTCTTTTCAAAGCATACACAAAGCCAAGTCCGAAGATCCATAAAAGGAATCCTCTTGGTGAAAAGCCTAAAAAGGGATGCAGTATACCTGGGTGCACCATTGTTCCTTTCAAGGGCCCCTTCTAAGGACTTTGCATTCCTTGAAGATAAGCTTGAAGCGAAACTGTCGGGATGGAGAAGCAATTGTCTGTCATGGGCAGGGAGAAGGACTTTAATTAACTCTGTGGCACAATCTATGCCAATATACACCATGTCCTCATTCAATATTCCAAACAAAGTGTGCAACAACTTGGATGCCCTAACTAGAAGGTTCTGGTGGAAGCCTAAACAAAAGGAGGGAAGATTTCTGGCTTGGAAAGCTTGGGACAGCTTATGTTGTCCAAGAAAGAGTGGTGGTTTGGGGTTCAAAAAAGCCAAAAACATAAACTCTGCATTACTGGCAAAGTTGGCATGGATGATAGCATCCAAGAGAGATAGCCTCTGTATGAGGATTCTCAGAGCAAAATATAAGGTAAAAGATGATTGGCTTAGGGCGGAAGCGTCTAAGTATGCATCCCCCACTTGGAAAGCAATTGAGAAAGCAAGGGAAGTAGTCAGAAGGGGAGCTTGCTTCCTCATTGGAGATGGTGAATCAATTGATGTTTGGGTAGACCCTTGGGTTCCATGGATTGAAGGCTTCATCCCAGCCCCAAAAGTTGAGTCAAACTGTCTGTTGCCCATGAAAGTAGCTGAGCTTATTGATTTTGAGCTTCACACTTGGAAGACTACCATGGTTCAGGATATCTTTAACCCCATTTCAGCTCAAACAATCCTATCCATTCCCATCCCTATCAGGCTGAGGCCAGATAAGCTATTGTGGATTCCAGACTCCAAAGGTCTTTTCTCAGTCAAATCTGCTTATAAGGAGCTGTTGGCTAATCCCCCTTCCCAAGCTGCCACCGTAGTTAAATGGTCAAAGCTTTGGAAATTGAGAGGTCCGGAAAGAATCAAAATGTTCCTCTGGAGAATTGCAGTAAATGCTCTCCCCACGAGAGAAAACTTAATGAGCCGCATGGATATTTCTGAGCCATGGTGTGTACTCTGTAACTAGGAGGTGGAATCTGCTGCTCATCTTTTCCTTAAATGCCCTGCAGCCAAGGCGATTTGGTTCTCTGCATGCTGGGGTTTCAAATCAGATGAAGCTCACTTAGCTCTTCCTAGTGACATCATTAAGGTAATTTTGGAACCTCCTCCGGCCCTCTGTCAAATGCAAGATATGTGGCTAGTATCCCTAAATATGGCTCTTACTATGGAGGAAATTTGGTGCATTCGCAATGCTGTTATACACCAAAACGGTACTGTTGACCTCCAGGCTTCCATAAGCAGGATTGGGAAAAAACTGAATGAATGTGCTAAGGTTTTCTTCATCCCTCAAGCGCCTTTAGCTGAACAACCAGTGGTGCACTGGTCTCCCCCTCCTTTGGGATATACCAAACTCAATGTGGATGCGGCCATTTCTCAGAACAACTCAGCCTTAGCGGTCATTGCTAGAGATGCTCATGGTCGTGTGTTGAAGGCCTGGTCTAAGATTCTGCCAAAGAGATCCCCGCTCTCTGCTGAAACCGAAGCCATTTTGTGGGCTCTGCAGCTTGCTAAAAGTGAGGCTTGGAGTGAGATCATTCTGGAAAGTGACTCAAAGAATAGCATTGATGCAATCATGGACTGCACGTCTTGTCCCCTTTGGTCTATCTCCTCCCTGGTTTCGGACATTTGTTTCCTGGCTAAGTCTTTTGATTCTTGTCAGTTTTTTTGGATTAGTAGAATCTGTAATTCTGCTGCCCATGAGGTAGCAAGGTTTGCTTTAGTGTCTTTAGTGTCTTTCAGTTTGGTCTCGGAAAATCTTCCAGCTAGTGTGGCTAGTGCTTGTAAGGAAGATGCTTGTTTTTGTTAATTTCATTTCTTTCAATGATATTGCAGCTTATCAAAAAAAAAAAAAAAACACTGTTGTTTTGTGAATAAACATTATGTTAAAGAGAGGTTTTGAATTTAAACTTTACAAATCTTACCAATAGGGTCATCAAAGTCAATGAATTTGTGGAATTCATCAAAAGGAACAAAACTATAATCTGTTGTATGAAATAAAATCTCATCCTCTAATATATCCTCAATAACAGTTCTTGTATTGATTATCCACTGATAGTTATGGTCAACAAAACAAAGTTTTGGAGGAATTGGTTTGACAAGTGCGTTGGTGATAAAATACGTCCTTGCTTGGATCAACGTATCCTCATGAAGTTGAATGTCATGACCAAACAGTACAGCTTGCACTCGGTTGCCCTGTATATAGATATTAAAAAAAAAAAAATCAAATGAATGAAGGATTGATTCAAATTCTATAAAGACTGAAATGAAGATGTACATTATTTGGTCAAATTGATTTATAAAAGAATCTAAGCTTAAAACCAATTAGTTAGAAGCTATATTCATTTTAAATTGTATTGAATTTTCGTTCTTGTACTTTTGAAACAGTAAAGAAAATTTAAATAAATGGTGCCTATATAAAAGCGTGAAGAAAAATTTATACTCTGACAATATTGTGTTCTTATTACGTTATAATAAAATTGGTAAGAGATGTGTATATCTTATTACAAAAGAATTTTAAAGTTGTCTATAATCTTAAGTTACAATATTTTTTTTAGAGCATTCTTATCAAGGGTGCTATAATTGCTAAAATGCAATTTTTTGCATTTATAATCACAAAAATTTACTTCATCAAAGATGAAGTATGCTAAAAAATTTGACATCTTGCTACATTGAGCTCTCATTTTTTAGACCGCACTGTAGCAAGGATAAGCTAGGATCTAAGACTCCGGTCTCTCTCTGTCTCCCTCTTTCTCACTAAGCTACAATTTGTCTCTGGCAACTAGTGTGGATAGGGGTTCAGCGAAATCGATGTAGAAGATGAGGTCAAATTTTTGGTTCATGGGTCTCTACTGTTAATCAGGGTGGCTGGGTTGCGATGGTTCGGCAAACGTGGCTGGGTTTCGACAGGTGTAGCTGGGTTTGGGTGGGTTTTGTGATTTGATTTTGGGTGAGAAATTTCTTCAAATATGCTCTTTCTGATTTTGTGTCTATGATTTCTAATATGGGTTTGTGATTTGTGGGTCTCTGTTATGGGTTGAGTTCGTCGCTTTTCACCAATGGTGGGTTGTTTTGATTTTGTGATTTTGGTTGTTTTGTGGGTTTGTGCTTTGATTTTAGTGTGTGTGATTTGATTTGTGATTTGGCGGGTTTCTGAGTTTTTGTTGTGATTTAATTTTGGTTGAGTTTTGGCCACATTAGTGGTTATGATTTGATTTTGGCTAGGTTTCAGTAGTGATGCGTGGTTGGACTTTTAGCCTACCCATACACTTTTAGCCTACTCATGTACTTAAGAGTGAAGATGGTAATTTAACTAAAAGGGCAACACAGTTGCCTGCACTATAAAGCTGAAACGGTTGGTAGGACCATAGAGTTGAGAATAAAAAGACTAAAAAACCCCCCACTTTCTTTACCTATCATGTACTTAAGAGCGAAGATGGTAATCTATATATATATATATATATATATAAAACCAAAACTTTTGAAACTTCCATAATTTTCCACATCAGCGTAATATTTAAATACAATATTTAAATTAAAAACCGAAACTTTTGAAACTCCCACAATTTTCCACATCAGCACAATATTTAAATACAATATTTAAATTAAATTAAATTTTCCACCTCATCACTGTTTTCTTTTTCCAATGCAAATTAGACTTCTAGCCGAATAAGGACACTCTCCCACCGCCTCTACTCTCTCCTATTTAAGAATTGCTTGGGTAGAAAACCTAAGCCCCAAAATACAATTTTCTTCTTAAAACTTATTTTTCTTCAAGATTTTTTTTGAGGGCGGCTCATGCTTCACAATTCACATATTCCACTTATGTATTGAACTCCTCTCCTTCTTCGGTCAATACATCAAGGTTAGGGTTATTTGATTTGTTCAATAAAAATTATAGATTTGTTGCTTTTTCTTATAAGTTTGTCAATTGTTGTTTTGTTTATTTAATTGCTGGGCCTGAATCTTTTAATTAAATCTTCAAATTTTTTTAACCTTTTAAAAGTTTTAATATTTTGAATTTTAACATTTAAAAGGTAACTCATATTTCTCTAATATTTCTATGTTATGTAGACATATTTTTTTTGCTTATTATATTTCTCCATTGTGTAGTCACATAATTTTTGTTTTCTTTTAATAAATTCTTGGCTCAAAATCTTCTAATTGTTTGGTTTACATATGAATTTTTAAGTTCATTTTTTTCAATACATTTAATTGTCTGGCCAATTTCAATAGTAGAAAAGCTATAATCATGGACTCCCTTCTTTCTATTTTATTTCTCTATTGCGTAATTATATATATATATATATATATATATATATTTATTGTTTTATTTCAATACTTTTGAAGCTTTGAATCTTCTGATTTTTTTTTTTAAAATTTTTTTTGGCCTTTTAAAAGTTTTAACATCATAACTTTTGGGTTTTATTTTTTCTATTATCAGAAATTATCTAGAAGATTTCAATGAATATCCATGGATTATTCTTTTTGAGGGTAACCCATCTTTATCTTATATTTCTATTCCTAACTTTTTTTTCCTATATTTTTTCTTTAATTGTCTGTGTTTACGTCTCTTTTGTTTTTTTTATTTTTACTTTCATAGCGTATGTACATGTTGTGTATGTTCTTTGATTCTTTCTTTAATGATTTTTGTGTGAGTATGTGTCATTGTATCTGGGTACTTAGACAAAATCTATAAAGACTAAAGATACTTTTTTTTTTTTTTAATGAATCCTGTGTTTTTCATGACTTTAGTGAGTCATATTCTTAATGATTGAAATGGTTTTGTTTGACGTGGATTTTGTTCATATTGGTTTCAAAGTTTATTTCTTTATTTCTTGACTTATATTATAGATTGTAATATATTTATTCATCAAACTGTTTAGTTGAGTTTGTTTTCGAAATTGTTTTCAGCGTTGGACATTTTCTTGAAGCATGTTGGTATCATATATTAAAATACTGTTAAGTTGATAATAAGAATAATAATAATAATATAGTTTAATAAATGTCTGAAACGTATAGCTGGTAACAAATGTTTTAGCTATATGATTTTATTTTACAAATTCAATTTTGGTGTTGTAGTAAAATAAACAAAAATTAAATTATATATTGTTCTCAATACATTTTTCGTGCATCGCACGAGTTAGCGACTAGTTTAACTAAAAAAACAACCCAACTAGCTGCATTATAAAGCTGAAATGGCTGGCAGCACCACAGAGTTGAGAATAAAAAGTCTAAAAAGCCCTCACTTTTTATCTAGCTAACAAATGAAGTTACAAGCAATAAGGTAATTTGCACCAAATGTGTCAGTAGAAACGTAAATATACCTGTACATGTCTGGCAACCAACACTATAAACATGAAAACAAAAAGACAAAAAAGGGCCCATTTGTATTTAGCTCACAAATGAAGTCAGGAACAATTAAGTAATTTCAATCAAATGTGGATGTTTTTAGAGTTTCAAAGAGTCTGTTAGACTTCAAAGTTCTTTTTGCTGGGCTTCAAACTTCTTCTTGTCGTTTTAACATTTCTGAAGTCGTTTTGTCAAACAAGCACCTCAACTGTTCTTTTTTATATAGAGAATAAAAATTAGAGGTTAGACCTTGCTGCAATGATAATTATCAAAAACTGACTTATTATTATTATCACTATTATTATTTATTTTTAATTTTAATTCATGGTGTGCCAAAAGCTCTGCCATGAGTACATTTTTCATGCCCTGGCCATGGTTTGTTGGTACAGGTTCTGGACTGGATCATACCAGCGTGTTTAGGAGTTTTTTGGTTCGAGTTATGCTCTTTGCAAAAATGCTATACCACCCAAGGGTGCCTCGTGCCATGAGTACTATAGATTCAAGTGAGCCGGGTTTTGTTCGTAAAAAAAAAGTACATTTTTTATTAAATAAAATAATTTGGTCCAAGTCAAACACCGCACCCACCACCAAGTCCACCATTGACACTGTTGACTTTGCCTTGAACCTTCATATGCCCTAATGGCCTGTTTGGAAGTTTAGAGAGGGAGGAGAGTAGAGGGGAGGAGAGTAGTGGGGAGGAGAGTAGAGGGGAATGATTCCCCTCCATCTTGTTTGGATGTTTTTAAAATTAGTAAGGGGAAAGGGAGTAATTAGCCCTTCCCCTTGTTTGGATGTTTTAAAAAATAGAAAAGAAATGAGAGGAAATGATTAAAATAGACAGATTTACCCCTATTTGAAAATGAACTTGTAACATTGATTTATGATTAATTTATTAGTTTTGTAAAGTTTTGAACTTGATTATCATTTGTCCAAATCATAAAATATGTTAGTGATTTTTTTTTAAGAAAAATAAATAGATAAAAAATGTTTCAAAAAAAAAAAAACAATTTATACACCTAAAAACTAAAAAAAAAAGAGTAAAAATCAGTCAAAATTGAACTGTTACCTGAATATTTGAAAACAAAGCGTTCATATCAGTTTTAATAAAATACTAAACATCGCCAAATTTAGTAGGTTTTTTAAAACTCTAACCAAAATCCAAATTCCCATTTTTTTCCCACATTTTCTGAGCAACCAAACGCAGGCACAAGTAGAGGAAAAAAAAAAAATTCACAGAAACACAAGCCAAATCCCCCAAAACGCACACAACCAAAAAAAAAAAAAAACGAAATCCTGGAGAACGAAGAGCAAGCAAAGCGAGATCCTCTTCATCGTCGGGATAGTTCACCGGAATCAAAGGGGAGTCGCCGTCGTGCTTCATCGGCAACTGGACCGGCGGGTCAACGACCGTGGTTTAGGTCGGCGATGAACTCGATCGCGGCGGCGTGAGATTTGTACTTGACTTCGACGGCGAGTGGTGAAAGCCGGCAGTGAAGTCATCACCATGAACGGTCACCTGTTGCGACTGCGAAGGTTGATCGGAGCCTCCTCCAGCTCTCGCCGAAGTCGACGCCGACGACGACGCCATGTTCTCCGACCAAATCCAACCTAAATCTCAAAATCCAAACACCTTTTACACAAAGCTCAAATCTAAAATGGTGAAGCTTAAACAAAAACAGTGTGAAGAGAAATTGCTTCATTAACCTCAAATTTTCTAGGGAAACAAACAAATTCGTCTTGTAATTTTGTTAATATATCAAGGGCAAATTAGGTAATTTATATTTTTAATAATTTATGTGATCTACTCTCCCTCCAAATCTCTCCAATTTTGGGGAATTAAAAATGAGGGGTTGGAGGTAGTTGAAACCCCTCCAAATCCCTCCCCCTTCTTCCTTAAAAACCTTCCAAACAAGGTAATTAAACTACTCTCCTTCACTCTACTCTACTCCCCCTCTACTTTTTAACATCCAAACAGGCCATAAGGTTTTATTTATTTTCGGTAAGTCAGATAAAATAGCATAAAATTAAGAATTATTAGACCCAGCATATTTTGATTGGTGGAACATGAGTGAACAGATAACGTCTGACAAATGATATTGATTGTCGTTGCAGTAGTTGCAGTCAAGTTAAGCAGTCAAACAGGATCATTAACATATTTATTTTTATGCCCGAAAGAAGAGTTGTTTAGATATAGCCTATATATGCTAGTCATTCCATCACTCTTTCCTTGTCCGGTGTCCATTTTGCCTTTCTTTCCTTCTACCACCATATACATGTTCCAGATAATGGGTGTAAGCTGGGCTTGCTATAGTCTTTTCCTTTACCTTGCTTTTTTTTTTTTTTTTTTTTTTCTAACTCCTTTTCCCACCTTAGTGACTGCCCTGCCAGCTTATGGTTATCTGCCTGTAAACTATCGTATTTCATGGACCAACATAAAGCCTACTGGTGATTTTGTAAACTCTCCTACTTTATGGACTGACAGAGAGCCTACTGGCAATTTTAACAAACCCTATGCTGGAATCATAGTTGCCAGTAGATACTTCTCCTATACTGACTATGGATCTGCTTGTGGTTGTGGTTTCTTCTGTAATCAAACGTGCAACAGCTCTCTCTTTGCCCTATTCCGAATTTATTTTTTAAGCAGCAACAATTCGATATTAACATTTAACAGACGCTTCAAATGTAGTATGGTCTGCTAATCTAAACAATCCAGTTAGATATAATGCGACTTTGAAACTCGCTTCAGAAAGAGATTTAGTATTACAAGATGCTGATGGAACTATAGCTTGGTCCACAAACATCGGCAACAAATCTGTGGCTGGCCTACACTTAATTGACACGTGCAACCTCATGCTCTTGGATGAAAATAATACTACAATTTGGCAGTGTTTTGATTATCCAACAGACACGCTAGTTCTTGGGCAAAAGTGGGTGGCAGGGCAGCAACTCACTAGTCTTTTGGAATCAATGTTCATGTTTTACAGAACCTAAGATTCCAACAAAGTGCTACTAAAGGTATATGATTAAAGCTTGACCCATTTAATATAAAACAAAAGTCAGGCGGCAGGAACTTGACCCAGTTTATATTGAGCTAAGAGAGGAAAAATAAAAACTAAAAACAGTGAGATAGCCGTAGAAGCGGGGACAGATGAAATAGAAACAGAGCTGTAGTGTTGCCAACGTTGCGATGGAAAGAAACCGCAGCAAATACTAAATAGTGATGACTGATGATGATGATCAGGGAGATACATCTCAGAGAGAAAGAGAAAGGGAGAGAGATAATTCCCAAAAATAATGAAACTTGAAAGTTTTTACATTGTGAAATCTCTTGCCGAATGCCGACCCGCCGATTCAATTCGCAGATGAAATTATGAAATTTGAACAGAGTACGGGGTTAACGGAAAGAGCTAACGATGTTAAAATTTGTGGGTGAGTTGGAATAACGCGGCAAGTAAACTGATGCCCTTTCAAAAATAAAATAAAAAACAAGTAAACTGATGTCATACCTTTTTTTTTTTTTTTTAGTAATGTGTCTTCTCTCTATTGGCTGGGACTACACCTAAGAATTTCCTACCAAACGCGCGCGGTGTGTCTTCTCTACCGGATACAAGTCTTACAAGATATAATTTTTCCAACACGTGGACTGAAGTTGATTTTGTGAGTCAACCAGCAAAAGTGCGCGCGAACAAAAAGTAATGTGGAGTGATTTGCCGACTAACTGTGTTCAAGACTCAAGTCGTTACGGAAGTTGTATTCCACCACCACAAGTTGATCGTTAACTTAATCTCTTGCTGTCTATGCTTGTCATTCCATCCCCTTAATTTTCTAGCTTGTCCACTCCCCGCCTTTCTTCTGTCACTGCTCTGTGTGTTATAGACAATTAATTAATGGGTATAAGCTGCTGGGTTTGCTGTGGTTTTCTTCTTTACCTTGCTCTTTTTCTAACACCTTTTCCCATCTTAGTGACGGCCGAGCTGCCGAGGCCTCACAGTTATCAGATTGCCAACTCTTCTACTTCATGGACTAACAGTCTTTCCACTCCTGATTCTTTGAAATTGGATGATGGATCATTTGTGAGAATAATATATACTACACAGTGGCGGTGCCACGTACAGGTGACCTGAAAAAAATTAAAAAAAAAAAAAATTATATTTAATCTATGCTAAGAACACCCTCATCCCAAAATTAGGAACACCCTCAATCAAAAAATTAGGAATACCCTCAAATTAAATAATAAAAAAAAAAAATTATCTGTCCTATTTTCAAGCCAAAAAAAAAAAAAAAAACCCAAAAAAAATTTTGAACTAAAATCTGAAAAAAAAAAAAAAAAAAAATTGTTAACAGAGCCAAGCCCACTGCCCATGGCAAGCCAAGCCCACGGCAAACCCGGAAAGCCCAACATAATACGGAGGTAGCAAACTGCAAACCCATGGATTCTCACCCAAAAAAAATAAAAATAAAAAAATAACAGAGCAAATCAGAAATCAAACCATGGTCATGTCGTTGGCAGAGATCAAGACAGTCTATACTCTATACAAAGCAAAAGCAAATCAAACCCCATTACCCAACACTGCAATACAAAGGCGTTTATAAAAAAAAAAAAAAAGAAACCAAATACAGAGCAAAAGAGAAACAAAATACAGAGCAAAAAAGAAACCCAAAACCCAGAGCAAACCAAACCCATGGTGGCGCCGCCACTGCTCGCAGGCGCAACTCGCTCTGTGACCTCTGCCGCTCCTCGTCTAGTCGTCGTCCCTCGCTCGCCCGTCGTCGTCGCTTGTCGCCCGCCGTCGTCGCTCGTCGCTGGCCTGTCGTCGCTTGCCCGTCGTCGTAGATCAGAACGGTCTCACCGTCTCAGCTGCTCCGGTGCTCGGCTAGTCGGCCTCAAGGTATTTCTCTCCCTTTTTCTCTCTGACTCTCTCTCTCTCTCTCTCTCTCTCTCTCTCTCTCTCTCTCTCTCACACACACACACACTGAAATGAAAACCATGAAATGAAAAAGTCTGATGCCTCTCTCTCTCTTTATTCTAGTCTTTAAGTCAGTAACTCTCTCTCTCTCTCTCTTTTGAACTGTAATACTCTGATTGGCTGGGCTATCGAATCTTTACTCTTTCTCCTTTTTTTTTTGGAACCAATCTTTACTTTTAACTTTATATTGCTTTTTGTCTGTTTTTTTGGCTTTATCTTATAGCTTTATTCGTTGCCTTTGCCTGTTGGGCAGTGACTCAGTGTGTGTTGCTGATTAGTAATATGTATTGTGATTGTGAAATTTTCTGATTGGCAAGTTGTGATTGGGGGATGATTTGTGCTTGTCTGTTGAGTGGGGTAGGGATAAATGGGCTGATGGGCAGTGGGCACATGGGGCCGGGTAGTAAATAATAATTAAAGCAGTGTAATGTGTTGCACATTACACTGTTTTTATTATGCTGCACATGAGATATATAATGTTTAGCTCTTTTAGTGTAATGTGCACAAGGAACTAAACAATATAACAAATTAAAGTAATATAGTTTATTGTTACGCTAAATAACAATAATTAAAACAATATAATTAATCAATACATTATAAAAGACAAATAAATTAAATTATATTAGGCTAAATAATAATTAATAATTTTATAATTAATGAAACAATAATGTAACAAATTATAATTTATAAAAGACAAACAAATTAATAAAACAACTAAATAACAATAATTAATAATTTTATTAATATTTCAAATAAACTTATAGTTTTTTGTTTATTCTTTTGCTAGAATTATAGACAAATATTTGATAAGAAAACCACGTACTCAAGATTCAGCTCCTGCACAAGATTCATCTTCATCTTCTAAGCGAATTCGTGTTGACTTTAACTTAGAGAATCTTCCTTCAGATCCTGGGCTACGAGAATAAATATCATCTTATCATCCTAATCATCATGATGAAATAAGAAGATATTATTTAACAAAAGGCCCTTGTCAACCTGTTTTACACAGTGATGATTACCCTATATCTTATTTTTCTGGAAAGCCCCGTCGATTTTTATCCAAATGGTATAAAGATAGATACTGGTTGGAATATAGTATAGACAAAGATGCAATATTCTGTTTTTATTGCTACCTATTTGGGTAAGATGTTGGTATGCAAGGGGGAGGTGACACTTTTGTAACGAAGGGATTCAAACTTTGGAATCAGAAAGATAAGTTAAATTCCCATGTTGGAGGAGTTAATAGTGCTCATTACCAAGCTGTCCAGAAGAGTAATGATTTGTTGAAGGAAAAGTAACACATTCAAAATGTTTTTGTTAAGCAATCAAATCAAGATAAAATTAACTATCGGATTCAATTAAATGCAATAGTTGATTGCATAAGATTCCTTTTATGCCGAGGATTAGCTTTTCGTGGTCACGATGAATCTCAAGGTTCAAGTGATAAAGGAAATTTCCTTGAGCTTGTACAATTTTTGGGGGATCACAATGAATCTATCAATGAAGTGTTGCAAAAAGCTCCGAAAAATTGCAAGCTTACCCATCCTGACATTCAAAAAGATATTGTGAATGCAATTACACGTGAAACATCCAAAGCCATCATCAAGGATCTTGACAATGGGTTCTTTTCAATATTAGTTGATGAGTCACGTGATATCTCAGTGAAAGAACAAATGGCCCTCGTTCTTCGTTATGTGAACAAAGAAGGAATTATTATAGAGCGATTCCTTGGTATTGTGCATGTAGCAAGTACTACCGCTTTGTCACTCAAGCATGCTATTGAATGTTTACTTTGTGAACATAATTTCAGTTTATCGAACCTACGTGGGCAAGGTTATGACGGGGCTAGTAATATGCAAGGTGATATCAATGGTCTCAAAACTTTAATTTTGAAAGAGAACAAGTCAGCATTTTATGTCCATTGTTTTGCTCATCAACTTCAATTGACACTTGTTGCTGTTGCTAAAAATCACATTAACATTGCTGAATTTTTTTATGTGATTAGTAATTTAGTAACTGTTGTTGAAGGCTCTTGTAAGAGACGAGATGCTCTTCGAGATACACAATTTGCCAAAATTAAAGAAGATTTAGAGAATGGTGTACGTAGAAGTGGGCAAGGTTTGAATCAAGAAACAAATCTTAAACGTTCTGGTGATACACGTTGGGGATCATATTATGGGACCATTCTTAGTTTGATTTTGATGTTCTCTGCTGTTGTTGATGTACTAGAGATTATTGAAGAAGATGGCCTCTCTGACCAAAAAGTTGAAGCTCGATCTATTATGAGGTCAATTCTTTCTTTTGAATTTGTCTTTGCTCTACACTTGATGAAAAATATTTTAGGGATCACAAATGAGTTGTCAATAGTATTACCAAAAAAAAATCAAGATATAGTAAATACTATGGATCTTGTTAAAGTGTCTAAGTAACGGTTGCAAGTGATGGGAGATGATGGATGGGCATCTTTATTGGCTGAAGTATCTTTATTTTGTACCTCACATGATATTCCTATCTTGGACATGGAAGAGATATTTGTAGTTAGTGGGAGGCCGCGACGCAACACCCAACAAAATACAAATTTACATCATTATCGTGTTGAGCTATTCTACACAGTCATAGATATGCAACTTCAAGAGCTTAACAGCCATTTTTCTGAGGCGAATACCGATTTGCTACTTTGTATGGCTTGCTTGAATCCAAGTAATTCATTTGCGGCTTTCGATAAGGAAAAGTTGATACGTCTAGCTAAGTTCTATCCCTCTGATTTTCTTGGGACAGATATTTTGGCACTTGACTCTCAACTGCAGAATTATATTTTTGATATGCGCAGCAATGACTTCTTTTTAGAGTTTCAAGGAGTTAGTGAACTTGCTGAAAAGTTAGTGAGCACAAGAAAACACGAGACTTATCCATTAGTCTATTTGCTAGTGAAGCTAGCTTTGACCCTTCTAGTTGCTACTGCAACAGTAGAAAGAAGTTTTTCAGCAATGAAATATGTAAAGAATGAATTGCGCAATCGAATGGGAGATCAATGGATGAATGATTGCTTAGTTGTGTATATTGAAAAAGATGTAGCTTGTAGCATTGATAACGAGACTATTATGCAACGATTTCAAAATATGAAAACTTGTAGAAGGCAATTGTAAATTCTATGTATTTTTTTATTTTTTGATTGTTGTTGTTGTCAATATATAAAATTTTCTTTTTATTAGATTGTGTAATTTATGTTTATTGAGGAACACCCTGAAAAAATTTCCTGGAGTCACCATTGATACTACAATATTCTACTACTATACGGAAGCTGAGTATGTTTATTCTGGTTGTGGCTTCATCTATAATCGAACGTGCAACAGTTTTCTCTTTGCCATTTTCAGTTATTTTTACGAGAACAGCTATGGTATTCATGAGCATATTAGTCCAGAAATACGCTGGTCTGCTTACCCAAAGAATCCGGTTAGCATTAATGCGACTTTGAAGTTCACTTCAGAAAGAGGTTTGGTCTTACAAGATGCTAATGGAACTGAAGTATGGTCCACAAACATTAGCGGCAAATCTGTGGCTGGCCTAAACTTCACCAACAAGTGCAACCTAATGCTCTTGGATGACAATCAAGCAAAAATTTGGCAGTCTTTTGATCACCCAACAGACACGCTGGTTCGCGCGCGGGCAAAAGTTGGTGCCAATGAAGCAGCTCACTAGTCAAGGGGGATTGTTTTCCCTCTCTCTCACCAGTCAAGGTTTGTTTGCTTATAACAATTCTAATCCTCCTCAACCCTATTTTTATTATGAAGTTAACAACCTTTTCAACATCAGTTATTATAAGTTTCTGGATCAAAAGTTAGCTTTCTTTGAAGCTGATCTAGTACCTTACGCAATTGGTCAATTATTCTTTCGTTCGTCTCTGTACATGAGACTTAGGCCTGACGGACACTTGAGAGTGTTTGATGCACAATGGAAGCAAGTGTCCGATGTCCTCACACCATATATTGTTGACTGTGGCTACCCTACATTTTGCGGCAATTATGGAGTTTGTACAAACAGCTAGTGTACTTGTCTTGCACCCATAAATGGGACAAGCTATTTTCAGAAAATCAACGAGAAGCAGCCTGAGCTTGGATGCTCCCTGGTTACTCCCTTATCTTTTGAAGCTTCCAAAAATCAGGTTCTTTTAGAGTTCGAGAACATCACATACTTACCCCTTACAAAATACCGCCCAAATGTAAATATAGACCATCGAAGTATAAGTTTAGAGAGTTGCAAACAGGCTTGCTTAAAAGACTGTTCATGTAAAGCAGCTATTTCTAATTCAAGCAACCGTGTGGGGAGTTGCTATTTACAATCCCAAATTTTTTCCCTGATGTCCACTGATGAAAGACCAGAACTTTACTTTAAAGTATACATCAAGGTCCAAAATGTTCCTCCTAGAAAGCGAAAACATCAGCTTGAAACAATATTGGGATCAAGCCTCACATCCTTCTTTATTTTGTTTCTTTGGATTGGAATCTTTATTTTTCTATTTCGGAAAAAGGAAAATCCTGAAGTTGAGGAGTATTGTTTAGATCATGTAACAGGAATGCTCACAAGATATTCTTATGATGATATGCAATCCATGACAGAAAACTTCAATAAAGAGCTTGGTAGGGGAGGATTTGGCACAGTTTTTGAAGGTACTCTAATCGACAACACTAAAGTTACAGTGAAGCGTCTTAATGGGTTGAATCAAATCAAGAAATCATTTTTAGCTAAAGTTGAGACAATTGGCAGCATTCATCATTTCAACATGGTGAGATTGATTGGATTTTGTGCTGAGAAATCTCATAGACTTCTTGTTTATGAATACATGCCTAATGGATATTTAGATAGATGGGTATTTTAAAAAAATTGTGAGATGTTGCTTAATTGGCAACAAAGAAAGAAGATCATCATTGATGTAGCAAGGGGGTTAACTTATTTACAAGATGAATGCAGGCAAATGATAGTTCACTTGGATATAAAACCGCATAACATCCTCTTAGATGAGAATTTTAATGTAAAAATCTCTAATTTTGGGTTATCCAAACTAGTTGACCATGACCAAAGATAAGTTGTGACAACCATGAGAGGAACTCCTGGCTATATGGCTCCAAAATGGTTAAGTTCAGTAATTACAAAAAAAGTTGATGTCTATATCTTTGGAGTAATGCTCTTGGTGATATTGTGTGAAAGGAGAAATTTGGATCGCTCTCAACCAGAGGAAGCAATGCATTTACTTGATCTTTTCAGGAAAAATATCGAGGAAGATCGATTGTTGGATTTGGTTGATAAGTATAGTGAAGGTATGCAATTACATGGAGCTGAAGTTGTAAAAATGATGAGGCTTGTAGCATGGTGTTTGCAAAATGATTACACGAAGAGGCCTTCCATGTCCATGGTGGTTAAAGTCTTGGAGGGTGCTATGAATATTGAATCTGACTTAGATTATTTCTTCTTGAATCCACCTTTACCAAACATGAGAGCTGGAGTTGATGATCAAAAAGAGCATGTTGTTGTTGCTACTCCTTTATTACCTTCAATTCTATCAGGACCACGGTGACTTTAACTGTACCATGGATGCTTCACCAATGAGGTAATTTCCATACTTTTATTAAATTCTCTCTCCCAGTAATTAATATTAATTTTTTAAATTTAACAAGAGCTCTTAACATGAGTCATTCATGTGTTCATTTATTGGCAATAACATGGCTTCTCTGTTGACTTTTATTTGAAATTGTTGCAATGATGTATAAGCGTTTATTCTGTTAGTGAAACTAAAATTTAACTTTGAGTTGTAGATTGTTGCATTGGTGTGTAATATGTTGGAAAACTGGTTTTGCATCTCATACAAAAACCACAGTGGAAGTAACACAAGGATCTACTTCATTCATGAAAGGTAACATATAACCTTGAATTCTAGAACAAAGAAGAGAAAGTGTACCTTGATGCAATAAAATTCAAAACAAGACTTGAGAATATCTTTAATCTTCATTCCAATTCCACATGGTGCTCAAGATGAGTGGTCTCTCAATCAGTTCTTAAGTATGCTGATTCTCCATAAGGAAGGTGTATTCAAAAGAAACTTCAAAGAAAAACTATTTTATCTTCTTTTAATCATACACACATTTTTAACTACTTTAGGCAGTTACTTTATTTAATAACTCATATCAAATAAATAACTGATTATCTAATTAGGTTAGCCTTTTAGGCTAGCCCAATTAGGTTTAAGTGTGTGGCTTGGGATGGGACCAAAGGGCTCTAACTCCAATAGGGCTCAGACTTATCTGTCAACTCTTGACAATCCCAAAGTTACCATTAATTATATAACAAGTACCACTATGGAAATATAATTGAACTTTAGGTCTTATTAATAAATTATTTCCCAGAACTCTAATATGATATCATTTGACCCCTCCATGAAATATCCACAGTGAACAAAGTCATAATAAACTATCACTTTGTAAACAACTATTTTATTCTTTAAGTACCTAGTTTAATATTTTAGTTATTTATATTTATGAAATCTACTTTCAATAAATATAAACTTTTGTAATTCTTTACTAAAGTGGTCGGCCCTGAATAACCAGTTCCCATTAAACTTATTTCAAGAGAATATTTCGTGTCTCTATAGAAAGAGATTATGAATTCCATGTTGAGAATATGTGTTCCCTCAATACTACGTGCGATTACCCAACATACTGAGGTTTTGATCGTTAAATTAAATCTCATTCTTGATATATCAAAGTAACCTACATTTCATGATCAAGTTTACTATTCTCTTAGGATTGAGAGTCTATAAAATTAAAAGCCGTGAGATTAATTATTCAGGTGACAGTTGTTAATTGAATAATTAATCTCACAATAGTCCAGTTCAATATTTCTTACACGCTTAAGACATATCAACACATCAGCTAGAAGTTTCCACTTCCATGATCAAGACAAACCATCTTAGTTAATGTGTTATAGTCTTCATAGATGAAACGCCCAATTTCATCACTGCGAACTACATTTTGAGTTTATAAGAAACTTGTGATTTATATCTGTTGTAATTAAATCACAGAAATCACATACAATGCATCTAAAGGACTATGATAATGTCCAATTAGTTTATTTACAAATAGTCTCATGTAATTAAACAATTAAATTATTTACAACATGCCAATAAGTTGGATTTTAGGGCATAAACCCTAAAAATCTCCCACTTGCCCTTAAAGACAATTTTGCATATATTTGACACTTATTTTCCTTTAGAGTAAATCATAGTTACTCTAAGGTAAGGTCTAGAAAGAAGTTTCAACCAAATTTATTGCGTAAATTATCTTTTCTACTACTACATCCTACGCTCTAGTATCTCTCTAATGAGATAATACTTAAGCTTAATGTGTATCTTCACCACCTAAAGTGAACACATATCCTAAAGTCAAACTTCATGAGTCACAATCAAACTAAAAGTAAGTATTTGTGTAACCAATAATTATCAAATCCTCACTTTGGTGGACAAGCATATATATAATCTCTCATTCTCCTAAGATATTAAAGTATATGCTTTACTCCCATTAAATTAAGTGGTCCTAGATTTAATTGACATTTGCTTACCATGTCCACTGCAAAATAGATATTTGGCCTAGTACATAACATAGCATAATTGAGACTTCCTATTAACATTGTATGAGGAGCCATCTTAATATGCTCTTCCTTTTAATATGTCTTAGGACTTTAGTCCTTTACAAAAGAACTTCAAACTTAAAAGGAAGCAATCCTTACTTGAAGTATCACATGCTATACTTGGCTAGAATCTAATCTAATTAAGTAGTTTAAGATAGACTGAACATCCTAATTTCTAGATCTTACCAAAGTTTAACTCTTAGGATGTTACTAGTCTTACCCAAGTACTTCATATCAAACTGGTCTAGACAATAAAACTCTATTGATGACAATATCTATACATCATTCTAGATGATAATAAAGTCATCAGCATACATTAAGAGATTTATTACTCTATGTAGTTTTTACACACATAAGGCATTTCAATACTTGATCCAAATCAAACAATTTGATTGCTTGATCAAAGATGATATTGTATGATCTTGATGCTTGCTTTAGTCCATAAATGGATTTTAAGCAACTTGCATACTAAATACAACTAGTTCTTTGCTATGAACTAGTCTAGTTACATCATATAGATGTATTCCTCAACATTGCTACGGAGAGAAGATTTCTGGATATCCATTGCCATATTTCATCTAAATGAAATATAATGGATAAGAGAATATAGATATAGTCAAATATGACTATTGGTGAAAAATCTTTTCATAATTGATTTATTTCATTCTGAATAAATATGTTCGCCACTAGTCTTGACTTTGAAGGTTTACACCTTTTATTATATCAATCTCATTTTCTTGTAGACCTATTTGAAAACAATAGGCTTAATACCATTAGGCGCCTCTATAAGCTCTAGACTTTAAATAGAATCTAATTCTATTTACATAACTTTGATCCAATAATCCATATTCATATCATTCTCTCATGATCAATAACATAATATAACTGTTCATAACTTTGATAATCCTCCTACTACGATATTGTACTGGTGTACTGGCTATTTGTAACACTCCGACCCAACTTTATAATTAAACTATGTGTTTGAGTGGTTAATTATTATTTTAAATCACTTTCTTTCTAAAATTAATATAACAGTATTTAATAAGCATATTATTATATAATGCCATTGAATAAGAATTGTGAAGATTATATATAATTGAATGGCTAATTGTATTATGAATATATACTAAGTATGTACAAAACTATATTAAGTGGTTTAAGTTATTAGATGCATAGTTGGTGGTGTTTTAATTAGGTATGATGCATGAGATGTTATGGTGGAAATTCCACCCACACATGCAACCAATGGAAATTCAACATATAATGCCAAGTACCATGCATGTTGACAAACCTCAAGTCCAACCCTTGGCTGGCCATGCAATGAACAAGCTCCACCTCATCTCTTCTTTGACTTTCATAGACTAGAAGACTCAAGAAGCTCTCTCCCTCTCTCAAACCCACGGGTCCACACATCAAAAGAAAGATAAGGCTCCATCTCATTTCTTCTTTCTACTCTTTCAAAGCAACTAGAACAATCAAGAACTCTCTCCCTTTCATACCCACGGGTCCAACACCAAAAGAAAGAAAAGCTCTCACCAATAGCCCTGCCTCTCTCACCGTAGCCATATATCTTTCTTTAAGAAGGAATCAAACTCTTACTAAAGTTTCAGCTTTAGTTGTGGGTAAGTATATATGTTTATTTTCTATTATGGGTATTTTAATGGTGGAACGGTTTGCTTTAGTTTCACTTTTATGTTCTCTAATTTGATTGTTAGAAGTTGAAATTTGTGGTTTGTGAAATTAGGAAATCATGAACTTGTAAGTCTCTCTCTCTCTCTCTCTCTCTCTCTCTCTCTCTCTCTCTCTCTCTCTCTCTATATATATATATATATATATATATGTGTGTGTGTGTGTGTGTGTGTGTGTGTGTGTGTGCTATTTCAAGAAGCTTTGAAACTATGTTGATGGTTTGTTGAAGGTAGACTAGGGTATTTACTAATTAGTGATTGTATATGATTAAGGAAGAAAGAAAAAGTCAGGATGAGTACTTTTGATGTTACTACTGGGATTTTTGTTGTATTTAATTTTGTTATAAATGGTTAAATGACTGTATATAAGTTTTTTCTAACATATATAATGAGTTTATTAAAATCCCCATATGATAATAAGAGTATTTGCAATCATTTTATAATTTTACAAGAAAATGTTTCAAAGCTGCCACTGTGACAGATTCTGTTTATGTATTAAATTGTATACAGTGAATTAGGATTCTAGGAGTAATTCTTACAAATTCTAAGACACATATGGTTGTATTGGAAGTGGTCTCACAACATTTTGATCAATATAAAATAATAGTTTAATTTCTAAGTTGTATGAAATTTTGTCAGGACAGATTTAATTATGTTGTCTTGTATGATTTTTAGTAAATCATGGTTTTATGATTTGGCCTTGAAATTGATATGGTATCTACTAGACATCTAGTGGAGTTTCTCTGTAAAATTGTATGAAGATTGAATGTGTTTAGATAACCCATTTGTATTTTACAAATGAGGTATATACTGCTGAAATGAGCAGTAAACTGTAAATGATAACTCTGACTTTGAAAATTTAATTTTAAAGTTAGGGTAAATTTTTTGAGCTATAATTTAATGGACAAAGTTTAGCTACAAAATTGATTGTAGCCTTAGGCTACAAACTCACTCAATATCTTTTTATTGAAGGTGAATTTTGACAAATCTACCATTGGATTACATCTTCTTCTTGTATCCTCCATGTTTGCAAAATTTCAAGAAAATTAAAGATCAATAACTATGTCATCAATAAATTTTTAAATTGCAAGTTTTTGTAATTTAAAATTATACATGAAATATAAGATTATAGATTATATAGTAAATAATATCCGATTGACACAAAAATTGACATGTGTATTAAAAGCGTAAAGAACATGTAATTCAACGGTTAGATTTTCAAAATATGCAATAATATTTATTTTATTGAGTGAGTTTGTAGCCTAAGGCTACAACCAATTTTGTAGCTAAACTTTGTCCTAATTTAATATGCTTATCTTTTGGTATGTCTAGATCATATATTAATTTTTTATAACTTGATTCAAGGTTTAGTACTCAAAGGAGAGGTTCTAAACCATTCTACTGCTTTTTCATGTTGTTGTCTTGTTCCACGTGTTTTATGTTGCCATATGAGCATATATGGTTATATGACCATGTTTAAAAGATTTTATGTTTATGCATGCATTATTGCCCTAATCTCAAAGAACATTTTGAAATGAAATTGGCTCTTCTAGAAATATGAGATTAATGTAAGAATGTTGGTTTCTCTATGATTTAGTACATCATGTTGTATGATGAATGTATTTTGTGTTTAGGGAACCTCGTTGAGTAGGGGTTAGGATTTCCTTGATTCTAAGAGATAGGCTTTAAGATGAACGTGTAAATTTATGATAAAGAATAATTGATAGTAATAAGTTTTGATATTTGGTTTAGATGTTACCAACCCTAGGTCTAAGCTCCTTCGACTTTAGGCTCTCGGTTCCTCTGCTTTCAGGTAAAGTATAAGTTATATGAGCATTTGGTAAGTCATGAGGTTATTTTAAAGTGTATTATATATTAAAAGGTTTTTAATTAGAGATATGGCATATAATCATATTTCAAACAAAGATACGTTCATGAGCTTCTGAAACCTTATGTATATGATTTAAGCATATCAATGCTATTACTAATTTCCACAAACATGATGTTTATAGAAAATAATGGAAATGCTATTATTGTGAAATGTTATGCAAACTATGAATTTTAGTATGATGTATAAGCATGAAATGTTTTCTGGTTATGTCCTCTGGTGATCTGAACTAAGTTAGTAGGGGTTAAATTATTGGCTTTCCATGGAAAATATTATCTGTTTGGCCATTGAAAGTTGGAGGAAATGGGGCTGCCCATAACTCTAATATGAACAAGGCTTCCCCAATGTGTACGAACAGTGGGGAGGTACAAAACCTTGAGGGGATGTGCCATCAGGCCTCCCAAAAAGGACAATATCATACACATGAGAGCACCCAAATGTGATAAGGCCTTCTTTGTCTTATACTGCACCAAGTACAGACTTATCGGATATGGACTAATTAATATCTTATGAATAGCTATATTATGTTATTAATCATGAGAGAATGATTCTATTTAAATGCATTATGAAAAATTGAAAGCTCTTATGAAAAGAAAAGTTGTTCTTTCAAGATAAAAATTTCTAAGGTTTTGTTGTGCTTTAAAGATAAAGAATCTGATGAAAAATTTTTAGTGTTCTATAAAGATAAAGTTTCTGATGAAAGTACAAGTTTATGTTAAAAAGTTATCAGATATCTGTTCTTTATGAAATGTTAAGTTTTATGACTATGTGTTAGGGTACTTTTTTTTTTTTTTTTTACATCTAATTTTATTTGAGTACCACCTATTTATACCACTAATAAGTTATTGAGTTTTCCCAAATATTTTTTGCTCTATTATTATTGTACGGCACCGAGGTACCCAGATCCAATTGGGCCTTGGATTCAGGCCCAGCAGCATGGCCCACATCTCCAATCTCTTTCTACTCAACCCTCACAAACTACAAGCCCAAGTTTCATCACTTGACCTTTGCTCGGAAAAACGTTCCCGAATAATAAAGAAAGACTAATGCCCAAACACACCAGAGAATGCTCGGCAGTTCCTAGGAAACATCACTATCGAGCATTCCTACTTGAGTTGGAACAAAGTTTTAAGGCCACATTCGCCACATCCTACCCCTACCTAACCACCAACTTACAGCTGATGATATTGGACCCCCAATTGCACTAACTATGGTTGTAATCATGGTCTCTCCACTAATCTAGAGCTATAAATATGAGAAGATGGAAAAGGAAAAAGGGGTTTTTGAAAGGTTCACAAAAAATAGAGAGTAGAGAAAAAGAGTGATTCAGAAAGAGAGAGGAGAAACCACGTTGAGTCTCTATACCGAGAATGACCCAAAGTAGGAAATCCTAAGCCCACCTTATAAGGAAGTTGTGAGCTCAAGTGAGGTCAAGCCCAACAACCTCATTTCCAGTGCGCACAATTGGTGCCTACCGTGGGGCTATCCTACAAAGCTGTGGTTCGACTGAGGCTCACACACGGGAAATGTTCGAAGGGCATTCGGGAGGCCAAGCCAAGAGCGGATCTGTAGGATCTTCTCGGGACTCCACATGGTGGAAGAGAAGACAGAAAAGGCTTTAGGATAGGAAGCACAAGCGTAGAGAGGAAGAATTTGGCCTTAGGGAGGGGTCAGACCAAACTCACCAAACAATGTCAAGTGCCTCGGGGCACGGGCAACGTGACGAGAGAGACCAAGAGCTAGAGCGGTTGCACAGACTGGTGAGGGATTTGGAGTTGGAGGCAAGGGGTTGGCGCTAGAGAAGGGAGGGATGGTAGTGTGGGAAATCGAGGCGAGGAAAGGTCCAGCTAGTTCGGTTCCAATCAACGTCGGGATCGTTCCTTTTCCCGAGAATCACATTGACGCAAGAACCGCTCACATTCTTGAGAGTCACGTCAACGTCGGGACTGTTTGTGCTCGCGCAGATATGCCGACCATGGTTCGGATTCTCTGGAGGAACAGTAGCCCTACAACGTTGCCATGGATGCAATGAGCCAGGCCTTACAGAAAGCTGCTCAGTCGCCATTCTCAAATGAAATTGAACGAGCCCTTATGCCGAGCCGATTTACACAGCCACCGTTTAACTACTACGATGGGAAAACAAACCCGGTGGAGCACGTTAGTTATTATATCCATATGATGTCTTTGCATACACACAACGATGTGTTGATGTGTAAGGTGTTTCCCTCAAGTTTTGGCTCCACGGCTTTGAGATGGTTTAATGAGTTACGAAAAGGTTCCATTCACAGTTTTACTGAGCTGATCCAGGAGTTTGGCACTCGACTTGTGACGTGCAGCAGGGTGCCACAACCGATGGATGCATTGCTATCCATAAAGATGAGGGTTGGAGAAACCCTTCAGAGTTATGCCAGTCAGTATTAGGAGCTATACAATGAAATCGGTGGGGGTAACGAGAAGATTACGGCGAGCACTTTCAAGATGGGGTTACCCAAGGACTCTGAATTACGGGAGTCATTGATGAAAAGACCTCCTGAGAATATGAGGCAAATTATGAGGTGTATTGAGGAGTATAAACGTCTCAAGGATAATCGACTGTAGAATAAAGGTAAGGCCCCGTTGCTGAATCGTTCCCGACTGGGCTTTTTTTCCCACGAGACCGAGAAAGGATTTCATGATACAGGAATTAGAAGCGTAAATAGGAAGGGTGAATGTAGCATTCAAAGAGCCAGTACACAAGATTTTAGACCGGATCAAGAGCGAACCATTCTTCAAATGTCCGAACAAGATAGGGGGTGACCTGTCTCGGAGGAACCAAAACTTGTATTGCACATACCATCGGGATAAAGGGCACACCACCAAGCAGTGTCGGGTATTAAAAGATCATTTGGGACAACTAGTGAAGGTAGGATATTTGAAAGAGTTCGTAGTGGATTCTAGAAACCGGGATGCCGGTCATGGCGCTCAGCAAAAAGGGAACCCTTTCCCGTCGCCATTGGGGGTGATCGATGTCATCCATGCTACTCCGAAGGGTGCGACTATAACCAGAAGAGGAGTATTAACAGTGGCATCCAAGGAAACTTGCACGGAAAAACAACCACCCAAAAAGAGGATGAAAGTTGGCCGGCTGACAATCTCTTTTGACGAGAAAGATCTTGAGGGAACGATTCAACCACACGATGATGCGTTGGTAGTAACAGTGTGGATAAGCGGTTTCTTAGTGAAAAGGGTGATGATAGACCAAGGGAGCGGAGTCGACATAATATACCCAGATCTGTTCAAAGGGCTTGGATTAAAAAATTAGGACTTGACGAAGTATGATACGTCGTTGGTCTCATTTGATAGAAGAGTGGTGATTCTCGAGGGTCAAATTTCCCTTCCGGTAAATATAGAGGGTAAGGAAGTGATGGTAACCTTCATAGTGGTCAAATCATTCTCCCCATACATGGAAATTCTAAGAAGGCCATGGATTCATGCGATAAGGGCCATTCCGTCCACCTCGAATGTGAAGGTCAAATTTCCTACCAAGCATAGAGTTGCCGTAGTACGAGGAAACCAGCAAATGGCTAGGCAGTGCCTAGTTACCACAGTCAGATGGAAGGGCAAGCAGGTTGAACAAAAGGAAACCACTTAGAAAGCATCTTTATAGCAATTACAGAAGCCCCGAGAAGAAGTGGGGGCAAGTGGTGTTGAGAAACTAATGAAGTTTAAAATCTTTCTAGACACTGACAGGTATTTTCAAATAGGGACAAGCATGAAGAACCAAGACAGGGTCAAAGTGTTGTTATTCCTTTTATAGAATGTGGATGTCTTTGCATGGAGTCCGTACGAAGTGCCTGGGGTAGACCCTGAGTTCATTGTCCATAAGCTCAATGTAGACCCGTCATTCCTCCCGAAGAAGCAAAAGCCAAGAAGAGCAGCCAAAGAGCATGTTGATGCAGTAAAGTTGGAAGTCCGAGGGCTGAAGGAAGTTAGGGTGATAAGAGAGATCTTCTTCCTGGAATGGCTAGCAAATACCGTGGTAGTGAAGAGGAAGAACGGTAAGTGGAGGGTTTATGTGGACTTCACAGACTTAAACTGGGTATGCTCGAAAAGCCCGTTCCCTATGCCGAAAATTGACCAATTGGTAGATGCCACATACGGACACTCGAGGATGAGCTTCTTGGTCACTTTTTAGGGGTTTCATCAGATTGCCCTAGCACCCGAGAACCGAGAAAAAACATCCTCGGATGCAAACTATCCCTATAACATGATGCCATTCGAATTGAAGAACGCCGGAGCCACATATCAACGGATGATGACAAGGATGTTTTGAGATAAAATTGGGTGCACGGTAGAATTATATATCGACGATATGGTAGTGAAGAGTAAACAGGAAGCACGGCATGTAGAAGATCTTCGGGGAGCATTTGAGGTGCTCCAGCAACATAAGTTGTGCCTAAATGCTGAGAAGTGCACTTTCAGTGTGGGGCTGGTAAGTTCTTGGGGTATCTAATCACTAATCGGGGAATAGAGGCCAACCCCGATCAGATCAAAGCCGTAAATCGCCTTAGGCCACCGAGCAATCCAAAAGAAGTGCAAGTATTGACCGGGATGTTAGTCGCACTTAACCGGTTCATTTCCAAATTTGCTGATCACTATAAACCGTTCTATCAACTTTTGAGGAAGTGGAAGGGATTTCAATGGGATGAGGAGTGTCACAAAGCCTTTCAAGATTTGAAGGAGTATCTGACGCAAGCGCCCATGTTAACGGCCCCAGATTCCAGGGAAGATTTATTCATGTACCTCTCGGTATTCGATCATGCCATGAGTGCAGAGTCCGAGGAATACAACAACCAGTGTATTACATAAGCAATACCTTAGTTGATGTCGAGACAAGATACCTACCTTTGGAGAAGTTGGTGTTAGCCCTGGTGCACACCATGAGGAAGTTGTCGCATTATTTTCAGGCTCATACTGTGTTCGTCCTGTAAGGTTGAATTTAATCAACCATCTTGTTGGCTTTATTCCGTGACAAATTTGCTTGTAATACAGTACTTATAAACCCTGTATTTAGGTGGGAATCATGTAAGGGTAGTGTGTGAGAGAGTGTGAAGAACTGTTCAAGACTGTGCAGTGAAGCAGGGACTCGCAGCTAGATCTCGTGGGAGGTTCGCGACTTGCAAGCCGCCAAAAGTTGCACACGTGCAAAGCATGCAGGGGAGCTGAACAGTCATGCCAGCTAGAGCAATACAGGACAAAAATCCAGACTGGCCACTCAGTTAGCTCGCGGCTTGAACTCGCGACTCAGTTAAGTCGTGAGGTCAAGCCGCTAGACAATCCTGTTTTGGAAAAACTGACTCTTTGCATTCCATTCTCACACCAGTATAAATATCCCTCATTCCCACAAAATATGGGTGGCTATTCAGAAAGAAAAACCCTAAGAGAGGTTTCTTTAAAACACTCACCCAATTAGAGAGAGCTACTCATTCTTAGAGAGAAATCTTTGTAGTCTCTTCTCATTCCCTCTCTCATTGTAATACATATTGAGAGGAGATTTCTATCCAAACACTACCCACACCCATTTTTAGAGTGTTGAGTGTTTTGGAGCTTTGGGAAGCATTGGAAGATGCCAAGGATGGTGGATGTTATGGATTATAGCGGAATCCGGTAAGCTAGAAAAGAAAAAGGTTCGGCGCAACCTTGTTGGAGCAAGAAGTTTGGAGGGCTTAGGTACATCGGGTAGATTAGGCTTGGAGGCTCTATTGCTGTTCATGTATCCCAACTACATTTTCTAGTGGATTATTGACCGCTTGGAGGGCGGTGGAGAGGTTTTACGCCGAGGGCTTCGGTTTCCTCTTCGATAATACATCGCGTGTTGTCTTTGTGTTTGCATCTTACTTCCCTTTTATCTTTGCCTTTTATTATCTGTTGTGGGTTGTGATTTTAATTTGGCTTAGATAGTTTTTCCAATTCTATATTATAGCTTTTGTTCATTTTTCGCACACTAGTTGTTTGACATAAAACTTGAATTGGTTAATTTGTAAATTGGGAGTCTAAACGTTCAAGGGTGTTTTTACACTATTTGAACTCTCATTTGGTATCAGAGCGGGTACACTTGTTATGGTTTAAATACCTAAGTGTGATCCTTGACCCCTTGTGTTTATTTGTCATGGATTGTACTTTGTATGCCTCTTTGTATGATTTGATTGGTGATGAATGTAACATGCCACGTGTTTGTGAAAATGCCTCTATGAGTGTTAATCCTCATAAGTGTGATGACATGTCATTTGAATCTATGGGTGGTGTTGACAAACTCTTGAAGAAAAATGCTATGAAGTTTCAAAAGAATTTGAGCAAGTTATTTTGTGAAAAGGATGATTTGATTGCTAAGCTCAATGAATTCAACAAATTGGTTGAGAGATATAAAAAACTTGCTGAAATTTCTCTTGAAAAGTTGAAAGAGTTTGAATGTTTGAATATTGACTTGGATGCTAAACTTGTTTTGTCCAACAAACTTGTTGATGATCTTAAATGTGAAAATGAATCTCTTAAGATGCATGCCAAGTGTTTGATTACTGAACCTATTGTTAAAAAGGATGAAAATATTTGTTGCAATCATGTTGTGGTACCCGATTTTATGCCTAGTGTGTGTTCGACAAATCGGTGTACATTCCTCCACATAAAAGAAATCAAATGGTGGAGAGAAAGGCTGTTAAGTCAAAGCCTCTGTTTAGGTCTCAACCTAAGGTTTTGAATGGGTCTAAGTTTGTTCCAACTTGCCACCATTGCGGTGTGATCGGTCATATAAGACCTCAATGCTCCAAGTTGAAAAGGGAACAAAACAATGTTACTAGATCTCTTCCTAAAAAGCCTAGTAGACCTAAACGCATTGTTTGTCACCATTGTGGTGCCTTTGGTCATCTAAGACCTCAATGCTCTAAGTTTCATGCTTTTAAAAGAATTTAAAGAAAAGAGAAACTTGAACTTCATGGAAGTTGTGCTAAAAAGAGTAAACCGGTTTTGAGTGAAAACAACATGTTGTTAAAGAAAGTGTTTAATGCTCTTCACTCCTTAACTATGTGCAACTCCGGTTCTCATTCTTCCAACCCTCGTCTCACTTCTCTTGAGACACTCGTTCCAAACAATCATTCCGTTTGGATGAGGAAGGGTTCCTATGGTTGAGCTTTTACTCTTTTGGTCCTTGATCTAATTCTTTCGATCTTTGTAGGACTCTTCATGCATTAAATGTCATATCTTCATGCATTTTGTGCATCTTGCATTTATTTGTATGCATTGTTTCGTTTTTGATCTTACTTTTATTTTTCTGTTTTGTGTGAGTAAAAATCCAAAACCACATAAAAAGTGAAAAATTCTAAAAGTTTGATCGTATTTGTTTGAGCACATATCACATGTGAGTTTGGCCTTGTACCTTTGTACAAATGGCTTTGTGCATTTTCAAGTTTAGTTTGTTATTTTTGCACTTATATCTTTATGGGAAAATCTTGACATCTTTGTGTGATTGTTGTAAATCAATCTTTAAGCTTGTCATGAATGATTAGTCAATATTCATGTTGGTTTTGATATTTGCGTAGACTTGTGCTTATATCTCTTCCCACTCTTTTATTTTTATTACTTTTAGAGCTCAATAAATGTAAATCTCAAAATGAAAAGAGATAATGAGCTGCAAAAGCCGTTGCACATACTAGTATTCGACTAGAAAAAAGGGAAAGCGACTTGTATTGAAAATGTTTGATGCCCAAAAGCCAAAGGCTTGTTCATCAAATTGAAATATCAAAAATTTCAAGCATCAATCTCAAAAATGAGATGTATTGCTCAAAATGAGTTGTATTGAATTGTTAGAAGCTAAATGAAAGCTTCAATCTTATGTAATCATTTTCTTGTGGGAAGTCATATATGTTCATTTCTATAATTGAGATAGACCACTTGACTTAGTACTAGTTGTGTATGACTTGATTGAATTAATCATTGAAGTTTCACTCTAGACTAAGGACTATTCCACATTTGATACACACACACAATACACATGCCTAATGTTCAATAAATGTCTTATTCGTTTGTTAGATTGTACTTGTCTAAATGTGATGTGTGTGTGCTCAATCATATATGGTTCAATCCAAAAAGATTTTTGATCATTTTATATGTTTTTGGAAGTGATTTTTATCACTCTTTGTGTTCATGTTTAGTGTTTACTTTGTTTTTCATTATTTAAACATGCTCTGTATTGAAAAAACAGGTGTTAGAGTTTTTCGCAGTTCAGCTGGCGACTCGCCAATCGCCAGTTCATCCAGAAGCTTTTGGTGACTCACTCGCAGCTTACTCATGACTCACTCGCGACTCGCAAAAATTTTCGCGACTGAACCTCGGGACTCGCCCAGTCGCGAAACGCCCAAAAATTGTTTTTTAAAGGGCTCTTTGTGGGAAACCTGTTTTAAACCTCTCCCATCCTCTCTTAAGTCCCTATTTCACTATTTTTACATCAAAACCCAATCAATTTGAATGATTTTTCATTCCATTAACATTTCTAAGGTAATTACAAACTCTTTTCATTAATTTTGATCCTTAGATTATGTTTTGGCGAGTTTTGTGCTCTTAGTTGGGATTTTTATCATAGGGGAAAAACTTAATTTTTGTCAAATTTCTTCATGGGTTTGGTTTCTTTTGCTGATTTGCATTGGATATTGGCCCATTGTGACAGAAAGAACATGTATTAAGGGTGGATTTCATAATGTATTGTTTCACATTATTGTTCATAGTGTGCATGTTAGGTGTTTGATTAAATGCCTCTTAGACATTTTCTCACTTGTTTGGACTCCGATGAGTACCAAACTTTGGGGTTTCTTATATTTCCTCATTAGGAACATGTTTAGTTCATTGGTTGTGTATTTAACACACCTTACCCCACATGTGCATTTTTCATGCATTGGTCATGCATTGCATACAGCCACCTCTTGCACACACCTTCGCTACCCTTGTCATGCATTGGTCTAGGCCTTGCTTCTTCATCCTAGCATGTCATGTCTACCTTATGCTCTGTAGCATTTTACTTTGTCTTTGTTTTAAGCTTCATTTTTTCATTCATCTCACACCCCTCATGCATTATTATTATTGTTCGTTCCTTCATCTCTTGCCCTCGTTTCTCCTTGACCCTTTGTCTATTCCTGACAAAAAGGGGGAGAGTATACTCTAGAGAGTATACCGGAGTGTTTTGTCATTTCTATATGACTCTTATGCACATCCTTAGGGGGAGAAATTCTATTTCTCATGCACATTTGTAGGGGGAGAGATATTCCATAGGGGGGATGCATATACTAAAGGGGAGAAGACATTGAGATAAGAAGAAAACTTTGTTCTGTTTGTTTTCTTGTTGGCTTTATGGGGCTTTGAGTTATGCTTTGTGGTTCTCATCGCATCATGTTTTTTTGTTTTGGACATGCATATATCCCTATGCTATTGTGCTCCATTTAATGCATGTTCGGATGATCATTTGCTTTACTATGTGATCATTGTAGTCATTTCTAATATGACTGTTTTGGTGTTTGATCAAGTTGCTCACATGTTTCACATCATGTTTACTTGATCACAATTTACTTGTTACATTATACTTGCCCTTTTATTACTTGCTTTACCTTGAGGGTCTAATGTGTTTTGTGCAAGTATTTCAGGTTACAAGTATATATGTTCCAAATACATCACAGCTTCTCATCACTTTGAAGGGGAGAAACTTTAAGCATTTTTAGTTTATATTGTTTAAGTTTATATTCAGTATTTTGTGATTTGTACCCATGTTGCTTTTGTAAGCTTTTAGAGTTTGTTTTCATTGTCTTGTAGGCTTTATGGTTTGTACCATGCTTTATGTAGCCTCTATGTTTTTGTTAAATCAGTACTTCTATCCAAATGTCATGCATTTTCTAATTAAATACTGTCACTCTTGTGCCCTTGTACGATTGTTCCTAGATGCATATACTTAGTGTATTATGCATTGGTTGAGTGTTGGGCATACAAGTAACTTGCACTGTTCTTGTTAACCTGTATGCTCAAGTGTTCATTCCAGGTGTGAATGAGCACTGTGATCACTATTTTGTAGTGGTTACCTGTTTGATCAAGCCATGAGTTGGTTCTTCTCTTCATCTTTGCTTGATCACTTTAAGCCTGTTTCATATGCATTTCATGCTTTTCTGCATACAATGATCATGGTATATTGTTGTGTTTCAGGAGTTTCATGTTCTTATGATTCAAGTGCTTCATAACTTCTAGATTTAGGTGTGAGTGGGTTTTGCCATTGTTCCCAAACTCACATTTAAGTCTAGAGTCTGTTTTATGGTGTTTTGTCACAGAATAGCCAAATAGGGAGATTGTAAGGTTGAATTTAATCAACCATCTTATTGGCTTTATTCCATGACAAATTTGCTTGTAATACAGTACTTTGAAACCCTGTATTTAGGAGGGAATCATGTAAGGGTAGTGTGTGAAAGAGTGTGAAGAAATGCTTAACACTGCGCAGTGAAGCAGAGACTCGCGGCTGGATCTCACGGGAGGCTCGCGACTTGCAAGCCGCCAAAAGTTGCACACGCGTAGAGCATGCAGGGGAGCTGAATAGTCATGCCAGCTGAAGCACTACAGAACAAAAATCCAGACTGGCCACTCAGTTAGCTCGCGGCTTAAACTCGCGACTCAGTCAAGTCGCGAGGTCAAGTCGCTAGCCAACCCTATTTTGGAAAAACTGACTCTTTGCATTCCATTCTCACACCAGTATAAATACCCCTCATTCCTACAAAATATGGGTGGCTATTCAGAAAGAAAAACCTTAAGAGAGGTTTCTTTAAAACACCCACTCAATTAGAGAGAGCTACTCATTCTTAGAGAGAAATCTTTGTAGTCTCTTCTTATTCCCTCTCTCATTGTAATACCTATTGAGAGGAAATTTCTATTCAAACACTACCCACACCCATTTAGAGTGTTAAGTGTTTTTGGAGCTTTGGGAAGCATTGGAAGATGCCAAGGATGGCAGATGCTATGGATTATAGTGGAATCTGGTAAGCTAGAAAAGAAAAAGGTTCGGCGCAACCTCAGTAAGAAGCTTGGAGGGCTTAGGTACATCGGGTAGATTAGGCTTGGAGGGTCTATTGCTATTCATGTATCCCAACTACATTTTCTAGTGGATTATTGACCGCTTAGAGGGCAGCGAAGAGGTTTTACGCTGAGGACTTCGGTTTCCTCTTCGATAACACATCATGTGTTGTCTTTGTGTTTGCATCTTCCTTCTTTTTTATCTTTGCCTTTTATTATCTGCTGTGGATTATGATTTTAATTTGGCTTAGATAGTTTTTCCAATTCTATATTATAGTTTTTGTTCATTTTCCGCACGCTAGTTGTTTGACATAAAGCTTGAATTGATTAATTTGTAAATTGGGGGTCTAAACGTTCAAGGCTGTTTTTATACTATTTGAACTCTCACGTCCTAACCGAATATCCTTTACTATTATTGTTAAAAAGGTCAGACTTCACAAACCGAATAGCTAAGTGGGGGACTCGGCTAGGTTCCTTTGACATACGGTACAGGCCGCGAAACTCAATAAAGGGGCAGGTCTTTGTTGATTTCGTTGCGGAGTTCTCTCTTAAGGATGATGGGAATATGATCTGTATTGTAGAGAATCGCTCGTGGAAAGTGTTTGTGGGCGGTGCTTTGAGTGCTATGGGGGCTAGAGCCGAAATTGTAGTAATTACTCCAAAGGGGATACGATTGGAGCATTTCTTCAGAATGGGATTTAAAGCCTCTAATAATGAGACCGAGTATGAGGCCTTTCTTGCCAGATTGAGGACCGTTTTATGCCTAGGTGCACGAGATGTGGAGATTTATTCTAATTTTCGGCTGGTTGTGTATCAAATCCAGGACAGCTTTGAAGCTCAGGATTCTCGAATGAAAGCCTATTTGAGTGCAGCAAAGCAAATCATTAACAAGTTCGGAACGGTGAAGGTGGCCCAAGTCGGCCAGGCACAAAATAGACACGCTGACTCACTAGCCACATTAGCCTCGTTAATGACCGAGGAGGTTCCTCGGCTGATCAAAGTAGAGCTTATAAGGGAGCCAAGTATTTGTATGACAGATAACTACATCACGGCCGGGGCCGGCATTGCCAGAATTTCAATAACCAGGCCGTGCTGGATGAACCCGATCATTGACTTCTTGGATGAGGATCAAGTTCCGGATGACAAAAAAGAGGCCAAAAAGATTCGTCGAGTGGCTTCTCAGTATTGGTTGTCAGCAAATCGCAAGTTATACTGGAGGTCTTTTGGAGGACCGTACCTTTCATGCTTACACCCCGAGAAAGTAAATGAGCTTCTGTCCGAGTTGCTTAACGGAGTGTGTGGTAGTCATGTAGGGGGGCGCTCGTTAGCACACAGAGTGATGAATCAAGGATTTTGGTGGTTGCAGATGTAGAAAGATGCAGCGGAATATGTGCAGAAATATGAACAATGCCAAAAACAAGCTCCCCTAATCCACTAGCTAGCAGGTCATTTAAATCCCGTCAATAGTCCATGGTCGTTTGCACAATGGGGGCTAGATATTCTCGGCTCATTCCCCCCAAGCAACAAGTAACCGCTAGTTCGTGTTAGTGGCAGTTGATTACTTCATGAAATGGGCGGAAGCCAAGGCCCTAGCAAATATCCAGGATGTAGACGTCAAGAAGTTTATGTGGAAGAAAATAGTCACGAGAATCGGGGTGCTAAACTCATTGATATCAGACAACGAGCTATAGTTTGATAGCAAAGCTTTTCAAACCTTTTGCAGTGATCTTGGCATCAAGAACAGGTATTCGACTCTGGCGTATCTCCAAAGCAACGACCAAGTTGAGGCGACTAACAAGACAATTTTGAACGGGTTGAAGAGAAGGTTGGATGGGGCAAAGGGAAGGTGGGTCGAGAAACTACCTAACGTTTTGTGGGCTTACCGTACAACCCCAGAAGGTCCACAGGGGAGACTCCGTTCTCCTTAACGTATAGAGCAGAAGCCATGATACCGACTGAGGTGAACTTATGCAGTGCACGGGTTACAGGATTTGACCCTGTCCAGAACGATGGTTTAATGTTGGAACACTTGGATTGATTGGAAGAGTGCTGAGAAGCAACAACAATACGGCTAGCAGAATACCAGCAAAGACTTGCCCAACGATACAGCCAAGATGTAAAAGCTAGGGAATTCAGTGCCGGAGACTTGGTGCTGAGAAAAGTTATGGGGAACATGCAAGACGCAAGTGCTGGGAAGTTAGCTCAAACTTGGGAGGGACCATATAAAGTTACCGCCATTGTAGGTGTAGAAGCGTACTTGATATTTTTTACACCCCTTAAAAATACAATTGGATTAACCTAGGTAATTAGTCAAGTTGTTACTTAGTCCAAATTAACAAATCTAGGTTATCAAAATCAAAACAATCATATCATGCTAAGCAGCGGAAAGTTAAATAATGATATGAACACCTAGGAAACCAAACCGGTAAAAACCTGGGGAAGATTTAACCTAACTATCCTCAAAATAAACATGAATCCACTATGAAAAAATCGAAGTTGTTCAATAGAACTTAGACCACTAACATCCTATTGCTAACCATTAACATCCTATTGCTACCCACCAGTAGAAACTTACTGACATGACCACGTGTAAGCTCCGAAACCATGGACTCCTTCTTTCTTGGATTCTCCAGCAAGTATAAGCACACCTGCTTGTGTCTCTTTAAGTTCTTATGGCAGCAATTGAATGATCATCAAGCTCTTGAAGAAATCTCCTTCTTGATAATCCTAAGCTTGTGTAAAGGAAAGCTCCTCACAGATCTCATAAAAGATTTACACAAACAGCAATATGAGCAATACTAAAACGTGGCTAGGGTTTGCCTTATATACCTAGGGCAAATTAGAAAACCCTAAACGTTTTAAAACAAACTAGGGCTAAGTTAGAATTCTGCAGAAAACACATCTAACCCGATTTTCGATTGATCGAGCCTAAGCTTCGATCGATCGAACCAGGCCAAGAAGCATAAATGATTTCTGCATCAGCTTATTCCAACTTTACATAAATGAACCAATTTTGAGCAAGTCTAAACACTATTAAACATCTTGCTTTGATCATGGTTTGTCAACAATACACATTAGAGTTCTAAATACATAAAATCCTAAGTCTTTAGAACCTAACAGTACTATTTAGAAGACCTTGACGAGAGGCCACTTCCCCGGCCATGGAATGTCCACAAACTTAAGAAGTTTTACCACTGACCATTCGTGTGCGGAAATGTAAGTCTAAACTCTGTACACCGATTTAGTCAATATGATGATGAGGTTCCTTGTTGCAGTTATATTCAATTTCATTATTGCACATTTAGTATTAATTTATTGCATATTTAGTATTAATGGATAACGTCAAGGACAGAAATCTCATTCTTGGTTCGATCAATATCACCGAGTAAGTGGAAACCTTATGTTAAAAAAAAATCCTAAGGACAGAAACCTCATTCTCGGTTCGATCAATATCATCGACCATGTGGAAATCTTATGCCAAAAAAAATCCTAAGGACAGAAACCTCATTCTCAGTTCGATCAAAATCACCGACCAGGTAGAAACCTTATGCCAAAAAAAAAATCCTAAAGTTCTAGAGCTTCACCGACTATAAATTTCAGTAAAAGGAAATTCGCATGCCAAACGTCAATGTATGACAAAAAGGGGTTGTCAACCAAAAGCACTTGTTTGAAGGACTGCCAGGTGGAATAGACCGGTTCAACTCCGAGAATTAGATGTGATGCTTGGAGTTGTCCGTCCCAATGAACGTAAATCTTGGACCGGAGTACAAAATTCAGGTCCCTGACATGAACTATCTTGATATCTGAGACAAACACTTTACCCTCTGCAAAAAGAATATATATATATATATATATATGTACATTCGTACAAGAAAATGAGATACAATGGTAGTGTCCAAATAGATAAAACTACCACAAGTAGAAAACAGTTAAGTTAGGGATCAGTGTGAACCCACTTCACACCGTGAGAGGAGGGGGGATTTCTCTAGCAAACCAATTGCCGCGCACCTGGATGAACTCCCTGGCTGAATTCCTATTTGAATCAGGTAGGCATGATATCAGCTGTACTCGTGTATCTCTAACTTTTAAGTAATAATTGGTATTCTAATTCCCACAAAGACTGTACATGTGATTTATATCATGGTGGTCCAATTGTAAATCAAATGTATGGTTCAACCTATTGACACAACTAACTATCCGGTAAAAATTGGGGGGGAGTTGGTCGGGGCACGACCCATAATACCTAAGTGTGCTAACTAAGAGGGGGTCCACGGGAAATCTAACCCTGCCCTCTAGAATTGCCATTATGAGGAAGAAAGTAGTACCATGACCTCTGTGGAGAGCAATTTCGCTCTCATGGCAGTACGCCACTTCCACATCATCGGGGATATCAAACTTTTACCTAAAGGTGGCTAAAGTTGCCGCAGTGTCTAGAAGAAAGGCAAAACCCATTTTAAAGTCTAATACTGAAGGAAGAAATTCAAAGAAAGAAGCGGAAGTAAGAGGAAGGGGTAGAAAACTTACTTTGGGCTCTAGTGAAGAAAGGGTCTTTAGACTGGTGAGTAGCGCATAGATGAATGCTCGACAAAGAGTAAACACAGGAAATAGGGAGTGAAAAAGTGAAAGAACATTTTGTGGTGAACTATTTACAGAGGACAAAGAGGATAGAGAGATGTTTAATCAGCAATAAAGAGGCACGATTAACGAAAAACTCTACGGATGCCAATGACAACCGACATATGCGCCGCCTCAGTTCACGAACCGTCAGGTAATAATGAAAACCGAACCTAACACCCCGGAATAGCACATCTTTTGAGAGTGCATTAATGGGTTTCCGTAACTGCCCAATTCTCTACCTGTTAATCTCCTCAAATGAGAATGCCTTTTAGGTTCCTTGATTCTTCCCAGTAGCTGAGCATGAATCAAGGGGGGGCTATTGTACGGCACCGAGGTACCCAGATCCAATTGGGCCTTGGATTCAGGCCTAGCAGCATGGCCCACATCTCCAATCCCTTTCTACTCAACCCTCACAAACTACAAGCCCAAGTTTCATCACCTAACCTTTGCTTGGCAAAACGTTCCCGAATAATAAAGAAAGACTAACGCCCAAACATACCAGAGAATGCTCGGCAGTTCCCAGGAAACATCACTACCAAGCATTCCTACTTGAGTTGGAACCAAGTTCCAAGGCCACATTCGCCACATCCCACCCCCACCTAACCACCCACTTACAACTGATGATATTGGACCCCCAATTGCACTAACTATGGTTGTAATCATGGTCTCTTCACTAATCCAGAGCTATAAATATGAGAAGATGGAAAGGGAAAAAGGGGTTTTTGAAAGGTTCACAAAAAATAGAGAGTAGAGAAAAAGAGTGATTCAGAAAGAGAGAGGAGAAACCACGTTGAGTCTCTTTGCCAAGAATGACCCAAAGTAGGAAATCCTAAGCCCAAGTGAGGTCAAGCCCAACAGCCTCATTTCCGGTGCGCACAATTATGTTAATCACAAACATTTCATATCTCATTGTCTAAATTGGGTTATGATATAAACTATCACAAAAAGCCCAAAAACTCATATTTTATCCGATTTTATTATCATTATTTAGCTAAGTCCAAAACCGACCCTATGAACCTAATACACACATCTTATTCTATTTAAAACCCAAAAATACTTATGCTTGACAATATTTGAAAAGCTCATGATTCAAATCCATGGCAAAACAATGAAATTTAAATCCATAATCAAAGCTCATGGTTTAAACTCATGACAATTTATTTATCCAAAACCCAATTCACATTAACAATATCAAAGCCTAATTCTCATTTGCAATATGAAAACCCAGTTCTCACTGGCAATATTTAAAACCCAATTTTCATTGGCAACATCAAAGCCCAATTCTCAATATTAAAGCCCAGTTCTCATTGGCAATATCAAAGCCCAATTCTCATTGGCAATATCAAAAGCCCAACTTATGTTGGCACTATTAAAAGCCCAAGCTAACTACTTGGCACTATTTTATCAAAAGTCCAAGGTTATTAATACTTGACAAAATACTATATCATAATTATTTTACTTAAAAGTCCAATAATGAACAATACTTTAGATTCTTAAACCTATTACTATAATATTACAAGCTCATGGAATTTATGAATTATCTACTCTCAAAACCCATGGCGATCATCTTATAAAAGCCCATGGAAAGATATGATTATTAGACCCATGACATTTATTTATTTCATGTTATAAACTCATGTTCACTATCTATCTTACATCACAACATTTATAATATTTATTATCAAAATTCATGGTAATTATTCATCCTACATGTCCATTATGATTCTATAGAGAAACTCATGAGAACATCACATTATTCCATTATAGTGGTTGTTACCATATTTATTTAAAACTCATGGTAAATATTATTCTCAAGAAAAATATTGGAGGTCATTATTTAAAAAAGTCTCAAAGAAAATATCATTTATAAAGTAATCTATAGTAAAAATTATGAGAAACAATACAAGTTGTTATTTAAAGCCCATGAGAATCAATACCCAAAATCTATCATAAATATTTATTAAAGCTCATGGATTCATTTTATTTCTACTAACAACTAAAACCCACGAGGAGTTAAAAACCCATGGCAAAGCATGTCTTTAATGCCCATTTTGTAGGCCCAAGAATCTCATGGAGTAGGGAACAAGCCCAAGCAAAGAAAGGGCCATGTGGCCCAACTAAAAGTGCTAAAAATGGAGCAAAGTTCCAGCCCAAAAAGGTCCCCAGAAAGAGGCTTGAAAGTGGGCAACCAGCCTTTGTTCATCCCTAACCAAGGAACAACTAGAGGCCCTTACAAGAGAACCAAGTATTTGAAGATGAATTAGGCGCTATCCCATCAGCTTTCTGTCACCCTCTACCTGACGTGAACAGTGCCCGAGGGCTATCATATTAGTTGAAATATAAAGGATGATGGAACTCCATCATCTTCCTCAAGACTATACCTCAAGCAGAAGGAGAGCTGAAACCAAGTTATCCAAACCTCAACAAATTGATGCTATAAATGTTTAAAATGTTCAAGACATGATTCATGTGCCAAGCCCATGAATTCTAAAGGGGAAAATTTGGGAACATGTGGTTCAAAGGACATAAAGGGATCTCCAGTTGAACCCTCTAAAGTGGACTCAAACTTTGACAACTGGCTTGGGGTGTTGATTCCTACTTCCTAGGGTCTAAATCTCAATTGCAGCACTAGGGTTCTTCCTTAATACTTGCCTTAATCTTATTGGCTGAACACAATCTCAGCAATCTTAGCACTTAATGCAAGATTACACCAAATACTACCCATGTGTGACATTGTCCAAAGAAGCAAAACAGCCCCAAAAGCAAATCACCAATTTTTAGGCCAAATCCAGGTTATTAATTCAGCTGACCTGCTCCCTTGAATCAGACCTATGTTTTTTTGGATTCTTGTTAGTTAATGCTTCTCTAAACTCCATTATAAAAGCATAAGCACCTCATCCCACAAGGGGGACAGCCACTCCCTTTGAAACTCTTAATCTATTTGCCATTTTGTTTGTGGTTTAGCTCTTCTTAAGCTCACCACTCATTCCTCTTAGACCACACTCACCTAATCTCAAATATTCCTTTCCCCCCTTTACACAATCACAGCTTATAAATGTCTCCCAATTAGTCACAAACAGCCCACTACTCACTAAAGCCTTAACCTCAATATTAATCCCATCCCACTCACTCGAAACAGCCCACATTGCCTCATTCATATCTTATGAACGCACACTCACCAAAATCTTAGTTTAATACTTGCTTCATTGAGCTGGGATCTCTCTCTCCCTTCATACCATGCCAAATAACTCCTTTTTCATCACTATGCAGCCATTAATATTTACTTATTGTTTTACTATGGGAGGCTATAATGTATTTGAGACTTTTTGGAATTTTTTCTTCATATTAATGTAATGATGGCTGAGAGTACTGTGGATCCTATTGAACAAAATACACAAGAACTTCCTGAAGTTAATGCTCTATTAAATTTATTTAATAATTGAACATAGTTTGCCCTATTGCAATTACCCTACCACTGGAGGACTGATTTGAACTATGATGCTATAAAAGAACTAATAATATAACAAACTAACAACAGTAACATGTTTATTGGGTTTTATTGTTGCCTTCTTGTTAGGGTGCAGCTTCTATCTCTTGCTTGGGCGAGCTTACATGACACCAAAAACCTTTGGGCTTTATTTCAAGAGCTCATCGTCGAGTTTCGGCTTGGCTACCCTATATTCTATTTGGGAACATCAAAATTTTCCCCTCAACACTATGAAAGTTATAATATTTTACAAAAAGAAGTTTATAAAGAAAAGTTTTCTTGTTCGTTAAGATGTTTCTAGTTTAAGACAAAGTTACCAATTATCTGATTTAAGTTAAAATGATTATTTTGTAATGAGAATGTGTGTGTGTGTGTGTGTGTGTGTGTGTGATTCTAAACAATCAATATTATATTTGGTGACTTTGTAAGAAATGAAAGAAATTCAATCCGAAAGGTTTTGATAATATTATTATGATAAGAAAAATGAGAACAATTATTCTCTATGAATAGTGTATAAGTTATTACTATGAATAGTATAAATACTATGCATGAAAAGATGTTCTCCTATCTGAATATTTATAAAATGAAACAACTTGATTTACATGCATTCTTATTAAATTCTTGTGTATCTTACCCTTACTGAGTTGTGTAGCTCACCCCTTCTACTCTTTCAGTCAACAGGTTTTATTTTGGAGCGGAGGGAGCCTTAGTCAAGTTTTGGAAGAAGCTAGTTTTAGTTTTAAAAGTATAGATCCCAAATTAGCAATTTGATGTTTAGCTTTGTAGTATTGTGTATTTTAGGATCTAAAGAAAGTTGTGTACCTTAAAGTATTAAGAGATGTATTATGTGAAATTTAGAATTTGAGTAACTGGTGGATTATGTTATTCTTTAAGTATAGTGTAGATGCTTTGAATGTCAAGTGAAAAGTTATATCATTTAAGTAAAGAAACAGGGATGAAAAGAAAGAGGGAAGCTTTTGTAAAAGTTTTGTAAAAGTTAAGTTGGTTCTTGGTGATATCAGGTTTAAACTTGATATTAGCATACCGATCATGGTCAGAAATTCGGGTATCAGGTTTGGGGCATGACACTATTTATAGAATAGTATCTTGTGGTGTATCTAATACAACCATCACATTTCTAAATGTATTTTATAGTTGTCCTACAACAAATTTTGACATTTTTTTTTTCTAGAACAATTCTACATTTAGCTTTAAGATTATTCACATAGTCATTATCTAGAAACTCTGTATTTGTACTTTACAAACACCTTGTTATCTTTATGACTACTAAAATAATCTTCTGCAATTCCTTTTGGATACCCAACATAAACACACATTTTTCTACATTTTGATTTCAATCTATTAGACTTCCGTTCTAGCACAAGTACTGGACATCTCCAAAAGTGGAGGTATCATATACTAGGTTTTTCACCCAATCCACAATTTGACAGATGTCCTAGGAACAAACTTTTGGAATCAATTTTAGAAAATGTATAGTAATAATTAGAGTATATCTCCAAAATAAATATGTAAATAGAACTATTTATCACATACTTTACCATTTCTAAAAGAGTCATATTCCTCTTTCATGTATGCACTGACTTAAAGAAGTCATTGGAACTATATTCCTTTACAATAAAGGTGCCCTAGGTCATATTATCCTCTAAATAGAATTTGTAGACTGAGAATATAACAAAAACTAATGGTTATATAAGCCCGTCTTTCACAAGTCTTGAATATCATTTAGATTAATAAAACCTAGACTTAAGTGCCAAAACATACAATACTAAAATATGGAAACTTTCTCTTTAAAAGTAAAACATATAAATTTCCATCTAGATTATAGTCATGGACAATGCTTAGCTTTGTCATAATGGAAACACTTTCCTTTTGATCATGCTTTGGAGTCTAATTTCCTTTTTGGCAACTTCTAGGACAACTAGCTTGCCCAACTGTTTGGTATTGTCATTCTTCTTCTTACCACCCTTACCTTTTAATTAGGGCTTAGAAGTTGAATTAAGTCATATTGATCCTAACCTCGACTTTTAGGATGTCTTCCGTTGCGTAGAACTCACTTATCAACTCAAATAATATAAAAAGAATTTATTTATTTTCAAAACAATCTAAATTGATCAAATGATTCTAATGAGGTCTTGTGGATCATATCCATATGTGATTAACAATTAATCTCTACATCCAAGAATTCCAATTCATTTAAAGATGAAAATATTTTCATAAAATGACATAGAATTGGAACTCCTTAAGTCTTTCTTAGCACTCAATATGATTCATACCAAACATCTCATTTAGACTTAATATAAAGTCTAAAACTAGTGCTAACTTTTGCATCTCATTCTGTAGCACAATTGAGATTTTATTTTCAAAACAATCTAAATTGATCAAATGATTCTAATGAGGTCTTGTGGATCATATCCATATGTGATTAACAATTAATCTCTACATCCAAGAATTCCAATTCATTTAAAGATGAAAATATTTTCATAAAATGACATAGAATTGGAACTCCTTAAGTCTTTCTTAGCACTCAATATGATTCATACCAAACATCTCATTTAGACTTAATATAAATGAAAGTTCAAAAACGTGTACAAACACCTTGAACGTTTAGACCCCAAATAACAAATCAATTCAAGCAATATGTCAAAACTAGTGTGCGGAAACTTAACATATGCTATCATACGAAATTGATTAAAACTATCTAAGCCATAACAAAATAAAATCCACAGCAGATAATTTAAAGGCAAAGATAGAGGAAGGAAGATGCAAACACAAAGACAACACGCGATGTGTTATCGAAGAGGAAACCGAAGTCCTCGGCGAAAAACCTCTCCGCCGCCCTCCAAGCGGTAATCAATCCACTAGAAAATACAGTTGGGATACAAGGACAGCAATAGACCCTCCAAGCCTAATCTACCCAGTGCACCTAAGCCCTCCAAGCTTCTTGCTCCAACGAGGTTGCGCCGAACCTTTTTCTTTTCTAGTTTCCCGGATTCTGCTACTAGACCGTAGCATCAACCAATGAAGATTGGTTCCTTCCTAACTGCTTCCCAGAAATCCAAACAACAGACTCACAATGATGATGATGGTGAGAACCTGGTTTGGTATAATGCCTCTCAAGGATTTAACAATGGAGAGGAAGAGAGTTGAGGAATTTGAAGAGATTCTAAGGTAGAGATTGTGGGTGAAACAATCTGGTTTTTCTTTAGGGTTTCTCTCTCAAAATTCTCTCTGGAAGCTCTCTTTCAATCGTGGGTAATAGGGGTATTTATACTGGAGTGGAGAGGAATGTGAAACGTTAGAATTCTACAAAACAGGGGTGGCTCGCGGCTTGACCTCGCGGCTTGACTAAGTTGCGAGATCCAGTCGCGAGATAACCGTATGGCCAGTTGTCCTGTTTTGTCCTGTAGTACTCCAGCTAGCAGACTGTTCACCTTCCAGCATGCTTGGCACGTGAGGTTGCTTCTGGCGGCTTGAAGCCGCGAGTCACCCGCGAGACCCAGCCGCGACACTCTGTTTTCTTGCACACTCTTGAGCAAACTTCACTCTATCTCACTCACTACCCTTACATCAAACCCACCTAAATACAGGGTTACTAAATGCTGAATTACAAGCAAATTTGGCACGGAATAAAGCCAATAAGATGGTTGAATAAATTCAACCTTACAATCTCCCCCTTTGGCTATTCCGTGACAAAACCCTAAAACAGACTCTAGACTTAACATGTGAGTTGGGAACAGTTGAACAAAAACTCACTCACACCTAACTCTAGAAGCTGTGAAGCACTTGAATCATATGAACATAATACTCCTGAAACACAACAATACACCATGATCATTGTAAGCAGAAAATTATACAATGCATATGAAACAGGCAATAAGTGATCAAGCAAAGATGGAGTTATGAAACAAACCATGGCTTGATCAACCAAGTGAACACCACAAGGTAGTGATCACAGTGCTCATTCACACTTGGAATGAACACAAGAACATACAAGTTAACAAGCACAAGGCAAGACACTTGTATGCACAACACTCAACCAATGCATATCACACAAGGCATATGCATCTAGGAACAATCCTACAAGGGCACAAGAGTGACAGTACATAAACCAAAATGCATAACATTTAGATTAAAGTACTGATTTCAACATAGCATAAAGGCTGCACTAGGCAAGGTACAAACCATAAAGCCTACAAACTATGCAAAAGACATAAACCCTAAAAGCTTACATAAGCACATGGGTACAAAACCAAACATCCTGAATAACATCATCAAAATATATTAAACTTTAAACCAAGAGTATAAGTTAAGAGTTAGAAACAATACACCAAAAAAAACATAGTGTATCAAACCCATAAACCACTAAAAGTACTGAAAACATGACTCCCCCTCAACACATTACTCCCCCTTAAGGGCTGCTCTTCTGCTTCTCAGTCCATCCCCAACAGAAACATCTCCCCCTTTTTGTCAGGAATGGCCAAATGGTCAGTGTTCAGGCTGAGTGGTGAAGCTGTCAAGTTTTGCAGACAAAACATCAATCTGATCCTGCATAGCTTTCATCCTCTCAGAGTGCTCAGTCTGGACTTCTCTGATCCCATCAAGTCTTTCCAGAATGATTTGGAAAGCATCTGGAGGAGTATCTGAAGAAGTTGATGCTCTGGGTCTTTTGCCACTCCTCCTGGGTGTTGAGGTTGATGGATGCCCGGCTGCCTCTGCTTCAGTCTCCATTGGGACACCTTCTCCTTCATCACCTTCATCTTCTTCTCCTGGAAGTCTAACACTTATCCTTTTGCAGGTAAGCCTGTTAATTGCAGAAGGTGTGGACATGGGACTGATGTCTTGTGGGATAGGAACACCCTTCCTTCTAAAAATCCTCATAAGCAAACTGGGAAAGATCAGTTTTGGCCTAGAGGTTGTTCTTGTCTCATCCACAATGATGTCATATATGTGGGAACTTATGTCTATGAAGTTCTTTTCTTTGAGATCCATCAGAAAGATTGCTCTAGCACAATTGATGGTAGTCAACTTCTTAATGGGATAGAGGTTAAACATCATGATGATTGTTAGGCACCTCATGTCCACTGGAAAGGCAGTGGTATTCAAACATTTTCCTTCTCTCTGCCCACCTATCCTTTGTTGAACTGTTTCAATGGATACACTCCTATCCTTGTAGTTGATAAACTCCTCATCATCTAATCCTTCAAGTCCTAGTGCCTCATCTATGACATGAGCATCTACAATGAATTCTTTCCCTCTAACCCAGCAGCTTAACTCATTCTCCTTTATCACAGCATTTGAGTAAAATTCCCTAATCAGGGGTTCACAAACTACAGGGAAATCACTCAGAAGTTTTTCCCATCCTCTACCTTCAAAACAACTGGGGATAAAGGTTTGTCTTAAATCCTCCAAATCAACAAATCTCTCTTGAATAATTCCTACACTCAAGAAGTTATCCCTGTATCTCTCAAAGTGATGAACTGACCTAAAAAGCTTAGAATCCATTTTCAACCTTTTGTCAGCCTTCTTCGCAGTAGTTTTCTTCTTAGGAGGTGAGGGAGCCATCTGTGATCAATCAGAAGAGGCCACAACAATACAGAGCAATATACGTGTAAAACAAGTTAGTCTCATGTAATTATCAAAGAGATATCATCCATACAACTGAACTTGAAGCATTTAAACACAGGCTATTTAGATCAATCACATGGAAAAGCAAGCCTAAGATAGGAAGTACACATAACAGCATCAGATATAGAAACTAACTTAAAGGCAGTTATATGTCAATGAGACAAAAAACTGAAAATGATATGACACATAAACAGTATTGTGAAGCACACATATGCTCCCAAAAGATTAACACAAAAGAGCAGGCATATTTAGCACATTAAACTCACAACCCCAAAAAAAAAAAAACAACTCAACAGCTCAAAGATCAGTGAAAATCAAAGAATCACATATCTAAGCACAGAATGAAGAGTAATAGTGAAACAACTAAGAACAAATCATATTCTAGCAGCAGCATTCGCAATCTAAGCGTGAACAAGGAGCAAATTCCGAAACACAAACCCATTTCTAAAACACAAATATATGCGAAAGATCAAAGGGGAAAACACAAAATCAAGTAGAAAAGAGTGGCAGAACAGAAACCCCATACCTGTGACTTGAAGATTTTGAGCTACAAGTATGCAACAATGGAGATTGGAAATGGGAGCACGGAGTGTTTGGGAGGGAGAAGATGAACAGTCACAAATATTCGAGGGAAAACTGAAACAAGTTTTAAAACTGCCCTTATTTCTGCAAAACACGCGTTTTTCGCGACTGGATTAAGTCGCCACACAGTCGCCAGATCAAGCCGCCACAGTACACAAGAACAAAAATTTGAAAAATTTTCCAAGTGTTTTTCGCGACTGGAAGGTCTACCCGCGAGTAAGTCGCGAGATGAGCCGCGAAAATCTCTGAGTGAACCTCGCGACTGGACCTTCCACTCGCGAACAAGTCGCCAAAAATGACCAGCGAAGGTGCGACTGGATCTCGCGACTTGACATACCCGCGACTGAGCCGCCAAAACAGGGCAAAACTGGATTTTTGAAATTTTCAGATTTTTCAAGCAAAATACTTTCCAAAAACACCTAAAACACTCAAAAATCTTTTTGTGCTTGAATTAACAAAGATTGAGCATGTGAAAACACATTTCATCAAGTACAATCACACAAATGAATATGGCATTTATTGAACATAAACTTGTGTGTTGTGTGTGGATATCAACAATGAGATAGTCCTTCGTCAAATGTGAAGCTTCAATGATCAATTCAACCAAGCCATACACAATTAGCACTAGATCATGTGACCCATCTCAATTATAGAAATATGTATATATGACTTCCCACATAAACTTGATAACATGATTTGGAGCTTTACATTTGACTCCACTTTCAATCAAAACAATTTATCTTTTTGATCTTTTTGAGATAATCACCTCTCATTGTGAGAGTGATATATGATATTTCACTTTAAGGAATAAGCCTTTGGCTTTTTGAATAAACATTCATTTCAATATAAGGTCGCTTACCCTTTTTCCTAGTCAAATACTAAAATGTGCGACAGGCTTTTGCAGCTCAATATCTCTTTTCATTTGGAGATTTACATTTGGTGAGCTCTTTTTAACAAAACAAAAATAAAGAGTGGGAAGATATATAGACACAAGTCTATGCAAGTCTCAAGATCAACAAAACCATTCACTAATCATTCATGACAAGTTTGAAGATCTATTTACAACAATCACAAAGATTTCAAGATTTTTCCCACAGAGATATATGTGCATGAAAACAAGTAATGTTCGAAAATGCACAAAGCCATTAGTACAAAGGTACAAGGCAAAACAAGTTTTGAGACAAAAGCTCAACAAAGTCAATCAAGCTTTTTGATTTTCTATTTTTATGTGTTTTTTGGATTTTTGACACACGAAACAAAAAGATTGATAAGACAAAATTAAAGAAATGTACAAGAAGAAAAACAAACAACCAACAGCAAAAATAGCAAGCAAAACAATCAAACATAGTCACAAAGCATAGGAAGTATTGATGCATGGACATGTTGTAATGCTTATGCATGAGTACCCTTATTCACCCTCACGTCACTTGCGTTTGGGGTGATTTCCTTATAGGATTGGGTACAGGAGTTAGGGCTTTCAAACCTTCGTGAGAAGCTTTCCAAGCAGTTGGTGAATGCACCAATCATCTTCATCACGTTCATCATTCCGAGATCACCATTCTGATCTCTAGATTGATCTCCAGCCCAACTTCTTCTCTCATTTCTAGGTCCTCCTGACCTTTGAGGGGTTGCACTATTCTTTGCTCTCAGCTTTTGGCAATTTGGTCGAGTATGCCCTTGAAGTCCGCAGTAGTGGCACACATAAGTTCCTCTAGGACCTCTTTGTGGTCGAGGACGTGACTTGGCACGAGTTTCGGACCTGCCTGCTAACTGATTGTGATGATTTAACATCCGTTGGTTCACCAAATTCTTCTTCTCCTTCACCTCGAGCTTTTCACCAGTAGAGTCAGCTACAACTGGATCTTTGGCCTTTACAAACTTTACTTCTTTTGTGATATTTCCAGACGAACTACCTCCTCCGGTATATCCCAATCCGGATTTGTCTGAAAAGCTCTTTTGAGATTATATAACATCATCTAGCTTCTTGGTGGTAACCCTCTCTACTTTAGCATTAGCTTGCACAACCTCACTCTCAAGAAACCTTACTTTTGTGTAAGCTTCGGACAACTCTCCATTCAGAGTTTCTATCTCACACTTGGCCTCCCTATATCGGATTAGGAGACTTTTGTAGTCCTCCTCAGCCTTCTTCATTTTTCTCATAGCAGCCTTGGCCACCCTTGTGTATTCCCCGGACTTCTCCAAAAGTAAGTTATAATTCTCCTGAAGATTCGCGTTGCTTCCATCTACTTCAGCATCCGATTCTTCAACAATTCCTAGTGATTCATCATCACTATGTTCTCCAAGGTCTTGCACAAGCAGATTCAGTTCATCTGACGACTCAACATGAGCAATAGTCATAAAAGCTGAATAGTTCCCCTCTCCATCACAGCTCTCTTCAAACTCTGAGTCAGACGAATCCGAGTCACTCAAGGTCGTGGCATACACTTTACCTTTCGATTTCAAATAATTCGGACATTCCTTTTTGAAGTGTCCATGCCCGTTACATTCGAAACAAGTGACACCTTGTGTAGGTTGGGATTCTTTTCCATCTTTCCTTTTGAATTCCCTTTTCTCCCTTCCAGAACTTTGGAATTTTCTTTTATCATCAAATTTGCCATTATTTTTGAATTTCAAAAACTTTTTGAAATTTTTGACAAGGTATGCAACATCTTTGTCAACCACATCTTCTCCCGATGAGTCTTGATCTTCCACCTTCTCATTAATGGTCTTTAGAGCAAGAGATTTACTCTTTCGTTGATTGGGCAGCGACATCTCATAAGTCTGCAGAGAACCAACCAGCTCTTGCACTTTGATGTCATCGAGGTCCTTGCTCTCTTCAATTGCTGTCACTTTAGCTCGAAAACTTTCCGGCAATGATCGAAGGATCTTCCTTACAATCTTCGAGTCCTCCGTTTTCTCCCCCAAGTTGAACTTGCTGACAACAACTTCATTTAACTTCCCATAGAAAGAGTCAAAAGACTCATCCTCACTCATTTTGAGCTCCTCAAACCGAGTGGTCAGCATTTGTAACTTGGTGTCTTTTACTTTCTTCGTGCCTTCATAGGTAGTTTCCAAAATCTCCCATGCTTCTTTGGCCACGGTAATATGAGAAATCCTGTGAAATTCATCTGGAGACACACCATAGAAAATAGCATTGAGTGCTTTACTGTTAGCATTAGATGCAGCAAGTGCTGCCTTATCCCATGTGGATTTGGCTGCCTCTGGTTTGGTCCAACCAATCTCAACAGCATCCCAAACGGATTCATCAATAGAACACAGAAAAGCTCTCATTCGAACCTTCCAAAAAGCATAATTACTACCATCAAAATATGGAGGTGCATTTAGGGATTGAGACCTATCCATCTCAAAAGGGAGTCAAGGATCACACAATGGTAATGAAACCAAGATTAGTGTACCCGCTCTGATACCAAATGAAAGTTCAAAAACGTGTAAAAACACCTTTGAACGTTTAGACCCCCAAATAACAACTTAATCAATTCAAGTAATATGTCAAACAACTAGTGTGCGGAAACTTAACATATGCTATCATACGAAATTGATTAAATACTATCTAAGCCATAACAAAATAAAATCCACAGCAGATAATTTAAAGGCAAAGATAGAGGAAGGAAGATGCAAACACAAAGACAACACGCAATGTGTTATCGAAGAGGAAACCGAAGTCCTCGGCGAAAAACCTCTCCGCCGCCCTCCAAGCGGTAATCAATCCACTAGAAAATACAGTTGGGATACAAGGACAGCAATAGACCCTCCAAGCCTAATCTACCCAGTGCACCTAAGCCCTCCAAGCTTCTTGCTCCAACGAGGTTGCGCCGAACCTTTTTCTTTTCTAGTTTCCCGGATTCTGCTACTAGACCGTAGCATCAACCAATGAAGATTGGTTCCTTCCTAACTGCTTCCCAGAAATCCAAACAACAGACTCACAATGATGATGATGGTGAGAACCTGGTTTGGTATAATGCCTCTCAAGGATTTAACAATGGAGAGGAAGAGAGTTGAGGAATTTGAAGAGATTCTAAGGTAGAGATTGTGGGTGAAACAATCTGGTTTTTCTTTAGGGTTTCTCTCTCAAAATTCTCTCTGGAAGCTCTCTTTCAATCGTGGGTAATAGGGGTATTTATACTGGAGTGGAGAGGAATGTGAAACGTCAGAATTCTACAAAACAAGGGTGACTCGCGGCTTGACCTCGCGGCTTGACTAAGTCGCGAGATCCAGTCGCGAGATAACCGTATGGCCAGTTGTCCTGTTTTGTCCTGTAGTGCTCCAGCTAGCAGACTGTTCACCTTCCAGCATGCTTGGCACGTGAGGTTGCTTCTGGCGGCTTGAAGCCGCGAGTCACCCGCGAGACCCAGCCGCGACACTCTGTTTTCTTGCACACTCTTGAGCAAACTTCACTCTATCTCACTCACTACCCTTACATCAAACCCACCTAAATACAGGGTTACTAAATGCTGAATTACAAGCAAATTTGGCACGGAATAAAGCCAATAAGATGGTTGAATAAATTCAACCTTACAATAAAGTCTAAAACTAGTGCTAACTTTTGCATCTCATGCTGTAGCACAATTGAGATAGAAACCAATGTAACATTTTAGCATTTTAATAAGACTGTGATCACATCATAAGCTATCTTCCAAAAATACACCATGTATAGAAAATTATGACAATGCTGAATCAAAACATATTTATGTACTTCAACTCGTTTAAGCCCAATGTCCAAATTTGTTTCTTAGTCAATGTGATTCAATTAAAATAGTAGGTAGAGAACAAAATTTTATGACAACTTTAATTTAAGACTATGAACATAATTACAAGGACATTATATTTTGCATCCATAACCATATAATATGGAACCCTAAAACCATACTATAAGGTGCAATGACAACCCAATCCTATAATTAATATTTCTCGGTAATGAGTTCATACCAATCACTATGATCAAACGAGAACTATTCTCATTATTAATGCTATCATGGTAACTCTTACCAAACAAAAATAATTTGGCGCTCTTCCCTTAGCCTCTAAATAATAATGAAATAACTTTGTTGGGAGGTTAACATTACCCTTAGTAAGTGTACACCATTGCCTAGACTCTATGTGAGTCACCAAGTTACTCCACTGTAGCATGGTTGCTCTTAATGTAAAAGCACACTTCATCCATCATTAAGAAGTTTAACCTATAGTACTATGAATTAAACACCCTCCATAGGGAGCAAGGCATATATGCCGAGGTAACCGGCAATGGAGGCCGTGAGACTCAAACCTTGAATCTCTCTCCCACTAGAAATTTTAAAACAAGTGGACTGTCTTGAAATCATTGTGATCTCATCACAATCTCAACCCTACACATCAAATGTGTTTAATTATTTAAATTCAATGTGATTTGACTAAGTTACGTCACAATAGCGTACCGAGTATTAGCGTAATCAAAAAGAAGTTTAATCATGTAATCCGTGAAGTAAATACCCTCCGCATAGAGTGCAAGGCACAAGGCCAAGACAAGGTACCTACTCACATTACAATAAACTTAACAAAAGGGTTATTTTAAATCCAACACTCCCACCTATTATTTGGGTTTTCTTTAGACTATTGTGATCTCATCACAATTTATAACCTTGCACTCGTTAAAGACTCTAATCTCATTAGAATCACTAACTAAAATGGAAGTCCCAAACTATTTAGGATTCCTTATACTCTGATTGATCAAAAATTAGTTATAAAGAACTCAATCCTTAACTTACTTGATTAAGGATTCTAATCTCATTAGAATCTATATAACTTTTAATTAGAGCTTTAATCTCATTAAAAACTTCTAATTAAAATAAATCAAGGAATTTTAATCATTCAAAAATTCTAATCTTATTAGAATGTTTCTTAAAAGACAAGTCCTAAACAATTTAGGACTAAGAGTTCTATTTAACTAATATCTTTAATCTCATTAGGCCTCTTCGTTAGATGATGATTAATAAATGTCCTTAACTTTTAAGGACTATAAAATTAATCACTTTATATATAATTATGTGTAATCTCATCACGCATGGCCTTGCTTTTTATCAAAGTTTTAACATTTAGTCAAAAATAAGTGAAAATTCAAAATTCAGTACCTTTGATCAATCGAACCTTTTTCTCAATCGATTGAAAAATGAAAAAATTCATCATAAAGTCTCTACCTAATTTGATCGATTCTTCATTCCTATTTGATCAATCAAAAAGAACATTCGATTGATCGAAAGAAATTCTCAATCAATCGTGACTCGTAAAACTGATTTTTTTTTTTTCAGAATTTTATGGTAACTGTTTTTGACGTTTTTACTATTTTCCATCAAAAACACTTTTTGATTTTATAAAAGAAGATTTATATATCAAACATGGATTTCAAGATCAAGAAAAAGAACCCTAATATGCTAGAGCCCTTGAAAATAAAATCCTAATCCCATTAGGAATAAATTTCACTAAAGGATTTCTATCTTTGTATGTCCATATAAACTGCAACATATAAAACACTTCAATTATAACATACGGATTTAATGGAAATAACACGTGTTCATAAAATGGTCAACAAACATAATGCACACCATATCTTATTATTAAAAATAATAAAACAAAATTGACCAAGGGAAATAAGCAACGTTGCCATCCAAGAAAGAAAACACACAAACATTTTTCATTACTTGTCAAGTTCTGGCATTTAATTCCAACACCAACATAGAAGTGAAACTGTGCATTTATTGCACTATTACGATTCTAACGCTAACTTGATAATGATAAAACAAAAGGCTTATTTCAATCTCAATAAACATAGCATTGAATAGAAGCACGACACTGAAAAGAAAACAGATATAAATGTGGCCTCTTCGAACCAAACAAAACAATATATCGGATATATTAATCAATGCACACAGACTTTATTGAACAATAAATCTAAAATAAAATTATGCTGAAAAAATTACTGCAGAATTTTGAAACACCAAGAAAATAGATTTCTTTAATTCTAAAACCCAATCACATGTTATACAAGCATGATATTGAAATTTGCTCTGATACCAATTGTTGGAAAAACTAGTTTTGCATCTCATACAAAACCCATAGTGGAAGTAACACAAGGATCTACTTTACTTATGAGAGATAACATATAATCTTGAATTCTAGAACAAAGAAGAGAACATATACCTTGATGCAGTAAAATTCAAAATAGGACTTGAGAATTCTTTCGATCTTCATCCCAATTCCACATGATGCCTAACCTTCAATCAGTTCTTAAGTACATTAATTCTCCATAAAGAAGGTGTATTCAAAAAATACTTCAAAGAAAAACTATTTTCTCTTCTTTTAATCATACGTACATTTTTAACTACCCTGGGTAGTTACTTTATTTAATAATTCTTATTAAATAAATAACATATTATCTAATTGGGTTAGCCTTTTAGGCCAGCCCAAGTGGGCTTAAGTGTGTGGCTCGGGATGGGACCAAAGCGACAAATAAGGCTCTAGCTCCAATGGGCTTCAGACTTATTTGTTAACTCTTGACAATGCCAAAGTTATCATTAACTATATAACAAGTACCACTATGGAAATATAATTGCACTCTAAGCCTTATTAATAAATTATTTCCCAATACTCTAATATGATATCATTTGACCCCTCCATGAAATATCCATAGTGACAAAGTCATAATAAAGTGTCACTTTGTAAACAACTATTTATTCCTTTAGTACCCGGTTTAATCTTTTAGTTATTCAAATTTATGAAATCTAGGGCTCGTTTGTTACCGTTGTTTAAACAACAGTCTTCAGTGTTTAAACAATATTATACGCATTTTCACACATTTTTTCCCCACATATATTTCCAAAAAATACAAACAATGTTACTAGAACAATATTACCAAACGGGTCACTAATTTCAATAAATATTAACTTTAGTAACTCTTTACTAAAGTGGCCAGCCCTAAAGAACTAGTTCCCATTAAACTTATCTCAAGGGGATATTTCGTGTCTCTATGAAAGAGATTATGGATTCCATCTTGAGAATATGTGTTCCCTCAACACTACATGCAGTTACCCAACATATTGAGGTTTTGACCGTTAAATTAGATCTCACTCCTAATATATTAAAGTGACCTACATTTCATGATCAGATTCAATATTCTCTCAGGCTTAAGAGTCTATAAAATTAGAAATCGTGAGATTAATTATAATTATTCAGGTGACAGTTGTTAATTGAATAATTAATCTTATAGCAGACTAGTTCAATATGTCTTACATACTTAAGACATATCAACACATCTACTAAAGTCTCCACTTTCATGATCAAGACAACCCATTTTAGTTGATGTGTTATAATCTTCACAGATGAAATGCCCAATTTCCTCACTAACTATGAACTATATTTAGAGTTTACAAAGAATTTGTAATTTATATCTTTTGTAACTAAATCACATACAATGCATCTTAAGGACTATGATAATGTCCAATTAGTTTATTTACAAATAGTCTTATATAATTAAATAATTTAATTATTTACAACATGCCAATAAATTGGATTTTAGGGCATAAACCCTAACATAATATGCATTCTTTATGTAAGTTTGAACCAATGTTGCAAATCCGAGATGTTGTTGTTCATAATTATTTACATATCTAGTTCAAAGTTCAAACTCTCCTGGTTTAAATCACATGAGAATGGTTGGAATTGTGAGGTCATAGATCAAGTTTGCATATTGAAGTTCCGATTACCTACAGAAAGGATCAGAACATGCAAGGGTCAGTCTAGTGGTTTCCAATGACTCATGAAATCCATAGGTCTTGGGTTGAAAACTCCTAACAAGCATTTTGGGGCCAACCCCAAAGGATCCTCTTTATAATTACCAGGTGAGTGCCGAACAGGGGCAACATACACCAAGGGAAATAGTCAAGTGCTTGAAAAGCTTGTGGGTTGTGCACTTAATGAATATAAGATTAAATTTATCATGATTACCAATCACAAGTAAATTTTTGAAGCAAAGTTATAGTACTTAGCAGAGATGAAGGAATATAAAGATCATTCCTTGGCTTTTAGGTTTGTCCTTGTTATGCTGGTATTCCTAAATACCAAACAACCTTAACATCCAATACAATGAGAGTGCCATTATAATTACTCACAAATGTACTCCTGCCACAGGTGCACAAGGCTCCTACATAATCCGAGGTTTGGAAGAAGCTGATTCTCAAATCAAATGTAGGAGGACACATTGAATGGGCAGAAGACCCTTACCACCGCACCAAGGTCTAACCTTTAAGTTCTTAAGAGAAGTATCTATACAAAATACAACTCTATTCGCTTTCATTTTCTTTCAACCTACATTTCCAACTTCCATTAACACACTACTTTTTTTACTGTAATTCAAGCATTATACAAGGTTTTGGAAGAAGCTGATTATCAAATTAAATGTAGAACACATCAAATGGTCGGAAGACACTTACCATCACACCAAGGTCTAACCTTTAATTTCTCAAGATTACTACCTATACATAATTCAACTCTATTCACTTTCATTTTCTTCCCACTTACACTTCACGAATGCGATTGTAATTCAAGCATTATAACAACTCAAACTCTAATAACTAAACATAAACTATCCAATACGACACATTGCTCAATTTACAATTCAAAAACAACCAAATAGCATAGAAATCAAAAGCAAAAGAATTGGGTAAGCTAAGCTAACCTCCAATAATTCATGTTGATCCTACACAAATCCTCGCACTCAATCTTCATGACCTCATAGTGCCTCTACCGCTCATGAATATCATTAACAATACCTTCAGAGTTCCCTACCTTCCCTACTTTTAACTTCTTCCTTGTCTCAATCCCAAGTCTCCTCAGCCTCCTCAACTCCGCCTCGCTCAAGCTCAGCTCAGCCAATGTCGGCGCTTTCTTCTCCTTCTTATGCACCACCTTCTGCTTAATCACCTCGAGCCTCAGCTGGTGGTATTTGGTTATGGCAGAACCCGTGCCCGGAATTGGGTTCCAGAGAGCAGGTGCAGCCCAACATAATTTGGGGCCCAAGGCAAAAAATTTATGCGGGGCCTTTAATATGTAAATATTAATTAAATAAAATTATTTAATACTAATCAAATTAAGGTTAATTTGTTACATTAAATACATAAATTATACCAACTAGACTGATGTTAATTTCATATAGAGAATTGAATATCATAGTTGAACTATAAATATTAATAAAAAGAAATAAAAATATATTACGATTGAAAAAGATACTTTATTTTGAATATAAGATGATACATAATTAAATAAAGTTGTAATCTAATTTTTAATTTTATATTTTGATTTTAAGAGAGAGAGAGATGGATATTATTTGGTGTGTGGCTTTGTAGGATATTAGTTTACAAAAATCAAAGTCTATAATTGATGATTTAACACATTTGCAACATCTTTTTGAAATATTTTAGGGTTTCAATTGAGTTAAGGTTCTATTAGTCTCTTACTTTGAGAGTCTTAATAGAAATGAAAAAGAAAAATGCGCTAATTAAAAGCACTGTAAAATGTTCAAAATATAATGTGACATTGTCTCTCATTGTTGAACTTCATCAATTTAACTAATGAATATTTATATCATTTTTTTGTGATTAATAACATGGCAATTTTTAAGCCAATAGTAAAATTTGTAGTATCCTTAATATTACTAATAAAAAAAAAAAAGTATAACCTTTAGAAAATATATACATAATTTTATAAAAATTTGAGCTTTTAACTATGGAAAGTGGGGTCTTTTTTCATAAAGAAAATTTTGTTTTTTGGTGGGGCCTTCGGCCTATGCCTAACTTGCCTAGGCCTTGGGCCAGCCCTGCTCGGGAGTGGACCAGCTCATATCTAGAGTGTGCCTGATCTGGTGTTTGGGTAATTGGTGGTGCAGAGGGATGAAGATTTCTCCAGCATTTGGGCTTGGATTTGGGTTTGAGTTTTAGGGGTCTGCGGTAAATCCGAAAGAGTGAAGCTCGTGGGCAATGCGTTGGATAGCGGAATTTGGGAGGGTTTGGGTATCTGAGGTAGAGCTTCACATGAGGAAACGGGTTTTGGGGAGTGGTGGCTGTGAGGGGAAGAAGGTTAAGGGTGAAGGTGATTGGTCAGTAACAGTGAGGGGGTTTGAAGGGAGTGAGGAGGTGGTGAAAGGGTGAATGAGCGTTAAAGGAAGCAACATGAAGAAAATGGATAAATATGATAATTAGAATCAGATAGATAGAGTGAGAGAGACTCAGTAGTGTGGCCTTGTGGGTGAAGATGAGGGAAAGTTGATTGATTGATTAATAAAATAACATCGTTCCAAAGTTTTTATTTTTTTTATAAGAATTTTTGCTAAAATCAAAATTCATAAAATCCTGCCTAGTATTGGGCCTATTGGCTATATATGATATATCACAGAGAGATTAATGCTAAACTGTATTTGCCACTTTCTGTCACAAATATTTAATTAGGAATTTTGCCATAAAAAAAAAAAAAAAAAAATTGTCAATCATAAGTTATACTTTAGGGAAATACAAATCCTTAAGTTAATCATACTATGAAGTATGAGGTCACTCTTCTTTTATTTTTTTTTATTTTTTTTTATTCTCAAAAAAAGGTCACTCCTTTTTCTTCATTCTCAAAAAAAAAAAAAAAAAAAGGTCACTCCTTTTTCTTTTTTAATAAAAATAAATGTCACCTTTAGTTAATCATACTATGAAGTACAGTAGGTTCTATTAGCAAAGATGGGAGCACATGGAACCACTTAAGAATTGATTTATTTCATTTTTTTAGTGAATCTTTAAGAGCATGCTTGCTTGCAATTGGTGCTTATAGAACTCATAAACAAGAAGTTAGGCCTATGAAAATCAAGGCTAGCTCAACATAATTTGAGTCATAAGGCAAAAAAAATTATGTGGAGTCTTTTATATGTAAATATTAATTAAATAAAATTATTTAATACTAATTAAATTAAGACTAATTTAATGTATTAAATACAAAAATAGATGAATAATACTAACTAAACTAAGGTTAATTTTATATAGAGAATTAAATATCATAGTTGAAACATAAATTCTAACAAAAAAGAACTACAAAAATATTATTTTTTTTAAAAAAAGAAACTTACTTTAACTTGGATATATGACTATGTGAAGTTAAGTAAAGTTGTAATCTAAATTTTAATTTTATATCTTCTTTTCAAGAAGAAATGATAGATAGATATTAGATAGATATTATTTGGCGTGTGACTTTGTAGGAGAATAGTTTATGAAAATTAATTTCTCAAACTAGTATGGGAGATTAGTTATCATTGATGATCTAACACATTTGCAACATTTTTTTAAAAACATTTTAAGGTTTCAATTGGGTTGAATTTCTATTGGTCTCTTATTTTGCAAGCCTAGTTAGAAATGAAAAAGAATAATACCATAAAATGTTTACAACATGATGTGATTGATAAACTTCAACCTAATTAATGATTGTTTGAATTACTTTTTTATGTGATTGGTGACATTTCAATTTGTAAGACTATAGTAAAATTTATGATATCCTTAAGATCACTCCAAAAAATAAATGCTCAATCATTTAAAAAATTTATATTTTTATAAAATTTTGGGCATTTCACAATAGGAGATGGAGCCTTTTTTTTCCTAGATTTTTTTTTTTTTTTTTTTTTTTTTGGAGGCCTTGGGCCGGCCCTGATGAAAATCCTCCCTACCCCTACCTTTTCTGCACTTTGGCCATTGATGACCCAAACTTGCACTGCAATGGCATTGGCGTTGTTGAGTGGTTGCAATTGCGGTTTATATGGATATTAATTAACTAGGCTTTTAATCTAAAGTCAGTCTATATGAAACTGATAGTCAATGCTTGTGATACTTTCTTGGCTTTTGCTTAGTTTAGGAATTCATAGATCGTGAATTTTCTTTGAGCAATCTACCATAATATCAAATACATTCTGTGAGAGGACATACATCCTATAAACTTCAACTTGACAATATCCAGGAACAAATAATAAAATATATACAAGAACAAATAATAAACTATAATAGCTCAATTTGAAAAAACTGCCTAAAAAGGAATTTATTGGCTAAATTCTAATACTAATAGACTACTAACAACTCTCTTGGATAACTAACACTCATGCTTATCCACCTTGCTAGTCATTTGTCCATTCTGTTGTTGCTGCAAGATATTCACACTATTCATGCTAAATTAATGTTGTTTATCCTCATCATCATTCTTAGCTAGCCTAGAGGCCCTTGTTGAATGCCAAGACTTGTTTGAATCATAACAGAAGCGAGCCACTTCGTCCAACAACTCTTATATTTATTTATTACTAATAGCATGAACATGTAATTAATGCACGGACTAATAAAAAATTTTATGTAAAAGAAAAAAACTTATAAATATTATTGAAACTATATTATAATAACTATCCTAATATATATATATACACACACACACACACACTTTTTTCTTTTTTATGAATATATATACACACTTTTTTTTTTTTTTTTTTTTGGAGATAATTACAATATTCTGCTAACTCCGCAACTCGAACCCTTTCCCCCCTAGTCCCCTAAGCATTTTGTGCATGAAGAGGTGCCAATTCAGCTACAAGGCATTTGGCTATACACACTTTATTTGGGACAGTACGTAGTATATAATATATATGCAAATTCTATTGTATAAAATATTAAATTATGATTGTAGGGATGATAGGTTTAAGAATGTATATTGGGCCATGAGCCCTGTTCGAGGGCATTTAGTAGTCTGAGGACAGGTAAACGTTGGTGTAGAAGTGCGGGCTAGTGGATAGAGGAAGGTGATTGGTCATAAGGGTTTAGGAAGGTGGTCCAAGGACAAATGCTTCCTCCACTTAACAGAGCAGAGGTCAGAATGGTAGACATGCCATCAAGAGCAACATTTTGGACAGTTCTAATGGTAAGGATAAGCATTAGGAAAGAGTAAGACAGGGGGAAGGTAAGAAATATCTAAGGAAAAGCTGCTACTACCGCATTAAATGCTCTGTAACTAACTCTCTAGCAGTATTAATGTGGAGATGATACCTAAACAGTGATATTTAGCTTTACAGCTACCTCTAAAAACTTCAGGAAGGTATTGATGGGACAAGGATTAAAGCTAGCCATCTGATCTACACGTGGAGGGTTGAGATGAAGGAAAGGAGGGTAATATAAAGAAAAAAAATATCATTACAATGGGATCATTTGAGAATTTGTAGTAAAAAATATTGTAGCACTAAGAATGACTGCAATTGTAATCAAGTCTAAGAGAAATATATTCAAGAACTACTCTCTTCGGACTTTGCTGAGGAAGAATTTCTTTGCATAAATTTTTTTTTTCTTGTTTTCTTACCATCTCTAGTCCATTCTGAACGTTGTTCAATTCATTGAAACCTAGATTTTAGCCCGCTCTCTACAAATTCTTTGTATTGAGCTCTTTGGGCCTTAATCCTTTTACCTTTTGGGCTTAGGATCCAAAACTTGCCCTTACAATAATAATTAATTAAAATAAATTTTCGATGAGATCTTTAAAATTATCTAGAAAATCATGATTTATTTATTTTTATTTAAAAATTATAACAATTGATAAGATCATATTAAATTTTATTTTAAAATTTTATCATAGAATTCTAATTGGAGTAGAATTTTAAATTTTGTGAAACTAAGATAATAGAGTTTTGCCAAATTAATCTGTCCTAAAAATTTAAGAAATAAATAGAATTTATAAGTTGGATTAGAATCTTTAATTTCTTAAAATCTAGGTAAAAGAGTTTTAGTTCAATTAAATTATCCTAATAATTAAGAAGAAGATGCTTTGGTGGTATTGTTTGCTCTCATTTATAAGGACTCTCAATTATTGAATTGTAACAATAATTAATAAAATAAACTAATTTCATAATTAATGAGAATGTAACTCCTTGTTGTCGAGGAAAAAAAAAAAAATTCACCACAATTGATTATGTGAATGATGACAAATCCCAAAATTGCAACGTCAATGAGGTATAAAACTATAAACACATGCAAAGAAAGCATATAATCCAAAATATAACTATTTGAAGTCCCTAGGAAGGAGCTTCACACACATATAAACTTAGATTGGGTTAGTGTAGAATTCTATCTTATATCAAAAAAAACTTTCTTGTGTTCGAGTTTTTGCTCGATCCTCGCTATATGCTTGCTCAACCAAAATTGCGGCAAAACTAGTATTTTTGAAAAGTTCTACAAAATTGCCATTTTGTTACGAATATGTATGATTTTTATTGTTATTTATTGCCTTTATTGCTTTTGGATTTTGGTGATACTTGTTTTTATCAATTGATAATTCGATAGTTGTGGTGGCAATATTGGTGATAATTATTGTATTTGCTCAATTCAATATATCTGATGATGCCGTAATATCACTAGTGAGCAGCATAATCCACGCTCGCTCCAGCTAACAACCTGCAAGAAGAAAAAAGTGATCTCGCCGTGGACACGGGTATGGTGTCGACCAAATACCCTCCGACGGTCAAGTTAGAATTGTCCTCAACTCTAGAGTGCTAGAGAGGGTAAATTATGCGTACCTTGATTCGCGAGAGTATTGAAACTTTTATAGTAGAAGAAAGTCGGCTTCTCCTCCTTGGACTAGAAGTCTTTTCCTTATGGGAATCTCCTTGAGTAATCCCTAACGTGATGGACAAGATATTTCCTTGTAGAGGGGATTAACGCGCGTATCTTCTGGAATGTTCCTTGCGCTAGGCTTCTAGTTTCCTTGGAGACCACACATGCGCGCCAAGAGTATGGAACTGCTCTAGGCCACTGGGCTCTACCGTTGCCGGTCCATGGGCTCGGATCCGTCAAGCCCAATGTCATGAAAGTCCATTGCGCTAAATTTTGCCCCTTCAATATCAAATTGTTAACTTTGAACTTAGTTGTTTGTTTTTTAAAAAAAAGAAAAAGAAAAAAGAAAAGACTTTAGACGTAATTGAAAATCAATCAATTAAATCGTTATTCCACTACATAAATACATAAGATTTTTCAGCAACATTGCATTAAAAGAATTTTCAAATAAGGATTTTTGCAATTAGACATCTATGCATTATACAAGTCAAAATTAAGAGAGGGAACCGTGCCAAATGTCCTCGTGCTCAACAAAGCTCTAAGACAGAGTAGCAACCTAGAAATGGATGCAACTACAATACACCATAAACATTGTTTGCTATAAATTAACTTGCCTGAAAAAAGTTTGTTAGCTGCTTCAGGATACTAGAATGAATATGAGGAATTCCAAATAGTAGATTAGAAACCTCATGATCTGATTCTTTCTTAAGGTATACGAACTTCAATATGCAACCATTCTCATGTGATTTAAACCAGGAAAGTTTGAACTAGATTGAATACATATATAAAATTATGAACAACATTTTTTTTTTTTTTTGGGTAGGACTAACAACAAAGATGTTAACTGAGATCACTTGGTTCAAAAACGAATCAATGGCATCCTGATTAAGGTACAAAACGATTTACAAGGAACAATAGAAAAAACTAAATAGTCTACGTCCACTTCTTGGTTACATTCAAAATTAGCCAACTCATCAGCACAGTAATTGGCTTCATCTAAGACATGCCAGACTCTATTGTATTGTTCAAGCTCGTTCAGTAAACACCTGCAATCAGATAAAAGAGAGGGTTAGAAGAAGAGTTGGAGTTGACCAAGTCCACAACAGATTTTTCATGCTTAGAAGCTAGATCAGCCAAGAACTCAGCAACCACTCTGGAAGAAGTCCCAATAGATCTAGAGAATCCACAAATCTTCACTGTACTTAACCTTCAAGGTTTGTTTAATTTTGAGCACAAATTCCATGAATACCCATTCTATTCCAAAAGGATTTAGCAAATATACAGCCTCTGAGAATGTATATAATGAATTCATTACCTAAGTTGCAAACAGAACAAGTAGTGGAACAATTAATGCCTCTCTTGGCCAAGGACCTCTCTGACTGGGACACTATCCAGCACACAGCCACAGCAAAATCTCAGTTTTGCTACTACGGTTCAAACTTACATAAACAATACTAACTATATATAATAATATATTACACATAGGATCAAAACACAACATTACAACAAAGTCTACAACTTAAATTTTAGTGTCAATGACAGAACCAACACTTACACATCACTGCAATAATGTCAAATAAATGTTACCAGAGAAGCCATGTTATTGCCAATAAATGACCACATGAAATAATGTGTTGAAAGCTTCCGTCAAAACTTGAACTACTAATATTAGTCATTATGTGAGACTTTATTAGAAGAATGGAAATTACCTCATTTGTCAAGCAGCAAAAGATTGTATGGTGAACAATCATCGTGGTCTTGATAGAATTAATGCAATAATGGAGTAGCAGCAACAATGTGCACTTCCTGGTTATCAACTCCAGCTTTAGTGTTTAGTAAATGTGGATTTGAGAAGAAATAATCTAGGTCTGATTCAACATTTAGAACACCCTCGAAGACCTTAACCACCACGGACATAGAAGGTCTCTTTGTGAAATCATTTTGCAAACACTATACTACAACCCTCATCATATTCACCACTTCTTCTCCATGCAATTGCAAATCTTCATTGTACTTATCAACAAGATCCAATAATTGGTCGTCCTCAATTTTTTTTCTTGAAAAGATCAAGTAGATGCATTGCTTCCTCTAGTTTAAAGTGATCAACATTTTTCCTTCCATACAATATTTCTAAGAGAACTATGCAGCCGAAGCTATAGACATCTACTTTTTCTGTAATCACTGAATTCAACCATTCTGAAGCCATATAGGTAGGAGTCCCTCTCATAGTTGTCACAACTTGGCTCTGTTCACAATCAACTAATTTAGACAACCCAAAATCAGAGACTTTTGCATTGAAATTCTCATCTAAAAGGATGTTTTGAGGTTTTATATCCGAATGAAAAATTTTATGCCTGCATTCCTCATGTATATAAGTTAATCCTCTTGTTATGTCAATGATGATGTTTTTTCTATGTTGCCAATCAAGCAACATCTCAGGATTTTTGTGAAATACCCATCCATCTAAAGACCCATTAGACATGTTTTCGTAAGCAAAAGTCTGTGATTTCTCAGCACAAAATCCAATTAGTCATACCAAGTTGAAATGATGAATGCTGCCAATTGTCTCAACCTTTGCTAAGAACGATTTCTTGATTTGGCTTAGACCATCATGACGTGACGCTTCATTGCAACTTTAGCGCCATCAATTAGGGTCCCTTCAAAAACTGTGCCAAATCCTCCTCTACCAAGCTCCTTACTGAACTTCTCTGTTACTGCTTGCAAATCATGATAAGAATATCTTGTGAGCGTTCCTGATACATGATCTAAATAATACTCTTCTGCTTCACCGGAACTTTCCTTCTTCCAAAATAGAAAAACAAATAATCCAATTAAAATAAACAGTACAAATGCGAACCTGGAACCCAATATTATTTCAAGCCAGTGTTTTTTCTGCGGAGTAACTTTCTGCAGCTTGATGTATTCTTTGAGGTAAGTTTTTTGTCTTGCATCAGTAGACATTAGTGAAAAATTTTGGGATTGTAAATAGCAATTCCCCACACGATTGCTCGAATTAAAAATGGCAGCTTTGCAGGAACAGTCTTTCAAGCAAGCCTGTTTGCAACTCTCTAAATTTAGATGTTGGTGGTCTGGTTTTATTTCTGGGGGATATCCATGGGAAAGTATGTGGTGTTCTCTAGCTCAGAAAGAACATGATATTTGGAATCTTCACAACACAAGGGAGTAACTAAGGAGTACCCATTGTTAGGCAACTTGTTATTGGTTTGCCGAAAATAGTTGGTTCCATTTATGGGTGGAGGACAACTACACTGGTCGTTTGTACAAATACCATATTTGCCGCAAGCCATTGGAAAATCGCAGACACCAATGAATTCTCTCAGCAAATCAGACTCTCCATTCCAGTCACTATCATACGCTCTCAAGTGTCCATCAGACTCAAATCTCATGTACTTCAAGAAGATGCCCAAGGGAACATAAAAGGTAATATTCAAAGAATACAAACCCTCTGTCCTAGAGACGAGAGTCATTCCTCTATTCGTAAGTATCCCATAACTGAAATTGACATGATCTTCACCTTTCCAAAAAGGATCAGTAGAATAATAGCGTTGGGGAGGATTAGAATTGATATAAGAAAACAATTAAACCTTCGCTGTTGAGAGAGAGAGAATACAATCCACCTTGACTAATGAGTTGCTGCCTTGCCACTAACTATTGTCCAAGAACCAGAGTATCAGTTGGGTGATCAAAAGACTGCCAGATTATTGTTGCATTGTTGTCATCCAAGAGCATGAGGTTGCACGTTTTGGTTAAGTTAAGGCTAGCTACAGATTTGCTGATGATGTTTGTTGACCACACTGTACTTCCATCAGCATCTTTCAGCACCAAACCTCCTCCTGAAGTGAGCTTCAAACTCACATTAACTCTTACTGGATTCTCAGGATTTGCAATCCATACTAGCCTTGGAGCTTCAGATTTTGAAATATTTCTGAAGGGGTAAAAATTGGCATGATGGACCTTCGTTATGTTGGGCCTGACGGATTCTAGCCCATGGGTCGACAGTGGGTAAGCCCAGGGCATAGTAGAAATCCTAACTTGAAATACTTGCTACACATGCCTGAATCCTGGCAAAATCCTAAAGGAAATAGGAATCCTAGTACAAGAAGAGTTTCGGAAGGTACGCGCGTTAATGAAAGACCCTTTCTACAAGGAAAAGGTTTGTCCATTACGTTTTGGATTATTCAAGAGGATTCATATAAGGAAAAGACTTCTACATCAAGGAAGAGAGGCCAACCTTCTACTATAAAAGCCCCAATACCCTCACAAATCGAGGTACACATAATTCACCCCTCTCTAACACTCTAAAGTTGAGAATAGTTCTAACTTGATCTTCAGAGGGTATTTGGCAGGCACCACACTAGTGCCCTCTGTTAGATCACTTCTTTCTTCTTGCAAGTCGCTATTTCAAGCGTGCGAGGATCGTGTAGCTCACTGGTGATTTTACGACATCATCAGTTGGCATCGTCTGTGGGAAACGTGGAGTTTAGCTAGACTATCGCTTTCCTGACATAAGAGTTGCATAGTACTCACTCGCTCAATGGCTACCACCAACAATGTTCAAGGAGACGAGCCGCCAAGATCTACTGCATTAAAGAGGCAGGTCTAAACTCTCATGGCAGCAGTAGAATGTCTTACAAAACAAAACCATGATCTGGAGGAGCAGCTACGCCAAAGGAAGCAGGACATAACGTTTAGGAGGAAAACCAAGAAGGTACCAGTGCCAAACAAAGGGACCAAGAGAAGTCAGAGGGCAGCAACGCCCCAAGCAGACCAGAACGGCAAAACATGAGCCTTCCATCTCTCATGGATTCGGCCCCTCCACCTATTGTCGCAAAGATGCAGGCTATGAAGGAACAGATGGAGGTCATGATGAATGCCTTCAAGGGACGAGTGTCCAATGATCTTCATGACCTAGTAAACAGAACCGACTCACTATTCACTACCTCCGTCAACTCATTCCCCTTGCCACAAAAATTTCACATACCCTAGATTGAAAGCTACGACGGGGTCAAGGATCCCTTCAATTACTTAGAGACTTTCAAGACCTTGATGCACCTTCAAGGGGTACCGGACGAGATCATGTGTAAGGCCTTCCTGACGACGCTGAAGGGTCTTGCGAGAGTTTGGTTCAGTAGATTAATGCCAAGCTCCATCAATACTTTCAAGGAGTTGAGTGCCTAGTTCACCTCACACTTTATTGGGGGACATAGGTACAAGAGGTCCATCGCGTGCTTAATGAGCATCAAGCAACGAGAAGACGAGACGCTACGGTCCTACATAACTCGTTTCAACAAGGAGGCCCTTTCAATTGATGAAGCGGATGATAAGATACTCGTAGCTGCATTCACTAATGGATTACGGAAGTGTAAGTTTTTGTTTTCTTTATACAAGAATGACCTAAAAACCATGTCGGATGTACTCTACAGAGCCACCAAATACATGAATGCTGAAGATGCATTACTGACCCACAAGGAGAAACCCAGAAAGAGGGAAAGACAAGAGGACACATGATAGGATAGGGGGCGAAAGATTGCTAGAACCGGAGATCAACGAGATGAAAGGCGCCCTAGACCCCCCACTAGGAAGTTCACCAACTTCACCCCATTAACCGCCTTGATAGATCAAGTCTTGATGCAGATCAAAGATGAAGGAGCACTGACATTCCCTAGTAAACTAAAGGGAGATCCTAATAAGAGGCCAAGGGACAAGTATTGTCGCTTTCACCATGACCACGGGCACGATACAGCCAACTACTATGATCTGAAACAACAGATTGAGGCCTTTATTAGACAAGGGAAGCTACAGATATTTGTCAACAAGGAAAGAACCGATCTGCCCTAGGAGCAGGCCCCACGATGGGAGAACAAGCACCCTAGACCACCTATAGGGGACATAAGAATGATTGTAGGGGCACAACGGCAGGTGACTATCCTCAGCAGATCACTAAGGAGGTAACGTTCCTTGTAGTTGACTACTCGTCCACCTACAATGCCATTTTCGGATGGCCCACTCTCAATTCCTGGAAGGCGGTGACTTCAACATACCACTTGATGATTAAATTCCAGATAGAGTATGGGGTAGGAGAACTGCGAGGAAATCAAATAGCAGCACGGGAATGCTATATTGCCATGTTAGAAATGGAGGATCAACAACAAGTAATGTGTATCGGAAAGCAACAAGCACTAGTAAAGCCAGTTGAAGAACTGGAAGAGGTGATCCTTGATGACACACAGCTGGAACGGACGACTAGAATTGGCATACTAGCTAGTTGGCCGGTGCGCCAAACGCTCACGACTTTCCTCAGAGATAACCAAGACGTGTTCGCCTGGAGTCACGAAGACATGCCAGGAATTAACCCCTCAATCATGGTCCACAAGACTTGTATCGCCCTCATTCCCCCCAATTTGACAAAAGAAATGAATGTTCGCCCAAGAGCAGGACAAGGCCATAATAGAGGAAGTTCAAAAATTACTAGAGGTAGATTTCATCTAGGAAGTATATTACCCCGACTGGTTGGCAAACGTCGTCATGGTTAAAAAGGCCAATGGAAACTGGAGGATGTGCGTAGATTTCACGGACCTCAACAAGGCTTGCCCTAAAGATAGCTACTTGCTCCCACGAATAGATACCTTGGTGGATTCAACTGTGAGATACCAGCTCCTAAGTTTCATGGACGCTTTCTTGGGCTACAACCAGATCAAGATGGATGAATCTAATCAAGAGAAGACCTCCTTTGTTACAAGCTAGGGATTATTCTGCTACAAGGTGATGCCTTTCAGACTAAAAAATGCTAGGATAACATACCAAAGGTTAATGAACAAAATGTTTGCTCACCAGATTGGCAGGAATGTACAAGTTTATGTTGACGACATGTTGGTAAAAAATCTGCATGAAGTTGATCACCTAGATGACCTTAGGGAGACCTTTGACACGCTCCGATCGTTCAACATGAAGCTGAATCCAAACAAATGCGCGTTCAGAGTGACAACGGGGAAATTCTTGGGCTTCATGGTGTCCTAAAGAGGTATAAAGGTCAACCCAGAAAAGGTACGGGCCATAATGGAGTTAGAGCCACCAAGGACGGTTAAGGAGGTCCAGAGTTTGAACGGAAAAGTTGCAGCCCTAAACAGGTTCATCTTAAGAGCAACAGATAGATGTCTACCCTTCTTTCGCACTCTAAAGAAATCATTCGAATGGACGGACGAATGCCAGACAGCATTTAACGACTTAAAGGCATATCTTTCATTCCCAACGTTGCTCAGTCCATCCAAGCCTAGAGAAGAGCTTTACCTGTATTTGGCCATTTCACAAGCTGTTGTAAGCACAGCTTTGGTGAGAGAGGAAGATGGATCTCGAAAACTAGTTTACTTTACTAGCTGAACACTTCGAAGGGCAGAAGAGAGGTACCCTCAAATGGAGAAGTTGGCTTTCGCGTTGATAATCGCAGCGCAAAGACTTAAGCCATACTTCTAAGCACATACCATCGTTATCTTGATGGACAGGCCCTTGAGAAAAGCTATGAGTAGTTTAGAGGCAGCAGGAAGAATGGCTTTATGGGCAATAGTTTAGCGAGTTTGACATACAATACCGTCTGTGAACAGCTGTGAAAGGGTAGGTAGTGGCTAACTTTATCGCCAAATTCACCATCTTGGATGGCCAGGGGGCAGAGGAGAAGAGACAATGGAATATTTATACAGACAGATCTTCAAATAGAAGAGCCGAAGGAGCCGGCGTAGTGATCCAAACCCTAGAGGGAGATAAGATCCAGTGTATGATCCGACTAGATTTCCCCACAACCAACAACGAGGCAAAATATGAAGCCTTGGTGGCAGGGCTAGACCTCGCAAAGGCTGCAGGTGCGGAAAACATGGTCGTACGTTGTGACTCACAGGTTGTAACGAGTTAGATCAATGGCAACTATGAGTGTAAAAATGATAGAATGAAGAGGTATCTAGAAGAAGTAAAATACCGAATCGACGACCTCGAAGTCAAATTCGTTCAAATCCCAAGGGAAGAAAATGAATGTGCCAACCATCTAGCAAAAGCTGCCTCAGCCGAATTTATGCTTGTCTCTGAACAGGTATTATCATTCGTTCAACTCTCCTCACTTATCGATGACGGAATGAGTATGCAGGAAGTAGACTCTGAATGCAATTGGACTACGCCATTGATATCCTATCTGAAAACCGGCATGTTATCGGACGAGAAGGAAGCCGCAAGAAAGTTGAAGGTCCAGGCATCACAGTTTGTGCCGATGAAAGATGTCTTATACAAAAGAGGGTTCTCTTGACCATACTTGAGGTGTTTAGGCCACGAGAAAGCAAATTACGTAATGAGAGAAGTCCACGAAGGTATCTGCGGAAACCACTCCAGCGCACAATCATTAGTACACAAGTTGATCCGAGCAGGATACTACTGGCCTACAATGCTGAAGGACACGCAAGCTTATGTCAAGTCCTGTGACAAGTGTTAGAGGTTCAACAATTTCATCAGACAATCATTCGAAGAACTAACACCCATGATGGCACCCTGGCCGTTCGCACAATGGGAACTAAATATCATGGGCCCATTCCCGACGGCAGTTAGACAACTAAAGCTCCTGGTAGTTGGCATAGACTACTTCACTAAGTGGGTAGAAGCAAAAACCTTAGCCACCATCATAGAGAAGAACATCCGAATTTTTGTCTGGAGAAATATCATATGTAGGTACAGGATACCCAGAGTGCTAGTCTTTGACAATGGTAAGCAATTCGACAACAGCACGTTTAGAGACTTCTGCTCAGAGCTAGGGATCAAGAATCACTACTCGTCACCCACACATCCACAGGCTAATGGGCAAGTTGAAGTTATGAACCGGTCCTTGCTTAAGACAATCAAGACCCGGCTTAAAGGGGCAAAGGGTATTTGGCCGGACGAACTACCAAGTGTCCTATGGGCATACCGGACCACAGCAAGAACACCTACTAGAGAAACACCATTTCGACTAGCATATGGAAGTGAAGCTGTCATTCCCACGAAAGTAGGGCTCACAAGCTACCAGGTGGAGAATTACGACAAGGATAGGAGCGAAGAGGCCATGTGCCTCCAACTCAACCTAGTGGACGAAGTCAGAACGACAGCAGAGTAAAGGTTGGCACGTTATCAGAATCTCATAGCGAAACACTACAACTCCAAAGTTAGGCATAGGGACTTTCTGGTCGATGATCTTGTATTACGGAAGATAATGGGCACCACTAGAGATCCTTCGCAAGGAAAACTCGGCCCTAACTGGGAAGGACCCTACAGGATCGCATCATTTCAGAGGAAGGGCACCTACCACCTCGAGACGATGGACGAACAAATGCTGCAGCACCCATGGAACACGGAGCATCTATGCAAATACTATCAGTAGAGACAATATGAAGAGCAACGACGATCCCTAATTTCCCAGCTTATTTAATTTTAGCTACAATTACTAGTTTTCCTTTGACAATTTTTGCTACAATATTTTGTACTTTTTTAAGCCCAAGGGGGCAGGTACTTTTTCCTACAAACGTATTTTATTTTAAAGAGGAATTATTCAGACACAACCATGTTTTTCTACTTGAATTCTCACAAAGTTCAAAAGTGAACAAGAGAAAACAACGCCCAAAAAGTGATGGACCACTCATAGGGTGGAAATTATTACAAAGACCACAAAGTGGACGAACCACCCATAGGGTGCAAATGATTACCAAGTCCACAAAGTGGACGGATCACCCATAGGGTGTAAGTACTCACCAAGCCCACAAAGTGGACGGACCACCCATAGGGTGCAAATGATTACCAATTCCATAAAGTGGACGAATCACCCATAGGGTGTAAGTACTCACCAAGCCCACAAAGTAGACGGATCACCCATATGGTGGAAATATTTACCAAGTCCACAAAGTGGACAGACCACCCATAGGGTGGAAATGTTATAAAGTCCACAAAAGTAGACAGATCACCCATAGGGTGAAAATGTTATAAAGTCCACAAAAGTGGACGGATCACCCTTAGGGTGGAAATATTTACCAAGTCTACAAAGTAAACGGATAACGCATAGGGTGAATTTATTATCAGGCCCCCAAAGTGGACAGCCATCTATAGATTAGAAACTATTATCAAAATCCACAAGACGGATGGATCATCCTAGATGGGTGATAGTCAAAGTCCATAAAAATGGACGGATGACAAATAAAGTATACTAAGTAGGCGAATCATCCCTGACAGGTGGAAACTCCTTAAGTCAATAAAAATGGTGGTTATAACAAAATCACAAACTGGATGGGTAGTCCCGGACAGATGAAACCCTAAGCTCGTAAAAATAGCGAAGTCCACCAGTTGGACGGAGCAATCCAGACGGATGACGACTAGTCCGTAAAATGGACGGATAATGACGAGTTCTAAGTTAACATAAGTGGACGGATACAAGCCCATCAACTACACGAGTCATCCCATAAGGTGAAAATTTCCAAGTCCACAAGGAAGGATAGAATAAACTACTTAAGTATTCAAGGAGGACAGTTCGTCCAAAAACTAAAATTACACATGTCCATAAAGATGGTCAGTTCTCCGTATAATGGACAATTGGAGAGGACGGAGATTTATATACATATTCAAATAATAAAGATATATAAAGCAGGCATAAAAGTTGAGAAATAAAACAACATTGATGGGTAAAACCCTCGAAGGGCAATTGTTCAAAACACAAAATTAATGATAGGTAAAACCCTCGAAGGACAATTGTTAAATACACAAAATTAATGACGGGTTATTTTCAAATATACAAAAAAGAAAAAAAAAAAGGTCTTCTCTTTACACTTTAGGGCCAACATCTTGGACATTCTGAGCTTAGGCTGACTCTCCGTTGCCTGGGGTTGCATCCTCAGCAAAAAGGTCGTCCGTGTTCTCTGAGGCGACGGGCATAACAGACGTCTAAGCTTGGTCATCAACTTTTATCATGGACACATCTAGGGCAGGGTAGGCTTCTTTAAATTGATGGAGCGTGTCATCAAAACCTTGTAGGTATGATTCTCCCAGCTCGGACAATAAGGCGTTGGAGTCACGATATTCTCGGACTGCTGCCTCCTTGGCTTAACGGAGTTTTTCCTTCAGGTCTTGGATCTCCTTATCTTTGACCTCTAGGGCCTTCCTTGCTTCATCCGTTTTTTGCTCAAGCTCCTTCCTCACCTGCTCTGAAAGGTCAAACTTTTTCTCCATAGTGGATTTCCACTTGTTAAGTTGACCCAGCTCATCCTCCGTTTGCTCTGCCTTTGCTCGCACACGATCCAGAGCCGTCTCACAGTTAAGGCATCAATCCATTAGGCCCTTCACCATAATCAAGGACTGAAACAAAAAAGTTATAAGGGTTAGACAAAAACAAAGTGGAGTGGACAAACGTAAATTGAAGGACAATGATTACCTATGCGATGGTAAAGAGACCTGTCTCCCCCATTGCCTCCGTTGAGTGATTGCCTAAATCCTCATAGTCCTCTAACGTGATAATAGATGTAAGTTTCTCCAAGGCGTATTTGAAGTCGTCACGGAGGAGGGGAGGAGGCTTCTCTTGGTTAATGGACGGGGCCTTCATTAAGCCCTTGCCAAACCCATGCTTTGCTGGGGTGATGGTCTTTGTACCCTTAGCCATCAACCCCACGACAGGTTCTAGGGAGGCTTTTTGTTGCTTATGGGGACGGTCCCTTTTGGACAGTCGCTGCTTCCTTTTAATGGACGAAACCGTCCCCTTAGGAGCCACATCACCGGACTCCTTTCTTTTTGCAGCCTGTGATTTGATCAGCACTCTCCTCTTAGCATCTTCCATCTCTGTAAAGAAGGACGGACGAAGTTATCAACTAAAAAAGTTAAAGCCTTTTATGCAAGATGAAGATTGATGGACTTACGTCTGTGAATTTTGGCGTCATATCTGACGGCTTCCGGCGTGAGTTTAGGACCGTCACAATACCAATGGATGGTATCTGGATTTACCAACTTCACCCAAGTCCTTTCCTCCGGCTTGGTCTTTGAAAAAATCTTCTCGAGAAAACTAAACTCCTCAATGCTAACTTATGGACGCCATCTAACTGCAGAAGAAATGGATGGTTAAAAGAGATAGAGAAATCATAACTGAGCGAATATAAAAAGAATCTACAAATTAGGACGGATGCATACGGGATGGATTTAATACTCCCCAGGTTGTGTCGACGGGCATATATTCCGTCTCCCATGGACAACCCATCCACCCGTCACCCTCTAAGAAGAAGTAACGACTCTTTCAGTCTCTGTTTGAGTCGGGTGTTTCAAATATGACCTTCAACAATAGACTCCTACTAGCAAAACTATACATTCCCCTTGACCTTTCAATTTCATCTGGACAGTAGCAATGAAGGAATTCACGCATTGTCAGCCTTCTAGCACCGTCTGTCATAGCACCATAAAGAATCTCCATTGCTATGAAGACCCTCCAGGCATTCGAGGATATCTGGGTGACGGACAGACCCAAACACTTTAGAAGTTCTCTATGCAGGGTACTTATCGGAAACCTAAGTCCCGCCTTCAGTATCTGTTCGTACACTCCGACACCTTCTACCCCCTTGTAATAACATTTCTCTAATACGTAGGGTAGACGGATTGGAATATAGTCTGGAATTTGAAAATTAACCCTAAATGTGTTGAAGTGTTTCTCCTTGATGACGGATGTGAATTTATGCACCGTCCACTTTGGTAGTGTGATGAACTCCCTAAGTCCATCAGCACCAATGACAAATTTCAATTGTTGATCCTCGCTGTCATCAGAAATATCTTCTAGTTCAACCATCTCCATATCCTTATTTGTTGAGAACGAGGAAGAGGCAGACGGACTCCTCTCTTCACCTGGACTCTCTTGGTCTTTATGACCGGACGGGTATACTTCCTCGTAATCTGCCCCGTCACGAACTACTGACTGATTACTTGATGCACTAAACAATGCCTACAAGTGACGACAAAACCTAAGACTGACAGATCTAGGAATGATGACGGGAGTGTATAAAAGTCTAGGAAAATGAAAGTACAAATACAGGACTTGTAAAAAAATAATAATAATACTCACCAAGTTTGAGTAACTAAAGGTCGATGGTTGTATAGATGACAAGTATAGCTATTCGATGGATCGCTCTTTGACAAGGTTGACGATGGCGCTCTGACAATATGTTTTGGCTGAAAAGTGGAGAAATGAAAGAGGAGAAGTGTGATATATATATATATATATATATATATATATATATATGACATGCACGGAAGACGAAGCAACGCTTCAATCTGGGGGAAAATCCAATCAAAAAGTGACATGTGTCATACCTCATAAATGCTTGACAACATGTCAACAAATGATCGCAGTTTGCGTCGTCCTCTTGGAAAACTGTCAACTCCAACAACCTTAAACTGTTAACCTCAGAAACCTTAAACCGTTAACCCCAAGAATATTGAACCGTTACCCTATTAGTCCATCCATTCAAGCATGATAGACCATAGGGTGAAGGGGGCAATTGAAGGGGTAAAAATTGGCATGACGAACCTTCGTTATGTTGGGCCTGACGAATCCTAGCCCATGGGCCGACAGTGGGTAAGCCCAGGGCATAGTAGAAACCCTAACTTGAAATACTTGCTACATATGCCTGAATCCTGGCAGAATCCCAAAGGAAATAGGAATCCTAGTACAAGAAGAGTTCCGGAAGGTAAACGTGTTAATGAAAGACCCTTTCTACAAGGAAAAGGCTTGTCCATCACGTTTTGGATTATTCAAGAGGATTCCTATAAGGAAAAGACTTCTACATCAAGGAAGAGAGGCCAACCTTATACTATAAAAGCCCCAATACACTCACAAATCAAGGTACGCATAATTCACCCCTTTCTAGCACTCTAGAGTTGAGAATAGTTATAACTTGACCCTCGGAGGGTATTTGGCCAGCACCACACCGATGCTCTCTGTTAGATCACTTATTTCTTCTTACAGGTCACTATTTCAAGCGTGTGAGGATCGTGTAGCTCATTGGTGATTTTACGGCATCATCAATTTCCATCTACGTAATAAAGACTGAAAATGGAAAAGAGAAAGCCGTCGCACATTGGATTACAGAAGAAGCTACAATGATAAGCATAATGACCTTCTAAATCACTGGCAAGTATGATTCTCACAAATGACCCATCATCAAATTTCACAGAATAGGGAGTAGAAATACTATTGGTCACTGAAGAAGAAGAGTCTTCAATCCAATAATTGCTAGGCAGGGCTGTGACTAAGATGGGAAAAAGCTTTAGAAAAAGAGCAAGGTAAAGAAGAACAATATAGCAAGCCCAGCTTATATCCGTTGTCTCTGTGCTAAGAAGAAGAAAGGAAAAGTGGACACTCGACAAGGATTAAAAGTGATGTAATTGGATGAGAATCATGTAATAATTTAGTTTATCCATTTGTTTGCATTGAGTGAACAGTAATATGTACTATAGCAACATATATTGTTTGCTATGTGTTTTTGGTGCTTTGTTTGCTACGATCTAATACAAAATGATGGAAGCAGAAAAGCTAAAGACTTGAGACAAAAAAATGTCGTGTGTGTAGGGGCTCGAGTGTTTTGATGGGGAAATTTTGTTTGGATTAGGGAGGTTTTAACCGAGGAGAGGTCCGAGAGGATAAAGATTAAAGACCTAAGTTTTTTATTTCTATATATTTCTATTAAAAACACTGGCTTTAGGTAAAATTGAAGTGGGTGACTTAAGAGGGATCAGATAAAGATGATATTGTTTTAATTTCTTTATTAGGGACATGCCTTGGGCTTAACTATATGTGGTGAGATAATTTGGTTAAAAAATCTCCCTTCCATAGTCACATTTCAAAGTTCAAACCTTTTGCCTTTCATGGAGACACTACTGCCCATAAACAAAAGAGAGATTATAACATAACTTTGTACTTGTTGCTACATTGATTACATTTTTTTTGTTACCTCTAAGAGCATCCACATCAATCCGTTTAAATTTTCTGTCTATTTTACACAAAAAAACCTACTTTTTCTATTTTACACATCCACTTTTACAGAACACCCACATCAGTTTATCTATTTTACACATTTATTCAATAAAATATTCATTATTTTACAATTTTTCATTATTCACTCCCTCATTGCTCCTCTCTCTCACAGACCCACAGCCACCATCACCACCCAGCCAACATCACCACCATCATCGAAAACCAAAAGCCATTAAATCAGAAATTGATCTTCAGCCACATTGATCAAAACTCCAACAGAACCCACCCGATCTCCACCCAAAATCAAAGAAAAATCAACATCAAAAGTTCAGAATCCATCAGAACCAATCTGAAGCTGATCTACACGCCTCCACTGGCGTTGTCTCCATGCCTCACTGCCATCGTCTCCATGCCTCCACGCCTCCACACATACCTAGATCAACCCACAACTCAAATCAACCCAGGCCAAGCAAACCCGCACAAACCAAGACCAACCCACACCATAAACTCAAATTAACCCACGATCGAGACCTCCCCACGTTGCTGCCATCAATCATCAACCCAATCCCACACCGCCACCATTGAGACCATGCCACGCGCTGATCTTGTCACGCTGTAACCATACTGTTACCACGCCGAATCCAACCCAACTCTGGTGGCATGGGTTGAATGAGAGAGAGAGAGATGTGAGAGAGGGAGAGAGAATTGAGGATGAAAGGATGGAGTGGGTTTTTTGTGAGAGAAAGAGAGAGCGCACAGCGCCTGAGAGGGAGGGAGGTGATAGTCAGGTAGAGAGGAGAGAGAAAAACTATTAAAAAATTAAATATAAATGCTACAGTACTTATGTAAATTTACACGGGTATTGTAGCTCATTGAAAATTTTGGAAGACTTTACATGTTTTAAATGGACTGATGTGGGTGATTTTTGGTTCAAAATACGTAAAATTTGTACTTTTTTCTATTTTAGAAGACTATAAACAAACTGATGTGGATGCTCTAAGATCTGAAGTTAACAAAAGTCCCCTTGTGAGCATAGTATTTCCCTTTCCCTTATTGTTACTTTGGTTTCCATAAGAAATTAAGATGGATATGGTTTTACCTTTGGGACATTTTTTGGGCTGGAACAAACTATATAGGAAATTGCCTAAACCCCAACAGTTCCAAGAGATGATCCTCATGGCATCTCCATTGGAGGCTCATTAGGGCCAGCCCTTCAAAAGCCCCATAATATCAGTTTGCAAACCAGGCATGTCTACCACTAGGTCCACTACATTCTCGGCAAACACCCCATTGGGCTCAGTTAATTATTCTTTTGCAAATCTGGGCTTATAAAGAGGGTTGAGGTTAGCGAGTCAAACTGGATAAATGGATCGAAGGGGATAACTAGCGGTGAGTATGGACAAAGATCAGGTGGTTTATTTATTTTCATTCAGTGGGCTTTCTCTTGTTGGGCTCACTATGGAAAAATCATACAGCCAGGTTCGATAAAGTGGCCCAGACTAGAGTGTGGAGATCTCTGTTGAGCTCAGCAAAGCTTGTAGGTAAGCTTGTAGGTCCACGGGCTAGGTGGAGACTTCCTTTCTAATATTTAAAAAAATTACTGTTCTTTTCTAAAAGTAGGATTTGAAACTTTTGGATAAATCATTGAAATATGTATGTATATATTATGTGGTACTGAATCTAAATGGTGTATTTTATTTATATGAACTACTAATATTTGAAACTCTTTTTAATTTTTTAATGTTTTAGAATGTTTGAGACTCATTTATTTTTAATTTTTCTAACCAGTTTCAAATAGGATTGTTTAGCTTAGTTTGTTTTTATTTTTTATTAACCCAAATAAAAACCCTGTGATTTGATGGTAGTATCACTTCCTCAAGAATTTTTATTTTTTGAGGGTTTTTTACTTTTTTTTTCCCTTTTATTCTTAGCTTTGATTTTTAAATCATATTATTCATTTATTTACTAATTTTCCAGCCATGCACCCCAACACCCTCATATTTATCTTAAGTGGTAAAATATTCAAACCACTACAGAAGTTAAAATAAAAAATAAAAATCAAGATAGACTAGGTTAAGCACAAGGTACCACTTTATCAAGTTTTCATTGAATTTGTGTTGGGAGCTTGATAAATATTTGACTAAAACCTCTCTCATATTTTTCTTTTTCTGGATAGTATTAATTTTCTATAGTCTTTGTTTGGTTGCTCAAAAAATGAGGCAAGGGATAGGAAATTTCAGGTTTTGTGTCTAAACCTTTGATTTCGTGTGCTTTTTAAATTATATTACTTATGTGTACTTTTTAAATGATATGACACATTTTAATTTGACTAATATATTGTCATAACAATAGATAAATTTAACGATTTTTCTTCTCGTGAGGAAAGAAAGTTGGCTTGGATAAGCTGGGAAAAACTTTGTGTCCCTAAACGTGAGGGGGGCTTGGGTTTTCGCCACCTGGGAGCTTTCAACCTGGCTCTCCTAGCAAAGCAAAGCGGGAGACTCCAGACAAACTATGATTCTCTTTTCCACAAGGTCTAAAGGTAAAGTACTTCCCTGTTAGAAATACTGAATGTAATTGAATTGTATTTCTCAAATCAAAGAATATACATCAGTGCCTTTATATAGGAGGCATATGTGTGCAGTACAAGTAAAGTGTAGTACAAGTACAAGTGTGCTATACAAGTAACCTAGTTGGGCCTAAAGCCCATAACATAATATACGTTAACAGCCCCCTTCAAACTCAAGGTGGATGTGAGACTAACTTGAGGTTGTCAACTAAATCACGAGTGCGTCCCTTAGGAAGTGACTTGGTGAAAATATCTGCAAGTTGATCTATAGAGGAGATGGAGAAAAGTTGGAGAGCACCATGGACAAGATGATAACGGATAAAATGACAATCAATCTCGATGTGTTTAGTTCGTTCATGGAAGACATCATTGTGAGCAATATAAATGGCACTCCGGTTGTCACAATAAAGGGGAGTAGTAGAGGATGTGGACACACCTAAATCCTTAAGAAGCCATCGTAACCAAAGGAGCTCAGATGTGGTATCAGCAAGGGTACGATATTCTGCTTCAGTACTGGAGCGGGCCACAAAAGTTTGTTTCTTACTTCGCCAAGAAATCAAGGAAGAACCAAAGAGAAAGCAATAACCTGTAGTGGACCTGCGATCAGTGGGATCTCCTGCCCAATCAGCATCAGAGAATGCACGGAGTACAAGAGGAGACTGAGTTGAGTAGAAAAGGCCATGGAAGAGGGTGCCCTTCAGGTACCGAAGAATGCGCAGAACAGTAGCATAGTGAGTTGATCGTGGAGCAGACAGATATTGGCTCACTTGATGAACAGCATAGGAGATGTCTGGACGAGTAATTGGACCACTAGATTGAAAGTTCTCATCAAATCAAGTTTTAATGACTGATATGCACTATCACAAACTGAGTCCGACTATATGTGATTATAAATAATTGATTTCAATTGGTTATAAATGTAATCAATTTGAGGTCAATGATATGTCATAATTTGATTGATTAGGACTACATTTTATGGTGAGGTTGCATACATCTAATTAATTAGATAGTTAAATATTAATTATTCAATGAGTAATTTGTGAAATTATCTTTTAATTAGAATAAATTTGGAACCAATTAAGTTTGAAATGGGAGTGATTGAAGTCATTTAATGTTAATTGTGAGCTAATTTGGGACCTATTAATGTTAATTGTGCTGAAACTATTTTCTAACAAATGACCTCTGCTCACCATTTTATCAATATCTCTCAGAATATTTTGAATTTGCGAATGAGATTAATTTTTCCAAAAACTAGACATCTGAGGCTTCAATTTAAACATAAGAATAAGACAATTCCGATTAGAATTGAGTCAGATATGATTTTTCAAAGTTGGCTTTACAGGCTGTTACAGCAGCTAAGGGAAAACCGAACTTTACTTGCTCTTCACTCTCATTAATCTCCGCATTTAATGTATCAGATTTCCCCAAAGGCTAAAATAAGGTCTAGGTTCATGATTCTTTGTCAACTTTCATTAAATGGCCTTCTATTCATATTTCCTCCACCATTACTATATAAACCCTCCCTTTCCTTCATTCTAAAGCACACAAAAAAACCTCCTCTCTTCCCCTCTCTTGAGTTCTAATGAAGTTGAGTAGTCTTGTCATATCTTGATCTTCCTGAGACTTAAGGTATTGAGTGAGATTCACTCTTTCCCTTCTCACTTTTCTTTTCCTCCACCCTTAGGACTACTACCAAGAGTCTCCTCCTCCACCATATGGATCTTGTATGAAGGTATAATCCCTTCCCCTAACTTATTTTTTGTGTTGCCATAATGAGATTTTAGGATTAAAGCATGATAGTAACTACTTAAATTTTCTTGAATATATTTGAATGTTCTTAAATGTTCTTATGTGTTCTTCATATGTTCTTAGTTGTTCATCACAAGTTCATGCATAACATTAGCTTTGATCTGAAATCCACATCAAAAAACATGAAAAAGATATTTGTTTAATAATTCTTTTTAAATTCTTAAATCTAGGATATTACCATCTATACATATTCACTAGAGTTTATTTTTCAATCCAAATGTCATGCTTAATAAATTTAATTTGGGTTTATCACATGCACATACATTAAATTCAACATGCAAATTGATTGATAACATATTGGATGATGTGATATGAATGTTGGCCACTATAGTTTAGAAAACTGGTTTCACCAAGTAAGGTGGATGCCTAACATCTTCCCATCTTGTAACATAGCCTCCGAGCTTAGATCAAGGGTTAGTAGATCAAATGCTTATCCATGTAATTTTCGATCTTTAGATTGTAACTAGGAAACAAAGTCATATACTTTATCTTAAATTGTATCTAAAACCAAAGCCATGTAATTTTCCTATGATCAATGTAAATTCAATTACAAATTAAATAAAATGACAAATTTTTTAATTTTGGTTTTCTTACTTATTCCAATAATTAAATAAGTGGCGACTCCATTGTAAAACCCTTGATCTAAAAGGGGGAAAAAACGGGCTGGGGGCGCAGTCTCTCACAATATGTTCTTAACATGATTCACATATATCCTAACATCAATGCTAGGTCCCAAGTTCCGTAGTATTCTATAGTTTGAGTGCAAGTCTCGTTGGCTTGGCAATTAGCTCTGAAGGCTTTGAAAATTTACCTTTGAGTGTTGGCCTTGGTGGGTCACTTTTACTCTATTGTGTCAACTTGCTAAATCGACCATTATTTACTTTCTCTTAGCTGCATAGCTCTGGCCATGATTTGTAATCAGTTATGATTTTATCCGTTGTAATGCTAGTTTATCTGGGGAGATGAAGGGTAAAGTTTTGTTATATAAAATAAGCTAGAATCATTTCTCATGATAGATGGTTGCAGAGTTGTGGTCAAGTTGTTGTACTGAAGTATATACTATAGATTATTACTTGCTCATTGATTGCATGTTCTTATTATAAATTAATTACATATAATCATAAGAGATATTTCTAATTTCTACTTACAAAATGTCAATGGAAATTTTAATGTTTTAATAGACTAGATTGTATATTTACTATCCTAGCATGCTAGAAACCCCCATGAGCTTACTTCTCTCTCTCAATTTCATATATGATATTGCAAATGGGAGACTCCTCTTTGGAAGATAAGCTCAAGGTGTTTTTTTCATCCTTCATTGTCATCATCTTATTGTTCTTGGTTGCATATCATCTAACAATAACACTTTTTGTAGAACTATATCCCATCATCAATTTCCTGCAAAGCATTCCATGCCTTTTCATCCTTAGAGTCACACTGGAAAAATTAATTGCAATATAAATGATATTCTGATTGGAAAAGGTTTTTACTTGTGAGCTTTAATAAGTTTTAAGGGAGTAATAAATGTTTCAATGCTTTTAAAAGATGGTAATTTGTAGCTAAAAATTGTTTCAGTATTTATTTAAGATAGCAATTTGTACTTCCATTTCTTTTCCTCTTGGAATTGTTTCCATTAATTATTTTATATCTTTTTTTTCTTTTTGGTAAATGAATTATTTTATATCTATTATCATATTATGTTTCCATTTCCATATTCAATGTAATCCCTAATTTGATGACTCTGACAATCCCACAAACTTAATTCCATTTTGAACCGAGATAGTGAGAGGCATTGACACTTATAAAGGTTTGCTATATGTAATCACACCTGTCCCTCAGAGCACTCTATGGAAAAAGTCGATCTCTTTTTGTAGGGATTTATCCAAATTCCTACTAGCTTATTGCAGGAACGTACCACCCTTCTCTATGATATCTTGTCCTAGAAAAGAAAACATGTTTTTTTTTTTTCCTGCTAATCATTTATGTGCTCAACTTTTTGTACCATATATTGTCTGATTTCTGTCTGCATGCATTTGTTTGTGTGAAAGATTTGGGTAATTTTTAATTTTGTTTTGCCTTGTTCCTGCGGCAAAATGGTCTTGTAGGTAAAATTCTAAAAACATTGTATAGCAATGGATAAAAGTTGGATGGACAAGAGGAGGAATTCAATTGAATATGTTCAAGGTGTAGTCAACTTCATGGAGTTTGCATCTCTAACTACACGCAATGGGAAAATCTCATGTCCTTGTAACCAATGTGTGAAGGAATTCAATTAGATGCGATGCAAAAAGAGCAACTGGAGAAAGAGCAAAGTGAAAGGAAGGAAGAAATGCAGCAAATGATGTTGCAAATGAGAGAAATTTTGGCCAAATTTAGCACACATATGCATTCTTCACATCTTTCTTAGGTACCAAAAAAATTTAATTTAACGAAACTCAAATTATTGCAATGCGTTGGAAGGAAATTAGTTGTATTGTATTCTTTTTTGGCTATTTCATACGAACGTTGTTATGTGATATTAATATGATGCCTTTAATATATTTAGGATGACTATGATGATGGTTTTGATGATTGATGAAAACTCTCCGACTACAAGAAGTATACATCAATGTATAAAGTAGGATAGTTAACTTAGTTCTTATATTTTTGGGATTTAGGAGTACTATTACTTAGTTATTGCTGAATGAATATTGTAGGATACCTAATGTGTTAATTTGAATGTATAATGTATTGTTTTGATAGGTTGGTTTGTCCATTGATTTATAATATATAAACAGGTTGATAAACAAGGTTGATCAAACTGCCTACACAGTTCTGTAGAAAAAAATTGGAATTTGTGATTTACCCAAAAAAAAAAAAAAAAAAAAAAAAAAAAAAAAAAAAAAGAAGGAACCTATAGCCGCATTTTTGAAACGTGGCTAAAATAACTCCCATAGCCACATTTGTTAAACACGACTAAAATAACCCTTATAGCCGCGTTTTTACAAACACATCTATAGGTCTTATAGCCGCATTTGAAAAAATGAAGCTATAGACCTGTCGGTCTATTGTCATGATGTATAAGCCATACTAAAAAACGTGGCTATAGACCAAATAGACCTTAGCCACATTTTTAGGAGCTACAACCGCATTTTTAAAATGCGACTGTAGACTAGTTTTCTGTAGTGATAGTTTCAATTTATTTATATATAATTATAATTAAACCGTGCATCGCATGGGCATAATATTAGTAAGTATACTAGAAAATCTACAATCCAATTGCAACCACATTTAGCTAAGGCTTTGGCATAGCGATATGAGCTTCAATATGTTTCAAATAAACTGATCAAACTTGTTTATCTACACCTTGCGATCACAATATAAGAAGAAGAAGAAGAAGAATGATAAAAATAATAAATTAGAAGTGTTTTGTTATCAAATGAGTTTGAATCCCATAAAATAAATAAATAAATAAATAAGAGTTAGAATCACAAGCCTAGTAACACCTTTTGTGTCTAGGTCTATAACTCAACAATATCCAGCTAAATTTTCAAAAAATAATAAACACTCCCAATATATATGTAAACTGCCTTATAACACTATGCAAGCCACTCACTTGCTCCAACTTAACAATCCACCCCAACACAATTATCAACATCACAATATAGAATGTTTAAGAATGCGTACAAGTATTGAAGTCCAAAAAGTAATCAACAAACATAACTCAACAATATCCATCCAAATTTTCAAAAAATAACAAACACTCTCAATATGAATGTAAATGGCCTTATAACACCATGCAAGCCACTCGCTTGCTCCAACTCAACAATCCATCCCAACACAATTATCAACATCACAATATAAAAGGTTTAAGAATGCTTACAAGTATTGAAAGAAAAAATTAATCAAAAAATATAACTCAACAATATCCATCCAAAAATTCAAAAGAAGAGAATATTTATAAGGTGTTTATTAATACACTTACTATCTATATCATCGTTACTAGCAATACATATACTAATCTATATTTTCCTTTAATACTCAATATAAATATTCAAACCTATCTCTTTCAAAAAAATGATAACAAACCATAACTTTATAATCTTCACTAGCTACTAGGTTCACAATGTTAGGACATATGCGATTCACTTGTTAGGAACATATGTCACTATTTTATATAATTGACTGATCCTTTGACAAAACGCACTTTACTTGTAATTTGGTAGATCTGGGTGTTTTTAATACTTAAAGAAACTGTGTTTCAAGATCAAGTGTTGAAGTCATCAAGTCTGTCCAAGAAACAAGCTGAAAAGTGCAAGTTTATTAAAGCTCGACAGCTAGCATGTATCGATCAGCCCGTGTGCTCGACAGCTGCTCAACACCTCCTATCTGTGGAGGTTTAAGAAAGAATCAGAAATTCTGATCTATTTTCTTGGAATCTGTGAGTGTGTCTTTGGGACTTCTTTTCCCTTAACCCTAGACATATAAAAGAATTATTTTAAGGGCCGTCAAAGTGTTCACAAGTTGGACAAGTGTTGAGCAAAGTTTGTTCAAGCAAATTGTGACTAGAGACAAAATTTGTCCTACTTCATCGTTCTTGAAGAAGTTGCCGTGTATGTGCACCGTAGGGTTTTGTGACCAAGCATCTTCTTGATCTTCATCGTTGGGATGAACTGATGAGTTCTGCAACCAAAAACTTTCTATGAAGAAATAAGGATGGAGGAGGATGAGACCTTTGATGAGTTCTATGCTAAACTCAAGGATATTGTGAATTCTACTTTCAATCTTGGAGAATCTATTGCGAAATCCAAAATTGTTAGGAAAATCTTTAGGTCCTTACCTAAAAGATTTCATGCCAAGATCACTGCCATTGAGGAAGTGAAGGATATTAATCAACTTCCTTTGATTGAGATTGTAGAGAACCTCCAAACCTATGAGATGGGATTAGGCTTTATGGGAAAAGGTGGAAAGAGTAAAAACTTGGCTCTTAAGAGTATAGAGGAAGAGATTGAGGACTCTGAAGATGAAGATGAAGATAAGGATGAGGATAAGGATCTAACCTTCATAACTGATGAGATTATCAAGCTTCTTCAATTTAGAAAAAAAGATAAGGACAAACCTCCTAGGAAATCTAAATCCTCTAGGAAGGGCAAGAATGAGAAACCCTTCATCCAATGCCATGAGTGCAAAGGTTTTGGTCATATGAGGATAGAGTGCCCAAACTACCTTATGAAGGAAAAGACCGAGAAGTCAAAAGATAAAGGATTGGTTGCGACTTGGAGTGATAAAGAGAATGACTCTTCTGATGAGTATGTGGATGAATGTTGTCACGTTATGGTCTTTGCTACCTCAACCGATAAGGTGATTATGGAGAGTGCTAGTGATAGTGAGGATTCTTCTGATGATGAAGTACCTAAGAAATTGACCATTCAGGAAGCCTATAATAAGCTATGCACTGAATTTATAAAATTTGAAAAGAGTTCTCATCTTTATAGAAAAGAGCTTAATGAGGTAAAAACTAAAAAAGCTGATCTATTAGTCAAACTAGATGAGACTACAAGGTTAGTTAAGACTCTTATTGTGGAGAACACATCATTAGAAGAGAAGGTCAAGAATCTTGAGGTTGAGCTTAATCAAGCTAGAACTTAAATAGAGAGGATGTCTAGTGCAAAGCTTGATGAGGTCTTGAGTGCTCAAAAGCCTAGTTCTGATGAGACTGGCTTAGGATATGTTATTTCCTCCAACCCCTCCTCTTCCATGTCTACTGAATCAAGGATTGTCTTTGTGCCACAATTTGAGAAAGGTACTAAAGGTATGAAATCCAAAACTGATCTGGCTAATTCTAAATCCTTTGTTAGACCTCATGTTTGTCACCATTATGGAGTTTCTGGACACATTCATCCTAATTGCTTTAAGTTGTATCCTCAAAAGCAAGTGTCCAAATGGTCACAGTTTTCCTCTCAAGGACTTACACCTTTGTTTGGAGAGTTATTAGTTTTGAGCTTTTTAACTCAATTTTAGGAGAATTTTAATTCTTCTAAGTCCTTTAGTAGACATACTAGGACACGTGCCTTTTTATCTTCACGGCCAAAGACTCGTGTTGTGTGGGTGAGAAATGAGCCTAAGGCTTAATTGTCTTTTCTATTTTTCCTCTACTTTAATTCTTTCTATCTAAAGTAGGACTCTCTTTGTTTGATTTCTTATCTGCTTTTGGAATCATACTTTCATGCATCTGCACCTTTCTATCATGCCTTCATGCATATGCATATTTCTTTCATGCTTTCATGTTGTTTTTCTGTTTTTGTTTGGTTGTTTAGTTTTTATTTTGTTTTGTTTTCAAAATAAAAATAAAAAGGAAAAATAAAAAAAATACAAAAACAGTGTATGTTTGTGTACATTGATACTTGTGTACCTTGGATGGCCATTGAAACAAAATTTTCTAAACTTTGTATCTTTTGTAGTTTAGATGAGCATCTCTCTGCACAACTAAGTAAGTGAGCTTTGTGGCTCTTATTTGTGATGAGTAAGATTAAGTAATCTTTTGTACTTAACACTTATATCACTCTTTTTGGGGAAGGACTAGAAAATCCTAAAAGAAATGCATAAATAACCATCTCACAACTATTGCCCGCCAATAATGAAATGACATTTGTATGCTTCGACATAGCAAAAGTGTGATATCAATGACATTTGTGTGCTTCAGCATAACAAAATTGGAATGTCAAAAACTTAACATAATTGGATATTTCTTTTCTATCTCTCATATGTTCAAGCATTATTTGCTTAAAAAGAAAAATATGCAAAGAAAAATAAAAACAAAAAGATCAAAATGCTTTAAATATAATTGCAAGCATGTATTTTAGGAGATGTGGGAGTTATAGGATGTATCTCGAAGGTGATAGTCTCCATCAAACAATTATGATTGCGTGTGAGTTAAAGTGATTTTCTCATATCTTAAATCGTCATAACATGCATACACTTATGCAATCTTGCAATATTTTTCACACACAACATGCAATATTCTTTGCTACTCTTGATACATGTGCAGGTACAATGTGATTTGGCCATCACAAGGTTTTACATGTGTTAATATATGCTCACTAAATTGTCTTAACTTGTTTTTGAAATATAAAATTGGTTAGACTTGTTTAATGTGTGTGTGTTTTTGGGATCTATGTGCTTAAAATTGTTGTTGAGAGATGGTTTTGAGAACTTAAAATGCTGTTTGGATCCTTGGTTGAGTTGCATGCTTGATTGCATTCATGTTTGTGTTTTTCTCTTCTTGAAAAATTGTTTTTAAAAGCTAGCTTGACACCTAGCTATCTGTTGAGCTTCTTAAGCTTTTTCTTATCGCAATCTCAACAGATCCTCGACAATTAGGTGGCTCGATCAAGAAAGTTCCTGTCCCCTCGATAGCTGTTCGATCCATCGAGGTCTGCTCGATAACTTTTCGACACCTCTTGATCGATTGAGATCCTCTTGCATGCACTGTTTTTCACATGTTTTGCATCTTTCTTTTATCTTGTCATCCATAGCATCTTGTTTCATTACATTCATGCATTTATATGGATTCTTTGTGCCCCCTTGATCATCTTTATATTTCTCAGGTGAAGCATTTTAGCTTCTTGTACCCTTTGTCAATCAGGACAAAAATGGGGAGAAATTATGGAAATATGTGGGTTTTTTTTTTACAGATTCTATATGTTAGGATAAGAAATACATGCCTCTATAAGGGAGAGATGAGTTTCATCTTATTAGGGGGAGTGCTTACCTCCTTCTTCTTGTACACCGGTCTTGTGACCATGTTGACATACATTGTACTTATCTTCTTTATATGTTGATGTATATTTATTTCATCTATCCTTACATGTGTTGTTTCTTTTCTCTCTTTATGCACATGCTTCTTATTACCTATATGCATTCTATTATTTCTGTTTCACACAAAGATACCTTGATAAGTTTTGTTTCAAGTGTTTCAGAAATACAGGTTATCAAAGTCTACTAGCCATAAACTCTCTTCTTGCAAAAATTTTCAAAAGTTTGTGTTTGGATAGATTTTATTGTATTCAACAAGTGAATATGAGTTGAGTGATTTATGACTTCTCTCATATGTTCATTTGTTTGTTGTAGTTTTGTTATAGATTTCCAAAAGGGGAGATTGTTGGACATATATGATTCACTTGTTAGGAACATGTGACACTATTTTATGTAATTAGCTAATCATTTGAAAAAATGCACTTTACTTGTAATTTGGTAACTCTAGGTGTTTTTAATACTTCAAGAAACTGTGTTTTAAGATCAAGTATTAAAATCATCATGTCTGTCCAAGAAACAAGCTAAGAAGTGCAAGTTCATTAAAGCTCGACAGCTAGCATGTGTCGAAGTTTAAGAAGCTGTTCAGCCTATGTGCTCAACACTTACTCGACAGTTGCTCGACACCTCCTATCTGTCGAGGTTTAAGAAAGAATCAGAAATTTTGATCTGTTTTCTTGGAATCTATGAATGTGTCTTTAGGACTTCTTTTCTCCTAACTTTAGAGATATAAAATGATTATTTTAAGAGTCGTCAAAGTATTCACAAGTTGCACAAGTATTGAGCAAAGTTTGTTCAAGCAAATTGTGACCGGAGACAAAATTTGTCCTAGTTCATCGTTCTTGAAGAAGTTACTGTGTATGTGCACCATGGGGTTCTGTGACCAAACATCTTCTTGATCTTTATCGTTGGGATGAACTGAAGAATTTTGCAGCCAACAACCTTTTCTAGTTGGTAATTAAAGTTGAGTATTGAGATCCGTGCAATTGGTTAGTCACGTACTAGGATTTGTGCATCAAAAGGTGGCGTTCACATATTGAAGAGTTCAGAGGTTCTGAAGTAGTAGAAGGTTTCTGCTGTAAGTTCATCTACAGGGATTATAGAGTCTTGGGACAAAGGTTTTGTACTAGATCTGAAACTTTTTTTTACTATAGTGGATTGCATTTCGAGAAGGTTTCCCCCAGATTTTTTATTGTGAAACTAGTTTGTTTCATTGATTTTCCTAGGTCATCATATCTTGTCTTATTTATTTTTTCCGCTGCATGATTTTGACATGATATTGATGTTGTTATGTTTTAACAAGGTTTATTCATAATAAATCTAATTAACAACTTGGGTTTAAAACTTATTAATTCTATCAATCGGGGTCTAAATTTCTCAATACACAAAATAAATAAATAAATAAGTAACAAACAAAAAATTCGTCACCTAACCTAGACCTCTTAGAATCAAAGAATCCCCAACAACAAACCACTCATCGCTATCATCCAAACCTGACAAAATCAACAATAGAGTACATTTACTAAATTGAACAAATGACTCTAAAATCACACAAATAAATATAAAAATTCACTAAATATAATAAAATCATATTTACGCTTAGAAGAAAAGCCACAAAACCCATATAATTTCACCAAATCCAAACCCAAATTTCTCAAAAATTAAAACTTACTGTGACATTCTGGAATCTATTACTCTAATATTGGATAATCAAATTTGAGTATACAATAGAAGTAGTAAAGTGGGCTAGCTTACCATGATGAGCCTTGGAGTAAATATTGTACCTTGCATAACACTTAGCCAAGAACATATCACCCAAGCTCAAATCCCTAACACACTATGCCAAAGCAAAAAGGAATGGGGTAAAGGGAGAGGAGGAAAGGGAAACAAAGGGAGGAGGAAAGGGAGAGGAGGAAGGGAGATCATGAGGGAGAAGAAAATAAAGGCTGACGGTGGAGATTGAGGTAAGGAGGGAGTGAGGCGGCGGCGATGCCGCAGCTGGGCAATCCTGGGCTCGGCGTTGGTGTCGGTGTTAGGCTGGCCTCAACTCAGCGATGGCAAGTGGCTGGTTTGTGCTGGCTAACGGTGCTGTGTGAGAGAGGGAGGAGCATAAGTGTGAGTGTGTGTGTGAGGGGGGGGGGGGGGGGTTGTGTGACGAAACGTGGGAAATGAAAATTTTTATGTGGGTGAAAGTTTTAAGTGGTGGGAGAAGTGAAATTTTGTGTGCATTTGGTTCTAAATTAAAAAGCCAACTTATTTTACTATTCAACTTTTTTTGCTACTATTTATGGCTCCACTGCACTTTTTATACTATTCTTGAGTTTTATTATACTAATTCAACTAACTTTTACTTTTATCTATAGTATTTTTAGCAAAAAAATTTCAGTTTTTGCAAAATAAGCGAATCCCAAATAAATCTTTTATGTGGGAAAAACAAAAAAATTTTGCTAATATTTAAGCTTTATTGCAATAGTTTTGCAAGTGACACTAAAGGTTGATTTTAATGGTTGGGCTATTATGACGTTTCTAAAATGTCACTATATAGTTTTAAAAAAACTTTAGCATTTTAAAAATTCTATTGTAGCAGTTTTAAAAAAACGTCACTATAGTTGATAAAAGTGTTACTAAATGTAATATATTTTCACGATGCTTTTAGAAAACGCTGCTATTGTTTGGGATATAGTGACGTTTTTAAAAAAACGTCGCTATATGTCCATTTTTTACCAACATTTTATAAAACTGCTGCAATAGAGCTCCTATAACAGTGTATTTGGAAATGTCACAAAAAAAAAAAAAAAAAAAAAAATGTCGCCTAAACTCAAATTTCTTGTAGTGCTTAAAGGCCCCAACACTTTGCAACCAGTGCAACCCTAGTTAGATTCTCAAATCTCAACTGACTCAGGACTCGTTTGGTAGCCTATTTTGAGCAACCTTTTGAGCATTTCAAATACACTTACACACATTTCTATACACTTTTCACCCGCACGTATATTAAAAATATTCAAACAACATTTCTCAAACTCCTCACTACAAGAAACTTGACTTGTTTCGACCCACATTTTTCAAGGGTACACAAAACACCGTGGAAATAAATACTAATTAATGTGCGCGGCCTGATTTAAAGCAACCTTATTTCGTGGGTCACAAATTTTTAGAAGAATCCTTGAAATACTCCATCCAACCGATATTTTAAAGAAAAGCGAGCAGTTTTTGCTCTCCCACGTGAGCTGGCTTCAAATATCTACCTTTTTTCAATGCAATCCTAACCTAACCCCTAAAATAGACATCTAAAATATTTTCATCCCTTGAGATAGATAGAGAGGTATCAACACACATTTTCGTTCTCTCTTTCACCCTGTAGTCGTTTTCCATTTTCGTTCAAAAAACTCTCTCAATAACTCAAATATCGAAAAACTCACTCTCTCACAAACTTCCATTGCTTTTGTACTTTAAATATCGGAATCTGAATCAACTTCTGAAAGTTCAAAAACGTGTAAAAACACCTTTGAACGTTTAGACCCCCAAATTACAACTTAACCAATTCAAGCAATATGTCAAACAACTAGTGTGCGGAAACTTAACATATGCTATAATATGAAATTGGTTAAAAACTATCTAAGCCATAACAAAATAAAATCCATAGCAGATAATAAAAAGGCAAAGATAGAGAGGAAGGAAGATGCAAACACAAAGACAACACGCGATGTGTTATCGAAGAGGAAACCGAAGCCCTCGGCGTAAAACCTCTCCGCCGCCCTCCAAGCGGTAAACAATCCACTAGAAAATACAGTTGGGATACAACGACAGCAATAGACCCTCCAAGCCTAATCTACCCAGTGCACCTAAGCCTTCCAAGCTTCTTGCTCCAACGAGGTTGCGCCGAACCTTTTTCTTTTCTAGCTTCCCGGATTCCGCTACTAGACCGTAGCATCAACCAATGAAGATTGGTTCCTTCCTAACTGCTTCCCAGAAATCCAAACAGCAGTCTCACAATGATGATGATGGTGAGAACCTGGTTTGGTATAATGCCTCTCAAGGATTTGACAATGGAGAGGAAGAGAGTTGAGGAATTTGAAGAGACTCTAAGGTATAGATTGTGGGTGAAACAATCTGGTTTTTCTTTAGGGTTTCTCTCTAAAAATTCTCTCTGGAAGCTCTCTTTCAATCGTGGGTAAAAGGGGTATTTATACTGGAGTGGGAAAGGAATGTGAAACGTCAGGTTTAACAAAACAGGAGTGGCTCGCGGCTTGCCCTCGTGGCTTGACTAAGTCGCGAGATCCAGTCGCGAGTTAACCGCATGGCCAGTTGTCCTGTTTTGTCCTGTAGTGCTCCAGCTAGCATGACTGTTCATCTTCCAACATGCTTGGCACGTGTGCTGCTTCTGGCGGCTTGTAGCCACGAGTCACCCGCGAGTCCCAACCGTGAGTCTCTGTTTTCTTGCACACTCTTGAGCAATCTTCACTCTATCTCACTCACTACCCTTACATCAAACCCACCTAAATACAGGGTTACTAAATGCTGAATTACAAGCAAATTTGGCATGGAATAAAGCCAATTAGATGGTTGAATAAATTCAACCTTACAATCTCCCCCTTTGGCTATTCCGTGACAAAACCCTAAAACAGACTCTAGACTTAACATGTGAGTTGGGAACAGTTGAACAAAACTCACTCACACCTAACTCTAGAAGCTGTGAAGCACTTAAATCATATGAACATAATACTCCTGAAACACAACAATACACCATGATCATTGTAAGCAGAAAATCATAGAATGCATATGAAACAGGCAATATGTGATCAAGCAAAGATGGAGTTAAGAAACAAACCATAGCTTGATCAACCAAGTGAACACCACAAGGTAGTGATCACAGTGCTCATTCACACTTGGAATGAATACAAGGACATACAAGTTAACAAGTACAAGGCAAGACACTTGTATGTTCAACACTCAACCAATGCATAACACACAAGGTATATGCATCTAGGAACAATCCTACAAGGGCACAAGAGTGACAGTACATAAACCAAAATGTAGAACATTTAGATTAAAGTACTGATTTCAACATAGCAAAAAGGCTGCACTAAGCAAGGTACAAACCATATAGCCTACAAACTATGCATAAAGCATTAACCCTAAAAGCTTACAAAAGCACATGGGTACAAACGCACAAAACATCCTGAATAACATCATCAAAATATATTAAAGTTTAAACCAAGGGTATAGGTTAAGAGTTAAAAACAACTATACACCAAAACACAGTGTATCAAAGCCATATAAACATTAAATAGTCCAACAAACATAAATCTAAAACCATAAGTTTAGAGGATAAGACTAAAAACAAAAGTATGTGTGTACTCCCCCTATCACAATGCACACTTCCCTTTGAAACTTTCTCCCCCTTACTGAATGCTCTCCCCCTTTTTGTCACGAATAGCTAAAGGCTCTCGTCCAACTTTCGTTGAATATCATCTAGCTGATTCTCCATAGTCTCGAGATGCATTTGGACATGATTGTTTGTGGAGTAGAGAAGTGCCATAAGCTCATCAACGCGTTTCTGAATATGCTCAAGTACACTGCTGACTCTATCAGTATGAGGAGCAGTCTGTGCTTGCGGAATACTAGCTGGTGAAGCTTCAGGAACAGCACGAGATGTAGATGTGGTATGTACAGGTGTCTCTGATTCAGGGGCAGATGGAGTAACCGGAGAGATGTGAGCACTCCTTGGTGATTTCGAAGAGTGACTTCTGCTAGCTTGAAGAGTGAACAAGGAAATGGGACGTTGACGAGTCAACATTTTTCCATCTGCAGGAGGAATAATGCCTTCACGAAGAATGAGCTTCATGATGAGACTGCAAAATGGAATAACTCCTCGAGCTGCAGTTCTACACGCGGTCTTCCTCAGGGTGTAGTAGATGTGAGCACATATATCAATGGGGGCTCCTGTAATAAGATCACACAGGAATAGAGCTCTTCCAAGATTAATGAATGTAGTGTTAGACAGTGGGTAGAGATTGGTGAACATGATCAACTTCAGTGTGGTCAGCTCAAGTGCAAACTTTGCAGTGCTGATGGATGTTCCTGCACTGGATACTTCATGATCGTATCCTAGGATTTGTAGAATTTCTCCAACTTCTGGATTTCGTTCATCGTAAGGAGTTATATTCACATTCTGAGGTCTGGTGATGCCGAGAAGATCTGCGATGGAGTCTGGGGAAACAATAAACTCTGTTCCTCTGACCCAGAAAATGAGTTCAGGTCCAAGATCAGTTGCATTGGAGAAGCATTCTTTGACCAGCTCATCCATTGGATCATCAAAGTTCTCGAACAAGTTTGCCCAATCTCGTTTCTTAAAGATTCGAGGGATGAAAGTGGTCCCTAAGGTGTTGAACTCTACCACCCGTTCCATTATAGTGGTTGACTTGTCAAACACGTTTGAGTAGACGTGTGAGTTAAGCGGAAGTCTGAACCTATCCTCATTGGGATCTTGAGATGCCTGAGATGATAAACGAGTCCTTTTAGCAACTGGTGTTGCTGGTTCGTCAGCAACAATGTCTTTACCCCTGGAAGATCGACGAGACATCTGCAAGATAACAGGCCCACAGCAAAGAACCAAACAACAGTACCACACAAGATACATGTCAACAAAATTCAGTAAAACAATTTCAATATATAAATACAAACTGAAGATAGTGCAGACCCAACCAAACTTCCAACAATACAAAGAAGCACAAAATAACAGGTACAGCAAAATGGTGATAGTGCACAAAGACATAGATAGACAAAACAACTGACAAAACTGTCAATGAGACAGGTTATCATGACCATGATATGCAAACAAGTACAGCATTCGAACATTTAGAGCAGATAACATAAATCACTCCACCAGAGATATGAACAAGGGGAAAATATTTCAACATGAAGAAACCAATCATCCACACTAGAGCACATGGTTGAGAGACATACATTATGTTATCATAAAAACTCAGTAACCAATACCGAAAACCAACATCAATACTCAAGCAAGTGAAATGAGTAAGTCAAATAGACACCAAACCCATTTAAAAAAAAATTTTAGACTCAACAACAGGCAAATATCAGAACAATGAAAATCACATTGTGACCGCTCAACATGAAAACATATGAGAACAATAGCAAACAAAACACGCCATACCCATTACACAAAGAGAGAAGTATTTCGAACACAATATCAATCCAAACGGTAACAAAAATATGCAGGAAAAAGGAAAATGAGATTGAGAAAGCAAAACCCATACCTTTTCTTGATGATTTGGATAAGAAATGAAGCACCAATGAGGTTTGAAAATGGATTCACGAAGTGTTTGGAAGGAAGATAGTTTAGAGAGAAGATGAACAGTCACAAAAGTTCGAGTGAAAAACTGAAAAGAGGTTTAAAAACTGCTCCTGTTTCTGCCAAACACGCGATTTTCACGACTTGATTAAGTCGCCACACAGTCACCAGCTCAAGCCGCCAGAGCACTCAAGAACAAAAATTTGAAAAATTTTTTTAAGTGTTTTTCGCGACTGGAAGATCTACCCGCGAGTGAGTCGCGAGCTGAGCCGCGAAAATCTCTGAGTGAACCTCGCGACTGGACCTTCCACTCGCGAACAAGTCGCCAAAAAAGACCAGCGAAGATGCGACTGAGGCTCGCAACTTGACATACCCGCGACTGAGCCGCCAAAACAGGGCAAAACAGGATTTTTGAAATTTTCAGATTTTCAAACAAAATACTTTCCAAAAACACCTAAAACACTCAAAAATCTTTTTGTGCTTGAATTAACAAAGATTGAGCATGTGAAAACACATTTCATCAAGTACAATCACACAAATGATTATGGCATTTATTGAACATAAACTTGTGTGTTGTGTGTGGATATCAACAATGAGATAGTCCTTAGTCTAATGTGAAGCTTCAATGATCAATTCAACCAAGACATACACAATTAGCACTAGATCATGTGATTCATCTCAATTATAGAAATATGTATATATGACCTCCCACAAAACTTGATAACATGACTTGGAGTTTTACATTTTACTCCACTTTCAATCATAACATTTGATCTTTTTGATCTTTTGAGGCAATCACCTCTCATTGTGAGAGTGATATTTGACATTTCACTTTAATGAACAAGCCTTTGGCTTTTTGAATAAACATTCACTTTAATATAAGGTCGCTTACCCTTTTTCCTAGTCAAATACTAGAATGTGCGACAGGCTTTTGCAGCTCAATATCTCTTTTCATTTGGAGATTTACATTTGGTGAGCTCCTTTTAGCAGAACAAAAATAAAGAGTGTGAAGATATATAGACATAAGTCTATGCATGTCTCAAGATCAACATAACCATTCACTAATCATTCATGATAAGTTTGAAGATCTATTTACAACAATCACATAGATTTCAAGATTTTTCCCACAGTGATATGAGTGCATGAAAACAAGCAATGCTCGAAAATGCACAAAGCCATTAGCACAAAGGTACAAGGCAAAACAAGTTTAGAGACAAAAACTCAACAAAGTCAATCAAGCTTTTCGATTTTCTAATTTTTTATGTGATTTTGGATTTTTGACACAAGAAACAAAAAGATTGATAAGACAAAATTAAAAATATGCACAAGTAGACAAACAAACAACCAACAGCAAAAATAGCAAGCAAAACAAACAAACATAGTCACAAAGCATAGGAAGTATTAATGCATGGACATGTTGTAATGCTTATGCATGAGTACCCTTTTTCACCCACACGTTACTTGCGTTTGGGGTGATTTCCATATAGGATTGGGTACGGGAGTTAGGGCTTTCAAACCTTCGTGAGAAGCTTTCCAAGCAGTTGGTGAATGCACCAATCATCTTCATCACGTTCATCATTCCGGGATCTCCGTTTTGATCTCTAGATTGATCACCTGCCCAAATTCTCCTATCATTTCTAGGTCCTCCTGACCTTTGAGGAGTTGCACTGTTCTTTGCTCTCAGCTTTTGGCAATTTGGTTGAGTATGCCCTTGAAGTCCGCAATAATGGCACACATAAGTTCCTCTAGGACCTCTTTGTGGTCGTGGACGTGACTTGGCACGAGATTCAGACTTGCCCACAGACTGATTACGGGGATTTAACATCCGTTGGTTCACCATATTCTTCTTCTCCTCTACCTCGAGCTTCTCACCAGTAAGGTTAGCTACAACTGGATCTTTGGCCTTTACAAACTTCACTTCTTTAGTGACATTTCCAGATGAACTACTTCCTCCGGTATATCCCAATCCGGATTTGTCTGAAAAGCTCTTTTGAGATGAGATAACATCATCTAGCTTCTTAGTGGTGACCCTCTCTACTTTAGCATTTGCTTGCACAACCTCATTCTCAAGAAATCTTACTTTTGTGTAAGTTTCGAACAACTCACCATTCAGTGTTTCTATCTCACATTTGGCCTCCCTATATCGGATTAGGAGACTTTTGTAGTCCTCCTCAGCCTTCTTCATTTTTCTCACAGCAGCCTTACCCACCCTTGTGTACTCCCCCGACTTCTCCAAGAGTAAGTTATTATTCTCCTGAAGATTTGCTGTGCTTCCATCTTCTTCAGCATCCGATTCTTCAACAATTCCTAGTGATTCATCATCACTATGTTCTCCAAGGTCTCGTACAAGCAGATTCAACTCATCTGAAGACTCAACATGAGCAATAGTCATAAAAGCCGAATAGTTCCCCTCTCCATCACAGCTCTCTTCAGATTCTGAGTCAGACGAATCCGAGTCACTCAAGGTCGTGGCATACACTTTACCTTTCGATTTCAAATAATTCGGACATTCCTTCTTAAAGTGTTCATGCCTGTTACATTCGAAACAAGTGACACCTTGTGTAGGTTGGGATTCTTTTCCATCTTTCCTTTTGAATTTCCTTTTCTCCCTTCCAGAACTTTGGAATTTTCTTTTATCATCAAATTTGCTATTATTTTTGAATTTCAAGAACTTTCTGAAATTTTTGACAAGGTAAGCAACATCTTTGTCAACCACATCTTCTCCCGATGAGTCTTGATCTTCCACCTTCTCATTAATGGTCTTTAGAGCAAGAGATTTACTCTTCCGTTGATTGGGCAGCGACATCTCATAAGTCTGCAGAGAACCAACCAGCTCCTATACTTTGATGTCATCAAGGTCCTTGCTCTCTTCAATTGCTGTCACTTTAGCACGAAAACTTTCCGGCAATGATCGAAGGATCTTCCTTACAATCTTTGAGTCCTCCGTTTTCTCCCCCAAGTTGAACTTGCTGACAACCACCTCATTTAGCTTCCCATAGAAAGAGTCAAAAGACTCATCCTCACTCATTTTGAGCTCCTCAAACCGAGTGGTCAGCATTTGTAACTTGGTGTCTTTCACTTTCTTCGTGCCTTCATAGGTGGTTTCCAAAATCTCCCATGCTTCTTTGGCAACGGTAATATGAGAAATCCTGTGAAATTCATCTGGAGACACACCACAGAAAATAGCATTGAGTGCTTTACTGTTAGCATTAGATGCAGCAAGTGCTGCCTTATCCCATGTGGATTTGGCTGCCTCAGGTTTGGTCCAACCAATCTCAACAGCATCCTAAACGGATTCATCAATAGAACACAGAAAAGCTCTCATGCGAACCTTCCAAAAAGCATAATTACTACCATCAAAATATGGAGGTGCATTTAGGGATTGAGACCTATCCATCTCAAAAGGGAGTCAAGGATCACACAATGGTAATGAAACCAATAGCAGTGTACCCGCTCTGATACCAATTGAAAGTTCAAAAAACGTGTAAAAACACCTTTGAACGTTTAGACCCCCAAATTACAACTTAACCAATTCAAGCAATATGTCAAACAACTAGTGTGCGGAAACTTAACATATGCTATAATATGAAATTGGTTAAAAACTATCTAAGCCATAACAAAATAAAATCCACAGCAGATAATAAAAAGGCAAAGATAGAGAGGAAGGAAGATGCAAACACAAAGACAACACGCGATGTGTTATTGAAGAGGAAACCGAAGCCCTCGGCGTAAAACCTCTCCGCCACCCTCCAAGCGGTAAACAATCCACTAGAAAATACAGTTGGGATACAACGACAGCAATAGACCCTCCAAGCCTAATCTACCCAGTGCACCTAAGCCCTCCAAGCTTCTTGCTCCAACGAGGTTGCACCGAACCTTTTTCTTTTCTAGCTTCCCGGATTCCGCTACTAGACCGTAGCATCAACCAATGAAGATTGGTTCCTTCCTAACTGCTTCCCAGAAATCCAAACAGCAGTCTCACAATGATGATGATGGTGAGAACCTGGTTTGGTATAATACCTCTCAAGGATTTGACAATGGAGAGGAAGAGAGTTGAGGAATTTAAAGAGACTCTAAGCTATAGATTGTGGGTGAAACAATCTGGTTTTTCTTTAGGGTTTCTCTCTAAAAATTCTCTCTGGAAGCTCTCTTTCAATAATGGGTAAAAGGGGTATTTATACTGGAGTGGGAGAGGAATGTGAAACATCAGGTTTAACAAAACAGGGGTGGCTCGCGGCTTGACTAAGTCGCGAGATCCAGTCGCGAGTTAACCGTATGGCCAGTTGTCCTGTTTTGTCCTGTAGTGCTCCAGCTAGCATGACTGTTCATCTTCCAACATGCTTGGCACGTGTGCTGCTTCTGGCGGCTTGCAGCCGCGAGTCACCCGCGAGTCCCAGCCGCGAGTCTCTGTTTTCTTGCACACTCTTGAGCAATCTTCACTCTATCTCACTCACTACCCTTACATCAAACCCACCTAAATACAGGGTTACTAAATGCTGAATTACAAGCAAATTTGGCACGGAATAAAGCCAATTAGATGGTTGAATAAATTCAACCTTACAACTTCCACAACCAGCTTTTCTCTCTCTCAATCACTCAGAGACTTATATCCGATTCTAATAGGTACGATCTTCTACGGCTTTTCATTTCATTGCATTTCTATAGATTTACTCGGAGAAATTGTTTGCAATGAATAGGCTTTGTTTGAGTTTTTATTTACGTAAAAGTTATATTTATTTCAATTGCTTTGAAATTCTAGCTCAATTCGTTAGCTTTGTGGTGGAATTTGAGCTCGATTAAATTTCTTTGGACTCATTTAGAATCTGTTTGGTTGTTGAGAAATCGTAGGAAAATAAATGAGTTTGTATTGTATCGGTTTTGTTGAAAATTTTTAGTTTTAGTTTTTTTTCATTTTTATAATTTTATTGTTGGTGTTTTCAATTGGTAAATTTTCTAGCTCGAATCCTTAACCATTAACTTGTGCTGAAATTTGAGTTCTATTAAATTTCTTTGATTCATTCGAGAATCTGATTGGTTGTCTAAAAATTGTAGGAAAAGAATTATGTATTGGAGAGGATTTTGGGATTGAATTGACTTTGTGTGTGTGTGTGTGTATATTCAATTGCTTAAATTTCTAGCTTAAATTGTTAATTTGTGTTGGATTTTGAACTCGGTTGTCTTGTACATTCTGGTTTGATTTGAGCTTAAATTATTGGTTGATTTTGCTATTTGGATTTTGGATGAAAAATAGTAAGTAAAGCTTGAGTTTTTAGGTTCTATGTGGAAAGATTAAGTCCTAGAATTTGATCTAGAACTTGAACTTCTATAGCTACGGATTTATTGCATTATTCAGATCTACTCGCTCAATGATGATTTTGGGTTTTAATGATAGTTCAGAATGGAAGTATTCAGGGCTTTAGATTGTGAATTTTGAATCTTTTAAGGATGATAAAAAGATCTTTCGGTACTGTTCTTTCTAGCCAAATTCTTTAGATTAGATTGATGTTATTTATACATCAGTGACTTGTTGTGAGAATTCGTGTGCTTTGTATGCCAATGTGCTATTAGTAATGTCTTTGATTGTGTTTACAATGCCTTTTTTGTCTTTGTTGTGTCAATTATGTGGAGGTTCAAACCATTTATGCAAAAAGAACCTGCCGGGCTTGAAGGCCATTCACTTGATTGATCATAAAGGACTAAGAGGCATTGGGAGAGGATCAATAACTTACTGCTTGTGTTATAGTAGTAAGAATTCATATTGCACTAGGAATTTAAAAAATACAATATCTAACATGTCTATTGGTTGTATGGGAAATGTGCTTTTAGACACTCTGTAAGCCTTGCTGAGTTCTTGTACCCTTAATTGTTTGAGATACCTTTTGTTTGTTGGAGTTAGTAAAATCTCTAGGCTTTGTTGTCCATTACCTGGATTGAGTGTTGGATGATACTGTTTGGTGCCTGAAAACAATGCCTATTAATGAAATCATGCCTATTAATGAATTTACATGGGAAATTTGTTGAAATTATTTTACATGGGAGAGTTGGCTGTTTGGTCTTTTCTTTGTTATACCCAAATAGGTTTGATCATAACAGAGTAACCAATCAGAGTTGCCAAATAATTTGAGTTTGTGAGTGTTATTTTTATTGGAATTACTGCGTGGCCTATAATGTTAGTATTCAACAAGTTACAAATCAAATAGTGCTACATTATGTAACGTGGTTACTGCAAATGTGTTGACATTCTCTTAGGAAAATTTGACTCATTCTTATGGTCCTTGTTTTAAGTTTTTATATCTGATACCTTTCCATTGGTGATATAATGATAATTTTAGCTTAATAGATATAGACTTGGTTTCTTATAAAAAAATAGACATTTTTCTTTGTATATGGAAGATTAATGAAAGATTACAAGGTTATTTTTTTAATAATTGATAAATTTCCTATTATCGTACTTATGAAAAATGCTGTGGGTGATAATTGAATTTTAAGTAAATTAGAAATGCACCCTGCTGCATATTGTGAGTTTCACCATTGGATGCTCTAAACATCTTGCTGCATAGAAGTTTCTTTGATTGGATTTTGCTGGCATGTTATTATATGCTTTACAATGAAAGAGGTTGTGACTTCTTTTGTGAATTCTTATGGTCCTTGTTTTAAGTTTTATATCTGATACCTTTCCATTGGTGCTATAATGATAATTTTAGCTTAATAGATATAGACTTGGTTTCTTATAAAAAAATAGACATTTTTCTTTGTATATGGAAGATTAATGAAAGATTACAAGGTTATTTTTTTAATAATTGATAAATTTCCTATTATCGTACTTATGAAAAATGCTGTGGGTGATAATTGAATTTTAAGTAAATTAGAAATGCACCCTGCTGCATATTGTGAGTTTCACCATTGGATGCTCTAAACATCTTGCTGCATAGAAGTTTCTTTGATTGGATTTTGCTGGCATGTTATTATATGCTTTACAATGAAAGAGGTTGTGACTTCTTTTGTGAATTCTTATGGTCCTTGTTTTAAGTTTTGTATCTGATACCTTTCCATCGGTGCTATAATGATAATTTTAGCTTAATAGATATAGACTTGGTTTCTTATAAAAAAATAGACATTTTTCTTTGTATATGGAAGATTAATGAAAGATTACAAGGTTATTTTTTTAATAATTGATAAATTTCCTATTATCTTACTTATGAAAAATGCTGTGGGTGATAATTGAATTTTAAGTAAATTAGAAAGGCACCCTGCTGCATATTGTGAGTTTCACCATTGGATGCTCTAAACATCTTGCTGCATAGAAGTTTCTCTGATTGGATTTTGCTGGCATGTTATTATATGCTTTACAATGAAAGAGGTTGTGACTTCTTTTGTGAATTTTTTGTGCTACAGTTTCTCCTGTTTATGAATTTCATCCAAAGAAGAATGGACTGCTGTAAAATTATAGAACTCGTCTTATTTTGCCCCACGTAGACTATGTGTGCATCACATTCTGCTTTTTTAAGTTGTCCAGATTTGACTGGCTAAATGTTCCAAGTGATTAAAGAGCTTTTTAATGGTTTATTATGCAGGCAAAGATGTTCTACTTCAGCACTCATTCCCTTCTAAAGTGTATTGACATTATATAATGTGTCATTAAGATTGGCTTCTAAAGTTACTTCTTCAATTCTCAAATGTGTCTTGTGGGAGAATCACACATATAAATCCTCTTATCTTAAACACATGTTTATTTTTTATTTATTCCGCTGGTCAATAGTACTAGTTGGACTGTAGACCTCAACAACCTTACACTTTCAAAAGGCTCTAGTCCTTTTTGATATTGAGATTACCTGTGTACTTGTGGTTATACAAAGAAGATTTCATATTTCTTTATCATAAAAGAAAAGATTGGACTTTATTGCCTAAAAAAACAATATAGATACTGAACTACTTGGATTTGTGCAATGACTGGTTTTGTTGAAGACTCCGTATGAAATATGCCCATGTTCTTTTCTTTGAATGGTTATGCAATTTAGTTGTTGTATGCTGTAATTATAAACTTCTGTCTGCCTTTGGTTTCATTTTTTAGAACAAGGAATTATTTCAAGATTTGGCTTCTTCCCTGTGGAATTCTTTTGGTACTATATCGCTGCACTTATACAGGTGTGCCTAATTAATTTATGTTTGTTTTTGTTTTTTTCTTCTTTTTTTTTCTATTTTAGAAGAGAGAATTATTTCAAGATTTGGCTTCATTGTTGTGGAATTCTTTTGGTACTATTGCTGCACTGTTACAAGTATGCTCTTTATAATTGTCCATTTATTCTCATTGGTTTTATTTTCTGCTCTCTCTCTCTCTCAACCTGATTTTCACAGTTGTCATAAATAATCTATCTTAGCATCTTATGTATTTGGGATTTTAAAATGGTTACCTTAAAATTTCTTCCAAGTTTGATAGCAAAATTTGATGGTTTCTGCTATCATACATAAATTTCTCTGAGCTGTTACTGTATTTCCTGTTTATGATCATTAGCGGACAAAAGTAAGGGTGAATATCAGTAAGTGGGGTGGGAAGGTATGACAGAGGACTAAGGCTGAATTATCTATGTTTACTCCTGAAATTTTGGCTCAGGAATGAACATCCTGGTTTTTGTTAAGTTCTTTAAAATTCTTAATTTGATGCTTGTTTCTTTGGTTAAGCATAATGTGATAGTAGTTATGTTCTGATTCTTGGTCTCATGTACTTCATTTGTTATTTATGATTCTTGCAATATGTTTCTATGAAAGTACTTATTAAAAAAAAAAAGGTTTTTTCGAAAATAGCACTTATCTTTCAGTGATCTAGCTACGTGTTTGTCTATTAAAATGACATCTAATGTTGGTGAGAGAGCAGTTAAAGATAGGTGCTCTCTTAATAACTCAATTATATATATATATATATATATATATATATATGTTGCTACAAAATTCACGTAACAGATTACAAAACTTTCTTTGCAGTCCCATCTGAGGGAGAAGCCTATATATTGTCAATAGAGTCAGCCAAGTAATAAAATCATGTTTTTTGTCTCTTAGTCTAATCTGACTTCCTAAGCAATAAATTGAATTCCCCATTTGCAGCCGGCAATAAATTGTCTTATTAGCAAACTTGTTGATTTGAAACAGAACAAGTTGATCTAAGAGCATGCGCAGCCCAACTTGCAAATGGCATATGTAACAACATTTTAGCATTCACAGCCTAATTTCTCCCAGCAACCCGTATTGCAAATGCATCCTATTGCAAAAAAATTTGCAATTGTGCTACAGTGCGATTCTAAATGTAGAATCGCACTGTAGCTCAATTGTAAAACAAAAAAAATTATTTTATTCTCCCACTGACTGAAGCTCTCCTCTCATTTCTCTGTCTTCTCTTTTCTCTCTTCCTTTTGTTCTATGGCTGCTCTCTCCTCTCCTCAAACCCAAACCTCCACTTTTCTCAAACCCAAAACCCCGTGTGGTGGTGGTGGTAGCGGCAGAGGTAGGCGTGGATCCTCCAATACGATGTCGTCTTCCCTGTAGCGGTGGCCTAGGTTGTGTGGCAGTGGTGGCGAAGTGGGTCTGGGTCGGTGGTCTGTGGTGGGTTCATCTGTGATGTGGCACGGCGGTGGCAGTGGATGTGGGCATTCGGTGGTAGTGGGTAGTGGGATTTTGGGTCAGTCCTTGCACGGCGGCGGCATGGTGGGAGTGGGTTTTGGGTCAGTCCTTGCACAAAGACTCATTTCTGGTGGTGGTTTCTATGGTGGTGCTGTGGAGTTTGGTTTTGGGTTTTAGATTTGTTGTGATTTGCTTGTTTGATTTGGGTGATTTTGGTATGGATTTTTTGTTGTGATTTTGCTGGGGTGGCAAGTGGTGCAGCAGTGGTGTTGTTGATGGTGGTGATGGCAGCTTGTGAGATCGGCGTGGGGTTGATGGTCTAGTAGTTTTGGTGATGGGTTTTGGCCGTGGGTATGGGTATGGGTGGCGATGGGTATGGTTGGTCAGGTTCATGGTGGTGGGTATGGGTTTGCTAGAGGTTGAGGCCGGTGCTAGAGGTTGAGGAAGAAAGAGAGGAAAAGGAAGAGAAAAAGAGAAATAGTAAAAAAAGATTAAAAAAGAATATTTAAATGAAATGGGAAAAAATTAGAATTTTGGGATGTTGGGTGTATTGAAAAATGGTATGTTATAATTGATAAAGTTACTTTTTGGGATGGTAAAATAGGATGGGATGAGATTTCCGGTTGTGGATGCTCTAACATACTCAGATGCCAATCCAAATTGTTGTCTCCAAATATGCTTGACGACTAAGCATAAATCATACTATCACTGCCAGTGTCATACTCAAAAATTAATAACCTATATATGTAAGGTTGAATTTATTCAACCATCTTGTTAGTTTTATTCCGTGTCAAATTTGCTTGTATTTCAGCAATTAGTAACCCTGTATTTAGGTAAGTTTGTTGTAAGGGTAGTAAGTGAGATAGAGTGTTGAATGCTCAAGAGTGTGCAAGAAAACAGAGTCTCGCGGCTAGATCTTATGGTTGCAAGGCGCCAGAAGCAGCACGCATGTTAAGCATGCTAGAAGTTGAAGTGTCATGTTAGCTGGAGCACTACAAGACAAAATAGGACAACTAGCCGTTCTGTTATCGCGCGGCTGGATCTCGCGACTCAATCAAGCCGCGAGCCACCCCTGTTTTGAAAAACCTGACGTTTCACATTCTTTTCTCACCCTAATATAAATACCCCTTATACCCATAAAAGAATGAGGGCTTCCAGAGAGAATTTTGAAAGAGAAACCTTAGAGAAAAACAAGATTGATTCATCCATAATCTTCACCTAAGAAACTCTTCAAATTCCTCTACTCTCTTCCTCTCTATTGATACATCCTTGAGAGGTTCTTGGTCAAATCCTTTTCTCACCATACACATATCTATGAAAAGGTTTATTTGGTGCTTTGGGAAGCAGTTAGGAAGGGACCAATTCATATTAGTTGATGTTATGGATTATAGCGGAATCTGGTAAGTTAGAAAAGAAAAAGATTCGGCGAAACCTCGTTGGAGCAAGAAGCTTGGAGGGCTTAGGTACATCGGGTAGATTAGGCTTGGAGGGTCTATTACTGTTCATGTATTCCAACTACATTTTCTAGTGGATTATTAACCACTTGGAGGGCGGCGGAGAGGTTTTACGCCGAGGGTTTCAGTTTCCTCTTGAATAACACATCGTTGTGTTGTCCTTGTGTTTGCATCTCTTTTCCTTTAATCTTTGCCTTTTATTTTCTACTGTGGATGTGATTTTAATTGGCTTAGATTGTTTATCAATTCTATTTATAGCTTGTGTTCATTTTCCGCACATTTATTGTTTGTCATAAAGCTTGAATTGGTAATTTTGTTATTGGGGGTCTAAACGTTTAATGGTGTTTTATACACTATTTGAACTTTCAATTGGTATCAAAGCGGGTGCACTTGCTATGGTTTAATTACCTAAATGCGATCCTAGACTCCTTAGCTTTGGATGAAGCTATGAAAAAGGGCATGCTAAATTGTGGTTTACATGTTTGTGATAATGACTCTATGAGTATGTTTGAAGGGTGTCCTAACAATGAACTCTTAGAGTTATTAAAAACAAAGAAACATGCTAGAATGTTTGTTCACATGCTGAAATATTTTGAAAATGAGAATCACATCTTACACAATAGTCTATATGGGTCTAATTCGTTGGTTAAGAAGTATAAAAGAAGAAATAGAATATTGTGTGAGAAGATTGATAATCTGAAAATGAAATGTCAATCTAACAGAAGCATGAAAACTGAAGATAAAATTCTGTTTGAAGGTCAAGAATGTTTGCCTCATGCGAGCTTATCTGTGCATATCTCATTGAAGGTATTTAATTCATGTTTATGGTATTTTGATAGCGGGTGTTCTCGTCACATGACAGGAGATAAATCACTGTTTAAGACACTTAAAGAGAAGATTGGTGACTATGTGACTTTTTTTGATGGAAGTCATGCTCAAGTTCTTAGTAAAGGGACTATTGAGATACCTGGATTACCTCTGTTGAAAGATGTATTATACATCAAAGCGTTGAAGGCAAATCTTCTGAGCATCACTCAAATATGTGATGAGGATTTCCTTGTCCAATTCTCGAAGAAGGGATGCTTAATCATCAATGAAGAAGGGATTCAAGTCTTGGAAGGAAAGAGGACTACCAACAATTGCTATGGAGTGGTTCTTACAGCACCAATTTCCTGCAGAATTGCTCGTGTTAACATGTTGGAACTTTGGCATCAAAGATTCGGACATGCAGACTTCAAACAAGTGGCTAAAGTCTCCAAATTCGAAGCTGTTGAAGGACTTCCAAAATTTGGAAAGGTGGAGAAGACTTTTTGTGGTGTATGCCATATAGGAAAACAAACAAAGGCAAGTCACCACAAGGTGAATGTGATTGCCACTTCACGATGCTTAGAGCTTCTTCATGTAGATCTAATGGGGTCCATAAGAACTGAAAGTCTAGGAGGAAAAAGGTACATTATGGTCATTGTTGATGATTTCTCAAGATACACTTGGGTTGAATTTCTTAGAGAAAAATCAGAAGCGTGTGAGAAATTGAAAATTCTTTGCAAGAGACTACAAAACGAGAAAGGGGTTCTTATTGTCAAGATAAGGAGTGATCATGGCAAGGAGTTTGAGAATGCAAGATTTAAGTCGTTTTGTGAGAAGAATGGAATCAAAAGGGAATTTTCAACTTCCAAAACTCCTCAACAAAATGGGGTGGTTAAGAGGAAGAATTGGGTGATTCAAGAAATGGCAAGAGTTATGCTACTCAACAAGCAAATTCCTCAAAAGTTTTGGGGAGAAGCCGTGAACACCTCATGCCACATTGGTAATAGAATATTCTTTCGAGCGGGAACAAAAAAAACCGATTATGAAATTTGGAATGGAAAGAAGCCAAAAGTGAAGTACTTCCGAGTATTCAGAAGCAAGTGTTGCATTCTCAATGATCGTGAGAATCTTGGGAAGTTTGATGCGAAAAGTAATGAAGGCATCTTCCTTGGGTATTCTACTAATAGCCGGGCATATAGAGTATTCAACAAGAGAACAAAGATGGTAATGGAGTCCATCAATGTGGAGGTTGATGATGCTATAACAAAGGTGGAGATGGTTGATGATAGAGAAGGGACAAGCTCCAAAGAACTCACAACTGAGGGTGAAGCCCAAGATATTGATGTTAGAGAACCTACACTGGAAAAGGAATCAACTCCTGTGAACTCAAAAATGGAAACAAGATCAATGTCTAGGACATGATGTCCTCTCATTCCTCTGGAAGTTCATCTTCCCATCTCTCGGAATGATGAAGTGTCTACCTCAAAAAAGTCATCATCAAGAGTGATCAAAAACCGTCCAGGCAGTAACATCATTGGATCTTTAGATGAAGGTTTCCGTCTTAGAAAGGGAAACTATTCTGCACTCATGACCATTACTCATGTTGAGTCTTCGGAGGACTTGAATTTGCTTGTGCAAGAGCTTGGGGAGCATAGTGATGAAGAATTAATCGGACTCGTTGAAGAATCAGATGCTAAAAAGGATGAAAGTACAACCAATCTTCAAGAGAATTACAACTCACTCCTTGAGAAGTTGGGAGAGCATGCAAGGGTGGTCATAGCAGCCATGAAGAAGATGAAAAAGATAGAGGAGGACTATAAATGTCTTCTAGTGCATTATAAGGAGGCCAAGTGTGAGATAGAGACGCTGAATGGTGAGCTGACTGAAACTTACACAAAGGTAAAATTTCTTGAGCTTGAAGTGGTTGAAACAAATGCCAAGATAGAGAAGGTCTCCACTAAGAAGCTTGATGAAGTCCATTCTCAACAAAAATCGTTCTCCAATAGAATCGGATTGGGATATACTAGAGAAAGTAGTTCAACTACGAATATCTCCAAAGAAGTGAAGTTTATGAAAGCCAAAGAGCCGATTATAGTTGCCCCTACTGTGGAGAAGGCAAAGGCTGAAAAGAAGAAGATTGTGGCTGACCAAAAGGTGTTGAATAAGCCCCGGAACCAATCTATGGTCAGGTTTGAAGCCAGAGAGAAATCTCTTCCATGATCACAAAGAGGTTCTAGAACGAACCATGTTTGCCATCACTGTGGACTTCAAGGACACACCCGACCAAAGTGTCATAAGCTTAGAACATTGAAGAATGCAACTGATCAAAGGTCAAGAGGACCAAGAAATGACAAGAGAAATTGGGCTGGCGAACCATTAAGAGATCGAAATGGTGATCCCGGAATGATGGACATGACAAAGATGATTGGTGCATTCACCAACTGCTTGGAAAGCTTCACACGAAAGTTTGAAAGCTCTAACTTCCGTACCCAATCTTATAAGGATATCACCCCAAATGCAAGTGACGTGTGGGTAAAAAATGGTACTCATGCATAAGCATTACAACATGTCCATGCATCAATACTTCCTATGCTTTGTGACTTTGTTTGGTTATTTGCTTATTGATTGTGTGGGTTAAAATTTGTTTGTTTGGTTTTGTATTCTTTCATTCAATTTTTTTTAGAAAAAATGTTGCTTTTGATCAATCTTTTCCTTCTTATGTGTCAAAAATCCAAAAACCACATAAAAAGTAGAAAATTAAAAAGTTTGATTGACGTTGTTGAGTTTTGTCTCAAAACTTGTTTTGCCTTGTACCTTTGTGCTAATGACTTTGTGCATTTACGAGCATAGCTTGTTCCTTTGCACTCTTATCACTGTGGAAGAAATCTTGAAATTTATGTGACTGTTGTAAATAGATCTTCAAACTTGTCATGAATGATTAGTGAATGGTTATGTTGATCTTGAGACATGCATAGACTTGTGCTTATATATCTTCCCACTCTTTATTTTTTGTTTTTGCTAAAAAGAGCTCACCAAATGTAAATCTCCAAATGTAAAGAGATATTGAGTTGCAAAAGTCTGTCGCACATACTAGTATTCGACTAGGAAAAAAAGAAAGCGACCAAAAATAAAGTGTATGAGTTTTCAAAAAAAAAAAAGACAAAGGCTATCTCATCAAGCTGAAAAATCAGAAACCATTCTCACAATGAGATGTGTTTGTTTCAAAATGATCTAAATGATCAAATGACTAAATTTTAGTGGAGTCAAATGAAAAGCTTCCATGTTATGTTATAATGTTTTTGTGGGAGGTCATATATGCATACTTCTATAATTGAGATGTGTCACATGATCTAGTGCTAATTGTGTATGCCTTGGTTGAATTGATCATTGAAGTTTCACATTAAACTAAGGACTATTTCATTGTTGATATCCACACACAACACACAAGTTTATGTTCAATGAATGTCATATTCATTTGTGTGATTGTACTTGATAAAATGTGTTTTCACATGCTCAATTTTTGTTAATTCAAACACAAAAAGATTTTTGAGTGTTTTAGTTGTTTTTGGAAAGTATTTTTTTTACAAAAATTGAAAATTTCAAAAACAGTGTTGCCCTGTTTTGGCGACTTTGTCGCTGGTCAGACAAGTCGCATGCCACAGTCGCGAGCTCGCAGATCAGTTTTGGTGACTTGTTCGCGAGTGGAAGGTCCAGTTGTGAAGGGTACACAGAAATTTTCGCGGCTCAACTTGCGACTCCCTCATGAGTAAGTCTTTCCAGTCGCGAAAAACACTTAGAAAAATTTTCAAGAATCTTATTTTCAAAGTGTTTCGCGGCTTACCCTAACGACTTAACTCAGTCGCGATTTGCATATTGAGGGTTATTTTCAAAGTTGTTTTCAAAAACTTTACATTTTTCCCTCTTACATCATTATCATTGTTCATACCTTCATCTCTTATCCTCTTTTCTTATTGACCCCTTTGTCTATTCGTGTCAAAAAGGGGAAGAGTATACTTTAAAGTAGTATACCGGAGAGTTTTTGTCATTTCTATGACCCTTGTGCACACTCTTAGAGAGAGAAATTCTATTTATTGTGCACATTTGTAGGGGAAGAAATTTATTATACTTGTCCTTTTATTACTTGCTTTACCTTGAGGGTCTAATGTGTTTTGTGCAAGTGTTTCAAGTTACAAGTATATATGTTCCAAGTGCATCATAGCTACTCATCATTTTGAAGGGGAGAAACTTTAAGCACTTTTAGTTTATATTGTGCATTTTCTTTAGTACATCATAATTTGTATCCATGCTGCTTTTGTAAGCTTTTAGGGTTTCTTGTAGGCTTTATGGTTTGTACCATACCTTATGCAGCCTCTATGTTTTTGTTAAATCAGTAATTCTATCTAAATGTCATGCATTTTCTTGTTAAGTACTGTCACTCTTGTGCCCTTATAAGATTGTTCCTAGATGCATATATTTAGTGTATTATGCATTGGTTGAGTGTTGGGCATACAAGTAACTTGCATTGTTCTTGTTAGCTTGTATGTTCAAGTGTTCATTCCAAGTGTGAATGAGCATTGTGATCACTACCTTGTAGTGATTACTTGTTTGATCAAGTTATCGTTTGTTTCTTAACTTCATCTTTACTTGATCACTTTATGCTTGTTTTATATGCATTTCATGTTTTTTGCATACAATAATCATGGTGTATTGTTGTATTTCAGGAGTTTCATGTTCATATGATTCAAGTGCCTCACAGTTTCTAGAATTAGGCGTGAATGAGTTTTGCTCAACTGTTCCCAACTCACATGTTAAGTCTAGAATCTGTTTTAGGGTTTTGTCACGAAATAGCCAAAAGGGGAGATTGTAAGGTTGAATTTATTCAACCATCTTGTTGGCTTTATTTCGTGCCAAATTTGCTTGTATTTCAGCAATTAGTAAACCCTGTATTTAGGTGGATTTGTTGTAAGGGTAGTAAGTGAGATAGAGTGTTGAATGCTCAAAAATGTGTAAAAAAACAGAGTCTCACGGCTGGATCTCGCGGGTGACTCGCGGCTGCAAGCCGTCAGAAACAGTACACGTGCCAAGCATGCCAGAAGTTGAAGCGTCATGCTAGCTGAAGCACTACAGGACAAAATAGGACAACTGGTCGTTCTGTTATCACGCAGCTGGATCTCGCGACTTAGTCAAGCCGCTAGGCCAAGCTGCGAGCCACCCCTGTTTTGAAAAACCTAACGTTTCACATTCTTTTCTCACCCTAGTATAAATACTCCTTGTACCCACAAAAGAATGAGAGCCTCCAGAGAGAATTTTGAGAGAGAAACCCTAGAGAAAAAAAAGATTGATTCATCCATAATTTTCACCTAAGAGACTCTTCAAATTCCTTTATGAAAGTTCAAAAACGTGTACAAAAACACCTTTGAACGTTTAGACCCCCAAATTACAACTTAACCAATTCAAGCAATATGTCAAACAACTAGTGTGCGGAAACTTAACACATGCTATAAAACTAAATTGGTTAAAACCTATCTAAGCCATAACAAAATAAAATCCACAGCAGATAATATAAAGGTAAAGATAGAGAGGAAGGAAGATGCAAACACAAAGACAACACGCGATGTGTTATCGAAGAGGAAACCGAAGCCCTCGGCGTAAAACCTCTCCGCCGCCCTCCAAGCGGTAAACAATCCACTAGAAAATACAGTTGGGATACAAGGACAGTAATAGACCCTCCAAGCCTAATCTACCCAGTGCACCTAAGCTCTCCAAGCTTCTTGCTCCAACGAGGTTGCGCCGAACCTTTTTCTTTTCTAACTTCCCGGATTCCGCTACTAGACCGTAGTATTAACCAATGAAGATTGGTTCCTTCCTAACTGCTTCCCAGAAATCCAAACAACTGTCTCACAGTGATGATGATGGTGAGAACCAGGTTTGGTATAATACCTCTCAAGGATTTGACAATGGAGAGGAAGAGATTTGAGAAATTTGTAGAAACTCTAAGGTATAGATTGTGGGTGAAACAATCTTGTTTTTCTTTAGGGTTTCTCTCTCAAAATTCTCTCTAGAAGCTCTCTTTCAATCGTGGGTAAAAGGGGTATTTATACTGGAGTGGAGAGGAATGTGAAACGTCAGGTTTTTACAAAACAGGGGTGGCTCGCGGTTTGACCGAGTCGCGAGATCCAGTCGCGAGATAACCATATGGCCAGTTGTCCTGTTTTGTCCTGTAGTGCTCCAGCTAGCATGACTGTTCATCTTCCAGCATGCTTGGCAAGTGTGCTGCTTCTGGCGGCTTGTAGCCGCGAGTCACCCGCGAGTCTCAGCCGCGAGTCTCTGTTTTCTTGCACACTCTTGAGCAATCTTCACTCTATCTCACTCACTACCCTTACATCAAACCCACCTAAATACAGGGTTACTAAATGCTGAATTACAAGCAAATTTGGCACAGAATAAAGCCAATTAGATGGTTGAATAAATTCAACCTTACAATCTCCCCCTTTGGCTATTCCATGACAAAACCCTAAAATAGACTCTAGACTTAACATGTGAGTTGGGAACAGTTGAACAAAACTCACTCACACCTAACTCTAGAAGCTGTGAAGCACTTGAATCATATGAACATAATACTCCTGAAACACAACAATACACCATGATCATTGTAAGCAGAAAATCATAGAATGCATATGAAACAGGCAATATGTGATCAAGCAAAGATAGAGTTAAGAAATAAACCATAGCTTGATCAACCAAGTGAACACCACAAGGTAATGATCACAGTGCTCATTCACACTTGAAATGAACACAAGGACATACAAGTTAACAAGCACAAGGCAAGACACTTGTATGTTCAACACTCAACCAATGCATAACACACAAGGTATATGCATCTAGAAACAATCCTACAAGGGCACAAGAGTGACAGTACATAAACCAAAATGCAGAACATTTAGATTAAAGTACTGATTTCAACATAGCATAAAGGCTGCACTAAGTAAGGTACAAACCATATAGCCTACAAACTATGCACAAAACATTAACCCTAAAAGCTTACAAAAGCCATGGGTACAAATACAAAAACATCCTGAATAACATCATCAAAATATATTAAAGTTTAAACCAAGAGTATAAGTAAAAAGTTAGAAACAACTATACACCAAAACATAGTGTATCAATCCCATAAAAACATTAAATAGTCCAACAAACATAAATCTAAAACCATAAGTTTAGAGGATAAGACTAAAAACAAAAGTATGTGTGTGTGTGTGTGTGTACTCCCCCTATCACTATGCACACTTCCCTTTGAGACTTCCTCCCCCTTGCTGAATGCTCTCCCCCTTTTTGTCACGAATAACTAAAGGCTCTCGTCCAATTTTCGTTGAATATCATCTAGCTGATTCTCCATAGTCTCGAGACGCATTTAGACATGGTTGTTTGTGGAGTAGAGAAGTGCCACAAGCTCATCAACGCGTTTCTGAATATGCTCAAGTATATTGCTGACTCTATCAGTATGAGGAGCAGTCTGTGCTTGCGGAATATTACCCGGTGAAGCTTCAAGAACAGCACGTGATGTAGATGTGGTCTGTGCAGGTGTTTCTGATTCAGGGGCAGATGGAGTTACCGGAGAGATGTGAGCACTCCTTAGTGATTTAGAGAAGTGACTTCTGCTGGCTTGAAGAGTGAACATGGAAATGGGACGCTGACGGGTCAACATTTTTCCATCTGTAGGAGGAATAATGCCTTCACGAAGAATGAGCTTCATGATGAGACTGCAAAATGGAATAATTCCTCGAGCTGTAGTTCTACACGCGGTCTTCCTCAAGGTGTAGTAGATGTGAGCACATATATCAATGGGGGCTCCTGTAATAAGGTCACAAAGGAATAGAGCTCTCCCAAGATTGATGAATGTAGTGTTGGACAGTGGGTAGAGATTAGTGAACATGATCAACTTCAGTGTGGTCAGCTCAGGTGCAAACTTTGCGGTGCTGATGGATGTTCCAGCACTGGATACTTCATGATCGAATCCTAGGATTTGAAGAATTTCTCCAACTTCTGGAGTTCGTTCATCATAAGGAGTTAGATTTACATTCTGAGGTCTGGTGATGCCGAGAAGTTCTGCGATGGAGCCTGGGGAAACACTAAACTCTGTTCCTCTGACCTAGAAAATGAGTTGAACTCCAAGATCAGTTGCATTGGAGAAGCATTCTTTGACCAGCTCATCCATTGGATCATCAAAGTTCCCGAACAAGTTTGCCCAATCTCGTTTCTCAAAGATACGAGGGATAAAAGTGGTCCCTAAGGTGTTAAACTCTACCACCCGTTCCACTATAGTTGTTGACTTGTCAAAAACGTTCGAGTAGGCGTGTGAGTTAAGTGGAAGTCTGAACCTATCCTCATTGGGGTCTTGAGATGCCTGAGATGATAGTCGAGTCCTTTTAGCAACTGGTGTTGCTGGTTCGTCAGCAACAATGTCTTTACCCTTGGAAGATCGACAAGACATCTGCAAGAAAAATAAGCCCACAGCAAAGAACCAAACAACAGTACCACACAAGATAAATGTCAACAAGATTCAAAAAAAATTTCAATATATAAATACAAACTGAAGATAGTGCAGACCCAAACAAAACTTTCCAACAATATCATAGATAGTGCAGCAAAATGGTGATAGTGCACAAAGACATAGAAAAACAAAACAAATGACAAAACTGTCAATGAGACAGGTTATCATGACTATGATATGCAAACAGATACGGCATACGAACATTTAGAGCAGATAACATAAAACACTCCACAAGAGATATGAACATGGAAAAAATTTCAGCATGAAGTAACAAATCATTCAAACAAGTGCACACGGTTGAGAGACACACATTATGTTCTCAAAACAACTCAGTAACCAACACCGAAAACGAACATCAATACTCAAGCAAGTGAAATGAGCAAGTCAAATAAACACCAAACCCATTCAAGAAAAAATTTGCACACTCAACAACAGGCAAATATCAGAACAATGAAAAGAAAAAAAAAAAAAAAACATTGTGACCGCTCAACATGAAAACATATGAGAACAAATACCAAACAAGACACGTCATACCCATTTCACAAAGAGATAAGTATATTGAACACAATATCAATCCAAACTGTAACAGAAATATCCAGGAAAAAGGAAAATGAGACTGAGAAAGCAAAAACCCATACCTTTTCTTGATGATTTGGATAAGAAATGAAACACCAATGAGGTTTGAAAATGGATTCACGGAGTGTTTGGAATGGAGGAAGTTTAGAGAGAAGATGAACAGTTACCAAAAGTTCGAGGGAAAACTGAAAATGATTTAAAAACTGCTCCTGTTTCTGCCAAACACGCGATTTTCGCGACTTGATTAAGTCGCCACACAGTCGCCAGCTCAAGCCGCCAAAACACTCAAGACCAAAAATTTGAAAAATTTTTCTAAGTGTTTTTCGCGACTGGAAGGTCTACCCGCGAGTGAGTCGCGAGCTGAGCCGCGAAAATCTCTGAGTGAACCTCGCGACTGGACCTTCCACTCGCGAAACAAGTCGCCAAAAATGACCAGCGAAGTAGCGACTGAGGCTCGCGACTTGACATACCCGCGACTGAGCCGCCAAAACAGGGCAAAACTGGGTTTTTGAAATTTTCAGATTTTTCAAACAAAATACTTTCCAAAAACACTTAAAACACTCAAAAATCTTTTTGTGCTTGAATTAACAAAGATTGAGCATGTGAAAACACATTTCATCAAGTACAATCACACAAATGAATATGGCATTTATTGAACATAAACTTGTGTGTTGTGTGTGGATATCAACAATGAGATAGTCCTTAGTCTAATGTGAAGCTTCAATGATCAATTCAACCAAGACATACACAATTAGCACTAGATCATGTGACTCATCTCAATTATAGAAATATGTATATATGACCTCCCACAAAACTTGATAACATGACTTGGAGCTTTGCATTTGACTCCACTTTCAATCATAACATTTGATCTTTTTGATCTTTTGAGTCAATCACTTCTCATTGTGAGAGTAATATTTGATATTTCACTTTAATGAATAAGCCTTTGGCTTTTTGAATAAACATTCACTTCAGTATAAGGTCGCTTACTCTTTTTCCTAGTCAAATACTAGAATGTGCGACAGGCTTTTGCAGCTCAATATCTCTTTTCATTTGGAGATTTACATTTGGTGAGTTCTTTTAGCAAAACAAAAATAAAGAGTGGGAAGATATATAGACACAAGTCTATGCATGTCTCAAGATCAACATAACCATTCACTAATCATTCATGACAAGTTTGAAGATCTATTTACAACAATCACATAGATTTCAAGATTTTTCCCACAGTGATATGAGTGCATGAAAACAAGTAATGCTCGAAAATGCACAAAACCATTAGCACAAAGGTACTAGGCAAAACAAGTTTTGAGACAAAGACTCAACAATGTCAATCAAGCTTTTTGATTTTCTAATTTTTATGTGATTTTTGGATTTTTGACACAAGAAACAAAAAGATTGATAAGACAAAAATAGAAATATGCACAAGTAGACAAACAAACAACCAACAGCAAAAACAGCAAGCAAAACAAACAAACATTGTCACAAAGCATAGGAAGTATTAATGCATGGACATGTTGTAATGCTTATGCATGAGTACCCCTTTTCACCTACACGTCACTTGCGTTTGGGGTGATTTCCTTATAGGATTGGGTACGGAAGTTAGGGCTTTCAAACCTTCGTGAGAAGCTTTCCAAGCAGTTGGTGAATGCACCAATCATCTTCATCACGTTCATCATTCCGGGATCTCCATTTTGATCTCTAGATTGATCACCTGCCCAAATTCTCCTATCATTTCTGGGTCCTCCTGACCTTTGAGGAGTTGCACTGTTCTTTGCTCTCAGCTTTTGGCAATTTGGTCGAGTATGCCCTTGAAGTCCGCAATAATGACACACATAAGTTCCTCTAGGACCTCTTTGTGGTCGTGGACGTGACTTGGCACAAGATTCAGACCTGCCTACAGACTGATTACGGGGATTTAACATCCGTTGGTTGACCACATTCTTCTTCTCCTCCACCTCGAGCTTCTCACCAGTAAGGTTAGCTACAACTGGATCTTTGGCCTTTACAAACTTCACTTCTTTAGTGACATTTCCAGATGAACTACTTCCTCCGATATATCCCAATCCGGATTTGTCTGAAAAGCTCTTTTGAGATAAGATGACATCATCTAGCTTCTTGGTGGTGACCCTTTCTATTTTAGCATTTGCTTGCATAACCTCATTCTCAAGAAATCTCACTTTTGTGTAAGTTTCGGAAAACTCACCATTCAGTGTTTCTATCTCACATTTGGCCTCCCTATATCGGATTAGGAGACTTTTGTAGTCCTCCTCAGCCTTCTTCATTTTTCTCACAACAGCCTTGGCCACCCTTGTATACTCCCCCGACTTCTCCAAGAGTGAGTTATAATTCTCCTGAAGATTTGCTGTGCTTCCATCTTCTTCAGCATCCGATTCTTCAATAATTCCTAGTGATTCATCATCACTATGTTCTCCAAGGTCTCGTACAAGCAGATTCAACTCTTCTGAAGACTCAACATGAGCAATAGTCATAAAAGCTGAATAGTTCCCCTCTCCATCACAGCTCTCTTCAGATTCTGAGTCAGACGAATCCGAGTCACTCAAGGTCGTGGCATACACTTTACCTTTCAATTTCAAATAATTCGGACATTCCTTCTTAAAGTGTCCATGCCCATTACATTCGAAACAGGTGACACCTTGTGTAGGTTGAGATTCTTTTCCATCTTTCTTTTTGAATTCCCTTTTCTCCCTTCCAGAACTTTGGAATTTTCTTTTATCATCAAATTTGCCATTTTTTTTGAATTTCAAGAACTTTCTGAAATTCTTGACAAGGTAAGCAACATCTTTGTCAACCCCATCTTCTCCCGATGAGTCTTGATCTTCCACCTTCTCATTAATGGTCTTTAGAGCAAGGGATTTACTCTTCCGTTGATTGGGCAGTGACATCTCATAAGTCTGCAGAGAACCAACCAGCTCCTGTACTTTGATGTCATCAAGGTCCTTGCTCTCTTAAATTGCTGTCACTTTAGCACGAAAACTTTCCGGCAATGATCGAAGGATCTTCCTTACAATCTTTGAGTCCTCCGTTTTCTCCCCCAAGTTGAACTTGCTGACGACCACTTCATTTAGCTTCCCATAGAAAGAGTCAAAAGACTCATCCTCACTCATTTTGAGCTCCTCAAACCGAGTGGTCAGCATTTGTAACTTGGTGTCTTTCACTTTCTTCGTGCCTTCATATGTGGTTTCCAAAATCTCCCATGCTTCTTTGGCAACGGTAATATGAGAAATCCTATGAAATTCATCTGGAGACACACCACAGAAAATAGCATTGAGTGCTTTACTGTTAGCATTAGATGCAGCAAGTGCTGCCTCATCCCATGTGGATTTGGCTGCCTCAGGTTTGGTCCAACCAATCTCAACAGCATCCCAAACGGATTCATCAATAGAACACAGAAAAACTTTCATGCGAACCTTCCAAAAAGCATAATTACTACCATCAAAATATGGAGGTGCATTTAGGGATTGAGACCTATCCATCTCAAAAGGGAGTCAAGGATCACACAATGGTAATGAAACCAATAGCAGTGTACCCGCTCTGATACCAATTGAAAGTTCAAAAACGTGTACAAAAACACCTTTGAACGTTTAGACCCCCAAATTACAACTTAACCAATTCAAGCAATATGTCAAACAACTAGTGTGCAGAAACTTAACACATGCTATAATACTAAATTGGTTAAAACCTATCTAAGCCATAACAAAATAAAATCCATAGCAGATAATATAAAGGCAAAGATAGAGAGGAAGGAAGATGCAAACACAAAGACAACACGCGATGTGTTATCGAAGAGGAAACCGAAACTCTCGGCGTAAAACCTCTCCGCCGCCCTCCAAACAGTAAACAATCCACTAGAAAATACAGTTGGGATACAAGGACAGCAATAGACCCTCCAAGCCTAATCTACCCAGTGCACCTAAACCCTCCAAGCTTCTTGCTCCAACGAGGTTGCGCCGAACCTTTTTCTTTTCTAGCTTCCCGGATTCCGCTACTAGACCGTAGCATCAACCAATGAAGATTGGTTCCTTCCTAACTGCTTCCCAGAAATCCAAACAACTGTCTCACAGTGATGATGATGGTGAGAACCAGGTTTGGTATAATACCTCTCAAGGATTTGACAATGGAGAGGAAGAGATTTGAGGAATTTGTAGAGACTCTAAAGTATAGATTGTGGGTGAAACAATCTTGTTTTTCTTTAGGGTTTCTCTCTCAAAATTCTCTCTAGAAGCTCTCTTTCAATCGTGGGTAAAAGGGGTATTTATACTGGAGTGGAGAGGAATGTTAAACGTCAGGTTTTTACAAAACAGGGGTGGCTCGCGGCTTGACCTCGCGGCTTGACCAAGTCGCGAGATCCAGTCGCGAGATAACCGTATGGCCAGTTGTCCTGTTTTGTCCTGTAGTGCTCCAGCTAGCATGACTGTTCATCTTCCAGCATGCTTGGCACGTGTGCTACTTCTGGCGGCTTGCAGCCGCGAGTCACCCGCGAGTCCCAGCCGTGAGTCTCTGTTTTCTTGCACACTCTTGAGCAATCTTCACTCTATCTCACTCACTAGCCTTACATCAAACCCACCTAAATACAGGGTTACTAAATGCTGAATTACAAGCAAATTTGGCACGGAATAAAGCCAATTAGATGGTTGAATAAATTCAACCTTACACTTTACTCTCTTCCTCTCCATTGCTACATCCTTGAGAAGTTCTTGGCAAAATCATTTTCTCACCATACCCATATCTGTGAGAAGGTTTATTTGGTACTTTGGGAAGCAGTTAGGAAGGAACCAATTCATATTGGTTGATGCTATGGACTATAGCGGAATCCGGTAAGGTAGAAAAGAAAAAGGTTCGGCGCAACCTCGTTGGAGCAAGAAACTTGGATGGCTTAGGTACATCGGGTAGATTAGGCATAGAGGGTTTATTGCTGTTCATGTATCCCAACTACATTTTCTATTGGATTATTGACCACTTGGAGGGCGGTGGAGAGGTTTTACGCCGAGAGTTTCGGTTTCCTTTTCGATAACACATCGTTGTGTTGTCCTTGTGTTTGCATCTCTCTTCCCTTAATCTTTACCTTTTATTTTCTGCTGTGGATGTGATTTTAATTGGCTTAGATTGTTTACCAATTCTGTTTATAACTTGTGTTCATTTTCTGCACACTTATTGTTTGTCATAAAGCTTGAATTGGTAATTTTGTTATTGGGGGTCTAAACGTTCAGGGGTGTTTTATACACTATTTGAACTTTCAATATATATAACCAAAAATATGATACAATGGCCATTCATTGCCATGCCAAAAGTGTATAATAGCCTCCACCTTCCCCCACTCTGAAATTCATGAGTGCTATAGTTATGCACTCAATTGAAGCAACTTCCTCTGCCTCTAATAAAAAAATTAAAACAATCTCATGGAATATGAATTTCTCACCCAAAAAAAAAAAAAAAACTGTTTCTAGTCATAGAAACAATGGGCTGGTAGACTGTTTCTGGTTCCTCTTTTGATTGTCATTTACTTGCATTTATCATATCCTTAGAGCTTAAAATCATCATCAATTTGGTCTTTTTGTAGTGTATATGAGGGTTTTGTGTCATCTAAATAATGCAGGCAGGGAAGACTTGGCCAGAGACTTAAAGAGCAGCTTCTCTAATTTGAGTTTACAGCCAAGTTCAGAAACTGGATTAGTTCTGTATTTTTTTTCCCCTTCTGCTCTGTAAGTTAACACATAAGAGCATTTCCTATGAATTTTATTTCTCACTTTAGTTGAACAAGTAATGAAGTTCTTCTCCTCTAAGTTTGTTTCATGTAAGCTTCAATTTTTTTTAATTGAGTTATATTGAGCTTGAGGTTTCTTTTTTGGTGATAATTATATATTGTTCTAATGAGTTAAATGATTTTATTTTCAGAACACCTACACAAACTGGAAAAAGACAAATTATCAATTTGTTTCTGCATATAAATTGTAGTGGCAAGTTCTACCTTCAGAACATTATGTTGTTCAACCATACTGTTAATTGACTTCTCAATTACTTTTACAAGTGATTGATATCATAAGAGTTGGAGCTTGCTTATTTGTTGTTGCTATTTATTTCAAATTTGGTCTTTGTACGGGGAGTGGTTGTTAATATCTTTTCTCTTAAACAATAATTGACATATCGGCTGTTTGTATGTAGTCCTTAATCTGTTAAGTAATCTTCATATTGAAATTGATACACATCATAGGTGTTAATTTGTAGGTTTGAGTTTACAGCTTTTTTCACAACATATGAGGCCAACAACACACTAGTGAGTTTATGGCCGGAATATACAGTACCGACCAATAATCCAGTACGCTCGACCCCACCTGTTTTGTACCGGAAAAAATACCGGTCGTACCGGCCAATTTCGGGCAATACTAACCAGTACAAATAAAAGTTTTTTTTTTTTTTTTTTTAAAGTTTTGTAGTTTTTGAATTTTTGTTAGGACAGAATGGTAACTTATTTGTATTAACTTATTAGTATTATTTGTTTTCTTAGTATGCAATGGTAACTTTTAAGCTTTCTATTTTATTTTTATATTTTTTTTCCTTTTAATTGATACTAAAGTCTAAAACCATGAATAATTAGTTCTGAATTGAGGAAATGTTTTATGGTAAACTTTTATATTTATTATAATATATATATACACAGACACATACATATATATATATATATATATATATATATATATATATTTATAAATATAAAAAATAGCGATAAACCTAAAACGGTACACCAGTATTGACCGGTATCCGAAATATATCGTACCGGTGGCCAAACCGGTACGGCCTTCAGTACGGTATTGACATCCTTGGACAGAATAGTGCTTCAAAGACTTAAATGTCTTGCGTTAATTGATTTAGGGACTAAAAGTGATAAAAATAAAATGTAGGGACTAAAATTATTAAAAAAAAAAGTCAAAATATAAGAATTAAAAGTACATTCACGCCTAACTTTAAAGATACCTCTGGTAATAAGAGCATTCATATTAGCTCTTTTATAAATCTGTAAAATACGCATTTTGAACCAGAAAATACTACACATCAGTCCGTTTAAAAATGTTCAAAGTCTTCTAAATTTTTCAACAAGCTACAGTACCCATGTAAATTTACACGAGCACTGTAGCATGTGTATTTAATTTTTTAATAGTTTTTTTTCTCTCTCTTGTCTCTGCTCTCACTCTCACTCTCTCTCAAACGCATAGCATAACTCTCTCTTTCTCTCATCTCATCAATTTTTCTTCCTTTAGCTTTTGCCGATCGCCATCGCCGCCGATGAGAACAAGGTCGAGCAAGCCGAGTCGTCGGATGAGTCCGTAGCCTACAACACGAACAGAGTTCTCCGACAGGTCTGTTGCCTAGAATCTCGTGGGTTTTGATCCATTTTTGGTTGAGCTTGAGGCCGGCAGGCGTCACGAGGAGGTGGCAATGCTGTAAGGCATCGATCTTGCTCAGGCTAGAGGTCTCGATCTCACTCCGATCTGTTGGTTGCTGTTTTTTTTTTTTTTTTTTTCTTGTTTTTTGGTTGATTATGGGTGTGGGTCAATGGGTTTTGATCTTAATCGGCTTGGCTTTTCTAATTCATTGGTGGGTTTTGATGATCTTGTCGCCGATTGGGTGGGTGATGATTTGGCTTGACTGGGTTTTGGGTTGGGTTTTTGGAGGCTGGTTGATGGTGGCTCGGTTGAATGGTTATGTGAATTTCATTGATGGTAGTTTGGTTGAATGGGATGGTGGCTGGGTTGTTGTGTGGCTTGATGACAATGGCTGGTGGTTGGATGATGGTGGCTGTGTGAATTGTGTTAGGTTTGTGAGAGAGATGAGAGTGGGAAAAAATGAATATTTTATTTGAATAAATGTGTATAATAAACGAACTGATGTAGGTGTTTTGTAAAAGTAGATGTGTAAAATAGAAAAAGTAGGTTTTAAACGTGTAAAATGGAAAAAAAATTACATTAGCTTGTGCATAAATTTTTCCATTTTACACATCTAAAACCTACTTTTTCTATTTTACAGACTTATATTTACAAAACACCTACATCAGTTTGTCTATTATACACATTTATTTAAATAAAATATTCATTTCTTTACCCACACAGCCACCGACCCACACCCATAATCCACACTGGAATCCACACAACCCACCGGCAGAAAACCAGAAAAACAAACCCAGCAAAATGGATCAAATCCCACTCAAGATCAACGTCTCGCCTTGAGCAACAAGATCGACGCCTTTGGTGGTGATGACAAGAATGAGAAACAAGAACGACGGTTTACATTGACACCTCCGGTGGCGATGGCAAGAATGAGAAACAAGATCGATGCCTCCAAAGGCAAGTGGTGGCGATGGCAATGGCGATGACGAGAGACATTTAACCCCATTCAACCCGAAACTCACTAGTCAAGCCCATTCAACCCAAAAATAAGAAGAAACAAAGGAAGAAAGAGCGATCGGTAACGGTGGCGATCGACGGAAGAGGAAGAAAGATTGATGAGAGGAAGAAAAAGAGAGTTGTGCCTGAGAAGGAGAGAGAGGGAGCTGAGAGTCAAGTACAGAGAGAGAAAAAAATTGTTAAAAAAATATATTTACATGCTACAGTATTCATGCAAATATACACGGGTACTGAAGCAACTTGTATTTATATACAAGTTTACCCAAATTGATATGGATATTTCTTTTACTCATATTGTGTAAAATGAATACATTTTCTCATTTTACACAATTTTACATAAATTGATGTAATTACTCTTAAACGTGTAAAATGGAAAAAAATTTCCACGGACTAACATGGATACTCTAATCCAATTCTAACGCACAATGTGATTCATGTCATGTGCAACCATAAATTCTGTATGGTAAAAGGGAAAGTAACTTTAAACATGCTCTGGTAATAATCCAATTCTGACACACAACGTGATTCATGTCATGTGCAACCATAAATTCTGTATAACAAATGGGGAAGATGGTAATAATTCAGGTAAAAGGGAAATAACTTTAAAGATGCCTCTGGTAATAATCCAATTCTGACACACAACGTGATTCATGTCATGTGCAACCATAAATTCTGTATGGCAAAAGGGTAAATAACTTTAAAGATGCCTCCGGACACTCAAGTGCCAGATGGTAATAATTCAAGTCTGACACACAACGTGATTCATGTCATGTACTCACGTGCAACCATAAATTCTGTATGGTAAAAGAGAAAATAACTTTAAAGATGCCTCTGGAAACTCAAGTGATAACCTATAATTAGTTGCTTTTGTTAACATTGCATTATGTCACGTCAACTTTTTTTTCCCACTTTTTTGTTTTAGTTTTTCTTTTCTTTCTTTTTCATTTGTCCTTTCGTCCTTTATCTGGTTCTACTTTTATCAAAGTGCCGCACATCATCATAGATTACCTTTTTTAGATTTCAACAAAAAGTTTAATAATTGAGGAAAGACGCGAAGGCCGTGAAAGAAAATTGACATGAAGATAATATATTGTGTGCCATAAAGAAAAATGAAGTGCATGAATTGCTGCAGTTGGGACCAAGAACTTATTTGAAAGCAAGATACGTTTGCAGTTCTATTGATATGATAAAAAGAAATGCTTTAGCTGTCATAATCTCTGGTTAGAGAGAGATAATAGGATCTTCACATCTTCATAACTAGTTATTCAACAAAGCAATCCTATCAGCACAGACAATTATATCATTTGTCAAATGTACTATTTAAGATACGGGAGGGAATAAATCTTTTTCAATAAAAGGGCTTTTAGTTAATGGCAGAGCCTAAATTTCGGTTTAGGAGAGTAGGATTAAAAGATATGGTTGAAAACAAAATTATTCAAAAAAAAATTTGTATGACATCAATAATAAATAAACAATTATATAATAAAGAAACAAAAATAATTAATTTATAACTAATAACAATCAATTTAAGAAACTAATCTAAGTACATAAAATTTAAACTAGTAATTGGATTACTCAAAATAAATTGAGAATATAAATTAATGTAAAAGTATTAAAAGTGTAACAATATACTAGGAATTAAAGCTAATAACAAACCATTCAAAAAATTCAAAATATATAAAGCTTAAACATGTAATTAGATATTACTTAATATAAATAGAGAATATAAATGAATGTAAAAGTATAAAAATATATCAAGAAAGTTGAATATGCCTCACTACCTTGACTGCTTTTAAAAAATTGTATAGAATTAAATTTTATTTCTCTATTGTTGTAATTATAAAATTGGAATTTACAGTAAAAACTCATGGTTTGAAACTATGAAAGAATCAAAATATTATAGGAAAAATATTTTAGTGAAATTATTATACATAAATCATTTTTTTTTTTTAGGTCTAAAATATGGACCTACTAGCTGCTTTTTTGAGTTGAAGGCTGTGTTTGTTTCATGTAAGTGATTTTCTAGAAAATACTTATTTTCCGGAAATGCTATTTTCAAGAAAGGAAAATATTTTTAAGTGTTTGGTTGCATTTTAGAAAATGTTGTGAAAAATATTTTCTGATGTTTGGTTGTATTGTTAAAAATACCATAGAAAACACATTTTCTCAGCTGCCAAACAAATATATGATTTCATTCTCAATCCAGAAACACAAATAAACCCAGAAAAAAAAAATCGTAATCTAGCCAAATTGAGAGAAGAAGGAAGAGATAGAGGACGATCGGTTTTGGGGTGCGACGATTGCGATCGAGGACGAGAAATTGATGCTGCGACTGCGATCGCGATTGGGGACGACGAATCGGTGTTGCGACTGTGATCACGATCGAGGATGACAAATCGGTGTTACGACTGTGATCACGATCGAGGATGACAAATCGGTGCTGCGACTGCGATTGTGATCGGGGACGATGAATCGGTGCTACGACGGCGCGAAGGCGAGATCGTGATCGGGGACGACGAATTTGGGTTGAGGATGATCAGTTTTCGGGTGCGACGAGAGCGATCGGTTTTGGGTGGATTGGTACTGGGGTGCGACGATCTCGCTGATGGTGCGATCGGCGCGATGAACGAGCTCGATCTTGGGTTTTCTGGGTTCATCGGAGTCGGTTTCTGGGTTCGTTGGGGTTCGGTCTCTCTCTCTCTCTCTCTCTCTCTCTCTCTCTCTCTCTGCACGCAGGCGCATCTCCCTCTCACTCAGCTCTCTCTCTGTTTTCTGGAAAATGGGTATTTGAAGGTAAAATAAAAACGAAAATCAATTTACACCTGTTGACAGGCCAACTGAAAAGCATTTCCGGAAAATGCATTTTTCGTGCGTAACTAAACACCTGTAAATACGGAAAAATATTTCTGGAAATGATTTTCACCCAAAACAAACACAGCCGAAGTGTTATGACAATTTTCAAACAGTTTGGTAGATGAGTTTGTCTTGAACTTAAAAGGTTTGGCTATACGGGAAACAAAACCAAACATGTAGATGAGTTTATCTTTTTGTAAGAAGCTTAGCAAGACCTCTCTAGAAACAAAACCAAACATATTGTCTTTGACCCTTTTTACTTGTAGAATAACATTAGGGATACTATAAAGTTTAATTATATAGAGTTTGCAAACTGATTGTCACCAATTTATCAAAAAACAATTTAAAATTTATTTATTAAGTTGTTGAAGGCTTGAAGCCAACCAATCATATTATTTGCATCAGTTTACAATAAAATTTACACCTCTAGCATTTTCTTTAATCATAATAGAGGTTGTCTTGATTATCGGAAAAAATTAAATAGAGTTTGGTCTTTGCCAAAAAAAAAAAAAAAATGGAAAAATAAAAGAGTTATGGATGAGGGATTAAGATGACTTTTGCTCGCTACCGACTCTCTAGTGGGCCGTGGCTACAAGCCTAAAAGTTTCAAAATTATTGTTGATTATAGAGAATGCTTTTGCCCTCAATGATTGAGAGTCACAGTGTAATGGAAAGGGAAAAGTAGTTTTAATCCCGGCCACCAGCACTTATCTAAGTTTTGGGCTTGATTGATAGCAACCAAAATGGTGTAAACTCTATAAATAGTACACGAATCTCTTTTATTTGCTGATTCTTACAAAAAGAAAAAAAAAAAAAAAATCTTTATTTGGCAGAAAAAAAGTGAAAAGATATCACTGAAGATCTATGTAAGATATGGTATTTGACTATTTGGTGGGATACAAATCTTCGGTTTTACATTTTGTAAGATAGCACCTGATATGCTATGTGTCTGAATTTTTTAAACTTTAAATTTATGTTATTTTATAAAAAAAATAAAAATAATAATATATGACAAGTTATGATTAATAGAATATAAAATGAAATATAAAAAGTTAAAATAGATATTACATGATCTTTTCAAAGATAATTTTTGCAATTGAAAAAAATATGCATTATATATGTTGTAAGGACGCGATTCGTGACGGACCGTAACAGTGTTGGGTTCGCACGTGAAAAGGCCCCTAACAATATCATTTGTAGAGCGTGGGTTTGGAAGGCTAGGCCTTGTTCGATAGGCGGTGGGTTTTTCGCAGTATTCGTATGAACTTAAGCTTTCCTACACCCCTGGAGTCTTTCTCCTGGAGGTGGGCTGGGAGGCCCTGGTTTCTGGCCATTTTTCCCAACCCCCCAATCGGTGCACCTTCCTTTTTATTATATAGTCCGTCTTGGCTGATCCTGACTCTCCACTTGTAGGTCAGGCAGGAGCTTGTTCCTGTGTCCATCCCATCAACTGTCCCGTCTAACTTTCTATTAATTGCATGGATCGACGTTTGCACCGCCCAAACGTCTTTTCTCATTAACCAACTCTGGGTATTGGCAGGTACATTTACTGAAGGGGGTGGGACGCACTTTCCTTGGTCCGAGTTCACACCCTGCTTCCCTATGGGCCCCATTCCGTTCACATCCCTTTGAGGGGGCTGTTTGGGGATTGCCTACACCAAGGTGTTGGTCTTCCTGTTGAAGCTATGGAATGCCGAGGACAGGGTAAGTTCTCAGTCGTTCCCCTTGCTACCTCGGCCACTGAGCATTTGTCTTCGGCAAGGTACCTCCTCGGCACGGGCCCTGGGCCCAGATAGAGTTTGGGCCGGACTGCAGAGCTCTCGGACCCACAATAGCCCCTCAAAATCCTGCTATCCGTCCCCTCGGACGGATAGGAGGGTTTTGATGACATCATGGGTCTGCCAATGCCTATCAATCCTTGTCATCTAGCGATTCCCGAGATTTTTCACCTGCCCAAGGCACGTTCCTAGAGCCGTTGGAAGGCGAAACGTGGCCTCATTAAATACGGGCGGCTTGGTGCTTCCCACGTTCAACGGTGTGATGGGAATCGAACGGTGGTGATCTCCTGGCCTCTTTGGGCGGGAAAAAGGGGCGCGCTGTTTACCCTAGAAAGTATAAAAGATTTTTTGGAGATGGATCCGTCTCTCCAGTTCTATACTTAAGAGTTTTAGTGCGTGTATCCAGGGTTCATCCGAACTTCCGCCCAAATTCAAGTCTATCTCAAGCACATACAGCCCATCCGAAGCGTAATTCTCTTTTTATGTAAGTTCCCTACCCCTATTAACTCACGTTTTTTCTTTTCTGGATTTATTTCTCTTTAGCTCCCTTTCTTCTCCGTCGCGGGTTAGGTTTGTTTTAGTAAATGGCGAAAGCGGCTAAACTGAGATTGAGGAAGTTGGTTGATACTGAAGAGGCGATGAATAAGTTCATCGTTGATTATAGGATTCCCCCTAACGTAAGGCTGGAACACTGTAAGATGGGGGAATGGCACATTAAGAGGGGAACGGGCGCGGTTGTAATTCCCGTCCTCGCCTCTGTAGAGGGAGGTATGAGAATCCCCATGGGACCAGTGACAAGGGGTTACCTCAGGCATTTCCGTTTAGCCCCTACCTAGTGCGCCGGCAATGTTCTTAGGATTTTGGGTTGTGTGGACGCTTTAAACGAGAAGATGGGTTTAAGACTGACCCACCATGATGTAAACTGGTGCTATAACCTCCAAAAATTGAAAGGAAAAACCTACTACATGAGGTCGAGGGATGATAGGATTCGGTTGATCCAGTGCCTCCCTGATTCCAACAAGGGACTGAACAAGGATTTTCTTATCGTCTCTGGGGAGTGGCATGATGGCGATCCATGCCCCGTAGTAGAAGGAGAACCAGGTGGGGTATTAGGAATGGAAGAGGGATAACCTTTTAAACCATTCTAAACTTACTTCCTTCGATGACTAACTATGCATATATGTTTGTTGTTTTTGTAGATGAACGCGCCTATAAACGGCATTTTCATTTAGTCAATCGGGCAGATTTGGAGACCGTTTTACAAGCGGCAGTTTTTGTGAATGACAGTGATGGCCAAGTTCGTGCAGCTCACAAAATACTAGGGTACCCTCCGGTTCAGAAGTCGTTCGGGGACGCGAAGCACGTGATCAGTGCCCACCGTCCTTGGCTTCCAAAGATTACAGTGGTAGAGAAGGGGTTCTTGATCTCGCAGGAGCCAGCTGTCCCCAAGAACATCCCCCTGGTGGGCCCCTCTTCGTCCCATCAAGCAGCAGAGGACGAGGGTGAACCAGGTCAGCCGGAGGAAGGGTTTGGGGTATTCGACTTAATCTACCAATCTGAGGACCCTCCGGGTGACCTAGGTGACCCAGCCTTGTCCGAGGCGGAATTATCATTAATAGGCACCTCTTCTCAAGCCGAGATGGGAGTCAAAAGAATACCTTTAACCCCCCTTCTCCAACTCCTCGAGGACCAACCAGGGAAGGATACCCAGGAGGCACCACAACCCAATGCTCCTCCTCCACCAGCTCGGCCCCTTACAATTCAAACCAGGTCATCCTCCACCAAGTCCCAACCACAGTCCACCCGTTACGAACCTCCCACTTCCTCCCAACCAGCTCGGTCTCCTCGACCCGAAGGTGCTGATTCTAAGAGGAAGAGGAGCCCCAAGGGCAAGGACATCGTGGACGAGGGAAAATCCCAACCTCCTAAGGAGAAGGATGAGACTCCGCCCACAAAACAACCGAAGATCGGACCCCAAGGCAGAGGCAAAGGACCCGCAGTTCAAACCTCTCAAGGCAAAGGAAAAGGAATTGATTCCCAATCCTCTCCGAGCGCCTGGCTTCCTGCCCCAATGCTTCACAGGGGTCCATTACTGGAAACTGCCTCTCTGAGGGACCTTGGAGACGGCGAGGGTGGATACGTGGCAGATGCATTAGGGAGAACCATGCTACTTCCTAATGACATGGAAGAGCTGAAGAGAATGAGGATGCAGGAGGTTTTTCTCAGTACTAAGAGATATTTGGGCATGGTAAGATTTCTTGAAACCTAACACTTTACTAATTCTTGTCACCAGTTTGTCACTCACTACACGTTCATCTTTCTTGACAGGCTCTCCAGGCAACCTACAGGATGGAGGAAGAAGTGCATGACAGGAGTAAGGTGGCCGAGAACGAACGCAAGAGGCGCATAACGGCCTCAAAGACTCTCGAAGCTACTGAAAAGGAACTTGCCCAAGTCAAGGATGACTTAACAATGACCACTCGCGAGAGGAATAACGTCTCGGCGGGCCTTGCTAGTGCCCAAAAACAGGCCAAGGACCAAACCAAGCGCGCAATTGAAGCCGAGGACCAGCTGCAAATAGCCAGAACTCTGATCGAGGATTTAAATAAACAGCTGGCCACGGCTCTGCATGAGAAAGGAGTGGCAGAATATGCCCGTGATGAAGCTGTAAGGGCAAAGCAGGAGGCCGAGTTTGCCAGGAATGAGGCGGAAGCTGCCAAGAATACGGCCGAGGACGATGGTTACAACATGGGAGTAGCTGAGACCCAGGCCATCCTTAAGGCGCAGATCCCTGGTGTGTGTAGGTTTTATTGCTCCCAGGTTTGGGAGGAAGCATTGAAGCGAGCTGGGGTGGATGCCTCATCCGATTTGTGGAAGGCGGAGAGCATATTCTACCCGGCAGCCATCCGCGAGGCCACTCCGACTAGCCCCGCGGCTATTCGTGATCAGCCCGAGGAAGAGATCACCCCGTTGGAAGACTTGCAGGCCAGCGGTTCTTCTAGCAAGGCGCCCAAAGAAGGAGAACTTCAGGATGTGACAGTGATATCCCAGCGCATGAGTTCTGAGGCACCTAAAGAGGTTGCCGAGCCCGTGGCTGGCATTCAGGTGCCTAATACAGAGGAACCCACCATACTTGCAGAGCCGTCGCAGGCCACTTCCCTTGCTGTGGTTCCCCAGAGTACCAGTGCTGGTCCTGTTCAGCCTTCCCCAGAAGGGACCATCCTTCCAGGCACCGAAGCTGAATCTGCTCCCATTTCCCAAAATGTTACCGACAAAAAAGCAGAAAAGTAGAAACCTTCGTTGGGCTTTTTTGTATTCGTTTCTATTTGAACGATTAACTTGTTTCTTTTCCTTTCACAAACTTCCTAATTTATTGATGGTTTACAAGCATTTGAACATGTATATATGAAATCTTGCTTTTTCTTTTTCCTTCTGATTACATCGTTAACCGCCTTAATAGACGCGCACTATTTGCTTATGAACTCTGCGCTGATTTATTTTAACATGTACAAATAGCTATGCATGTAATACATTCATCACCATGTTCCCCAAACCCTAATTTGCTTGCGCCCACAAAGGCCTTAGATTTATTCCTAACCTTTGTCTTACGGAGATATAAGCACCATTTTTAACGTTACGCATAATAGTTAAAACTCGCTTAGTGCCTGGTTTTCCTCATCCAAGTAGTCGGTTTCCCCGTAGGCTTGAGTCCGGTGGACCATGCAATGCCTTGGTTCTGTCCAAAACCTAGTTTTCTACATCCAGGTAGTTGGTTTCCCCTGAGGCTTGAGTCCGGTGGACCATGCAATGCCTTGGTTCTGTCCAAAACCTAGTTTTCATTACATCCAGGTAGTTGGTTTCCCCTGAGGCTTGAGTCCGAGGACCATGCAATGCCTTGGTTCTGTCCAAAACCTAGTTTTCATTACATCCAGGTAGTTGGTTTCCCCTGAGGCTTGAGTCCGGTGGACCATGCAATGCCTTGGTTCTGTCCAAAACCTAGTTTTCCACATCCAGGTAGTTGGTTTCCCCTGAGGCTTGAGTCCGGTGGACCATGCAATGCCTTGGTTCTGTCCACAAACCTAGTTTTCCGACAATGCCAGTTTTCTACATCCAGGTAGTTGGTTTCCCCTGAGGCTTGAGTCCGGTGGACCATGCAATGCCTTGGTTCTGTCCAAAACCTAGTTTTCTACATCCAGGTAGTTGGTTTCCCCTGAGGCTTGAGTCCGGTGGACCATGCAATGCCTTGGTTCTGTCCAAAACCTAGTTTTCTCATTGTATGGGATCTTGGCTTTAGGGGAGTTAGCTCCTCGGCCAAGCCCCTAGAGTTTATCCATACGGTTAACGTTACAAGGTACCTAGTTTACTCTTTACAGGGGACCTTGGCTTTAAGGGAGTTGGCTCCCCAACCAAGCCCCTAATCAAGAAACACAGCCCCTAACAGAACTTTATACTAGAACTCTATAACCGACGGTTAGATATAACGAAGAAACTCCATCGACCCACTTCCTATACCAACACACAAGCCTTTCCCACAGACGGCGCCAATTGTAAGGACGCGATTCGTGACGGACCGTAACAGTGTTGGGTTCGCACGTGAAAAGACCCCTAACAATATCATTTGTAGAGCGTGGGTTTGGAAGGCTAGGCCTTGTTCGATAGGCGGTGGGTTTTTCGCGGTGTTCGTATGAACTTAAGCTTTCCTACACCCCTGGAGTCTTTCTCCTGGAGGTGGGCTGGGAGGCCCTGGTTTCTGGCCATTTTTCCCAACCCCCCAATCGGTGCACCTTCCTTTTTATTATATAGTCCGTCTTGGCTGATCCTGACCCTCCACTTGTAGGTCAGGCAGGAGCTTGTTCCTGTGTCCATCCCATCAACTGTCCCGTCTAACTTTCTATTAGTTGCATGGATCGACGTTTGCACCGCCCAAACGTCTTTTCTCATTAACCAACTCTGGGTATTGGCAGGTACATTTACTGAAGGGGGTGGGACGCACTTTCCTTGGTCCGAGTTCACACCCTGCTTCCCTATGGGCCCCATTCCGTTCACATCCCTTTGAGGGAGCTGTTTGGGGATTGCCTACACCAAGGTGTTGGTCTTCCTGTTGAAGCTATGGAATGCCGAGGACAGGGTAAGTTCTCAGCCGTTCCCCTTGCTACCTCGGCCACTGAGCATTTGTCTTCGGCAAGGTACCTCCTCGGCACGGGCCCTGGGCCCAGATAGAGTTTGGGCCGGACTGCAGAGCTCTCGGACCCACATATGTCAAAATGTTAAAAAAACTGTACAAAATTTCCTCGTGCACAAGGAAGCTATGATACCGAGTAGCATTCAAGAAGTAGATGTACAATAGACCTAAGATCCCAAAAATTGATTTGCCAGGAGGAAGTTATCTTGGCTGCCAACTGCTTCTGTAGACAAAAACCTCCTGATTTTTATCCCAATAAAATTTAGGATCACTGTTAAAACATCATTATAAATTATTATCACTTATTCAAAAGTATAGTTTAAACGGATAGGAAAATGATAATTTTAATCGTTTAAATATAATATTTTAATATCTTCAATATACAGACTTGACCATTACTTAGTTCCAACCATTCTCATATGATAGGTTTAAACCAAAAGAGTTTAGAACTGTAAAATATGCGTAAGACTGCAACTTATGCATATATTATGTGCTGAATTCTTATGAAGAAACACAAAACAACAAATAGTCAACCGCTCGAACTTAAATCGAGTGTCACCTACCGAATAAACACTTCTATAGGATAACGACGTATATGTTAAATAAAGAAATATATAAAACTAATAGAGAAGCCGGTGTCGCCAATAAATGACAACATGAATGACTCCAGTTGAAACATCCCATCAAATTTCAAACTACTAATTAATAATAGTCATTGGAAGAGAAATTTTATTAAAACAAATAAAATTACCTCAGTAGTCAAGCAATGAAGATAATATAGTAAAACGTCATCGTGATCCTGAGAGAATTAAGGCAATAATAGTTGAGTAGTATCACTATCACCTACATGCAGTTCTTGGTTGTCAATTCCAACACTCGTGCTTGGTAAAAGTGGATTCAAGAAGAAATAACCTAGGTCATATTCAACATTCGTAACACCCTCCAAAACCTTAGCCATGGTGGACATAGAAGGTCTTTTTATGAAATTATTTTGCAAACACCATGCTGCAACTCTCATTATATTCACAACGGGTTACGTACAGTCCCATTGTGTTTGATGTGGCGCGTTTGGAATGAAGGAAGTGGATATGGTTGACCGTCTACTAACTTAAAATTGTATATTTTAGATATTTTTCCCAGCTCTTAGCATGCAACATTTGATTCTCCTACATATTTTCAGAATTTCCTCTCTATGTTTGATATAGATACTTGGTGACAAGTGAAGCCACTTATTTTTTTTTTTTCTTTTTTCAAACAAAAACATGTGTGATTGTTTGAACATTTATAATGCAGAGTTTTAGTTCAAAAATTTTATCAACAAGTATTTAATTATCTAAAACCTTTTTAGAATTTTCTTTGTTTTGCAATTTTAATTCTTATCCTTCCCATAAGTAGTAGTTCAAGTTTGCTAAGTCTATGAGAAAAGCTTAGCAGAGCTTCAAATGATTAGGGAAAGTTTTGCGAAGCTTATATTGGGGGAAGACATGACTAGAGTTGGCAAATGTGTATGTATTATATAGTTACTATTTTTAAATTCCATAATGATCCTCTATGGTAATCCTTTAATAAGATATTTAAAAGCCTAATGGAGAGCGAGTAACTATGCTTTAATATTTCAATCCATTTACGTATATTTGTCTTCTTTCACAGCAATTGTATACAGGAAAAATTTGAGGCAAGAATCTCTTGATCCTAAGAAGAAGGCTTTATGAAAAATATAAGAAATTTTGCAAGATTCAGATGAATTGGAAAATTGTTAGGTAAAACATTTTAGATGCAGCTTTGATGCTTCATTGAAGTTTAAGTTGTTTTTCCCCTATTTCTAAGTTATGATGTCTGTTAGGTGATGATGATTACGCCAAGTTCAGATTTTTATGTATATCTTCTTGCACCACAGAAGTTTGACAGATTTTTATGAAGTCACATTCTTTTTTTAAAGATTACACTATTTTCTCTTAGGTGTGGTAGCTCATAAAAGCGTAAATATCCTTTGACAGGAAATATTGGATGGTTTTGTAGATATTACATTGTTATATGCAAAATAGAGGAGCATTATGAAGAATGCCCTTTGTTTAAGCTCATTTCAACTCAATGAAAGTAAAAAAAAAAAAAAAAATGGTAGTTGCTCATTTTATATATTCCTGCAAGTGGCCTCTTAGAGAAGAGAAGTACAAACATGAAGTGGTTTGAAGAGACTAATGTTAAAAAACTGGATACTATATGTTTAAATTTACTACATTATTTAGGTTTGAATGCCTGCAGTGAAAATATGAGAACTAAGTTTATGTTGAATGTAAAGTTCATTAATACATAAAATGATCCTGCACAATAACGCTAGTATTACTAATAGAGAAGCCATGGTATTGCCAATAAATGACAACATGAATGACTCCAATTGAAACCTCCCATCAAATTTCAAACTGCTAATTAATAATAGTCATTGGGATGGAAGTTTTATTAAAACAAAGAAAATTACCTCAATAGTCAAGCAACGAAGATGGTATAGTGAAAAGTCACCGTGGTCCTGAGAGAATTGAAGGCAATAGTTGAGTAGTATCACTATCACCTACATGCAATCGCTGGTTATCAGCTCCAGCACTCGTGCTTGGTAAAAGCGGATTCGAGAAGAAATAACCTAGGTCATATTCAACATTTGCAACATCCTCCAAAACCTTAATCACGGTGGACATAGAAGGCCTTTTCATGAAATCAATTTGCAAACACCATGCTGCAACCCTCATTGTATTCACAACTTTTGCTCCATGTAATTGCATATCTTCACTGTACTTATCAACCAAATCCAACAATTGATCCTCCTCAATTTTTTTCTTGAATAAATTAAGTAGATGCATTGCTTCCTCTGGTTGAGATCGATCAATATTTCTTCTTCCACATAATATCTCTAGGAGCACCACTCCAAAGCTATAAACATCTACTTTTTCAGTAATTATTGAACTTAACCATTCTGGAGCCATATAGCCTGGAGTCCCTCTCATGATTGTCACAACTTGACTTTGGTCACGGTCAACTAGTTTAGATAACCCAAAATCAGAGACTTTTGCATTAAAATTCTCATCTAAAAGAATGTTTTGGGGTTTAATATCCAAGTGGACTATCTTCTGCCAGCATTCCTCATGTAAATAAGTTAGCCCCCTTGCTATGTCAAGAACAATCTTCATTCTACACTGCCAATCAAGCAAAATCCCAAGATTTTTGTCAAACACCCATCTATCTAAAGACCCATTAGACATGTACTCATAAACAAGAAGCCAATGAGATTTTTCAGCACAAAATCCAATCAATCTCACTAAGTTAAAATGATGAATGCTGCCAATTGTCTCAATCTCAGCTAAAAATGATCTCTTGATTTGATTTAAACCATCTAAACGCTTCACGGCAACTTTAGTACCATCAATTAGAGTTCCTTCAAAAACCGTGCCAAATCCACCAGCACCAAGCTTCTTATTGAAATTTTCTGTAATGGCTTGCAAATCATCGTAAGAATATCTTGTGGGCATTCCTGGTAAATGATCCAAATAATACTCCTCACCTTCATCAGCACTTCTCTTCTTCCATAATAGGAAAACAAAGCTTCCAATCAAAAGAAACAGACCAAATGTGATGCTAGATCCCACAATTATTTCAAGCCCATGTTTTTGCCGTTGAACACTTTGCTCCTTAACATCCTGCACCTTAATGCATGTTTTAAAGCGCATGCTAGGATACTGGAGTTCTGGAATGCGCATCATCATTGAAAAGTTTTGGGATTCCAAATAGCAATCCCCGGTTGATGATCCTAATTTATAATAATAAATAGCAGCTTTGCATGAACAATTTCTTTTTCGGCATTCCTCTTTACATTTCTCTAAAGGTATACTTCGATGGTCTGGTTTTATATCAGGTGGATCTTGTGCGCTAAAGCGGAAGTTTGCGATGTTCTCCACCTCCAAGAAACTATGACGATCCAAAGCTTCACCTTCACAGGACAAGTTAGTAACCAGGGTGCATCCTTGGTCAGGCTCCGTTTCATTGATTGCCTTAAAATATCTTGTTCCATTTTTATTTTTGTCTGTAAGACAAGTGCACTGTTTACAGCTCTCGCCTTTGTTTTCACAAACACCATAGTTGCCGCAAGCTAAAGGGAAGTCACAGCTATAAAGTTGTGTTGCCAGAAGAATGTCATCCCTGGCGTTCGGACTGAAAGTATAGACTCTCAAGTGTCCGTCATTCTCAAATCTTGCGTACCGCGCAAATCTTGCTGAACGACCAGGTAATTCTAATTCTTGCGAACCCGTTTTTGGATCTAACAAAGCTATGCTTCCATTTCGAAACTCAATACCTGAGATATTGATATCAGAACCTGATATATTGTAAGAAAAATAGAGTTGAGGAGGATTAAAATTGATATAAGCAAAAATCCCTTCACTTGTGAGGTTGAGCGAAAACAATCCTTCTTTACTAGTGAGGCTCTTCCCTACCAGCAACTTTTGCTCACGAAACAGCGTGTCCGTTGGGTGTTCATGAGACTGCCAAATTGTTTTATTATTTTTATCCCTGAACACGAGGTTGCATGTGGGAGTTAACTTTAGGCTAGCCACATATTTGTTGGTGATGTTTGCGGACCACACTTCAGTTCCACCAGCATTTAGTAACACCAAACCACTTTTGGACGTGAACTGCAAAGTCGCCTTAGCGCTGACCGGATTATTTGGGTTTGCAGACCATACTACATGTGGACCCCAATCTGTGGCAACCGACGTCCCGCTGTCGCCTTTGTAATAATAAAGAACGAAAGTGGCAAAGAGAAAACTGTTGCACGGTGGATTACAGAAGAAGCCACAACCACAAGCATATTCAATATCGTCCTCAAATACTGTTACATTTTCACTGACAAGTATGCTTCTCGCAATTGATCCATCACTGAATACTGTTCTGAACACCACAGTATTATTGGGAGCAGAAAAATTGGTGTTCCATGAAGAATTTGGACTCAGAAAACCGCGAGGTAATGCCGTCCCTATGGTGCGAAAAGGTGATAAGAAAAGAGCAAGCAGGTAAAGAAGAAAAGCACAGCAAGCCCAGCTGCTGCTTATACCCATACTGTCTGTAACAGGTATACAGTGCTAGAAGAAAGAAAGGCAAAGAGGGCAAGGAAAACCGGATAGAATGACAAGCATCAGTAATGAGACACTTTTTTTTTTTTTTTAATGAAATTCTATTTTGCTGCAGGAAAGTTGAAACGTGATCCTCGCTGTTACCCTCTTTCTTTTTTTTCTTTTCACTTTCTAAATTTACGCCGAGTCTATTTTTTGGCCCCAGTAATTTTTTGTTTAATAATACTCTTTCGTTGATCCTTCCTTGGTTGACTAGTTGACTTACAAAATCAACTTTTCCACACGCAAAAGCTTTTCCGCACCGTGTTTGGAGGTTCGCTTCGTTTGGACACGCAGACGCTTTTTTTTTTTAAATAAATTTCAGCGCCTGATTCTATATGAATACAAATGTACAGTAATTTTATTTATGAACGGTAATGAAAGATTATTTTTATATCTAAATGCACAAAGTATTTTTGACTTTGGTAAAAATTATAAGAAATTCAATAAAACTAAATAATCAAGCGAGTTTCCAGACAAAGTAAGTGGCAAAAATAACCAAATATCACTATTTTTCAAAATTATTAGTGTTTTACCATTGTTTGAAAAATATAAAAAAATATATCATTTTTTTTTTAAACCCGAGTTCCTTGTGATAAAACTGTTTGCCTGTGTTTAAACAACGTGGAAAAAAAATTAGATAAGTCAACAATTATAGCCTCCCATCACACGTGACCCTGACAAAAGAAAGAAAAAGAGAAACCCACCCTGGAAGAATAAGAATCAAAATTGAAAGCCAACTAAAAAACTATTTGCCTATGTTTAGACAATGAAAAAAAAAAAAAAAAAAAAAAAAAAAGAAAGGAAGAAGATAAATTAACAATTGTGCCTCCCATCCCACGTGACCCGGGCAAAAGAAAGAAAAAAGAGAAACTCACGCCTGAAAATTGAAAGCCAAAGAGAAAACTATTTGCTTGTGTTTAAAAAAAAAAAAAAAAAAAAAAAAAAAAAAAAAAAAAGGATAAGTCAACACTTGTGCCCTCCCATCCCACGTTACCCTGACAAAAGAAAGAAAAAAAGAGAAATCCACACCTTGAAGAATAAAAAACAAAACTGAGAGCCAATGAAAAAAAAAAAGAAAAGAAAAAAAAAAAGAAAGATAAGTTAACAATTATAGCTATGTGAGTGCTGTGTTTCTTAGAGAGTATAAACTCGAGTAACACATTGCAATGAACTCGAGTTTCACCTAATCCAGTTTTGTGTGGCATTTTTTATGAAACTTGATTTTCTTAAACTCAAATTTTAAAACTGTGGTAGTTTATTAGATATTTCTCAAAAAGTGTTAAAACACTAAAAATTTTGAAAAATAGTGGTATTTGGTTATTTTTTTTCCAAAGTATGTTACAAAACCATTAAAATCCAAAAGATAAAAATCTAAGAAGTTTATTGGTAGACTATCATACAACACAATTCGTAGTATTGATTGAGTTCCAATCTTGCCAAACTATAAGCACATCTGTTAGTTTCTCAATAGCAATGCTTAACATGCACCTGGGGAAATTGTGAGATCATAGCTTACATTAATCATCCGCAATGGAAGATATAACATTATTAAAATAACTATAGTTAGCTTTTTCTTTTTTTGAGCAAAAGAATAACTAGAGTTAGCTAGAAGATACACAATAGCTTTACATCTAACTCCATTTCTAAAGCTGTTAACTGAAGGTTTTGGAACAAAATAAGACCATCCCTTAATGGCCATAACTTTGCTAAGAAGCTAGTGGTGATTCCAATTTTACTTGAGAATCCGCCAAGCCATCCACCCAACTCATCTTGCACAACACCTCCACATATTCCAGGGTTACCAAGACAAGAGCCATCAGTGTTTAGCTTAGCCCATCCCATGCAAAGCTCTTCCCACCTAATACGCCTCACAAACTGTCCTACTGCAGTTCTGTGGGACTGTGCACAATGGATAAATTCCATATCTCTTTGAAGAATCTTCCCTACTAGGAGCACAATTTTTGAAAACAACCTGGTTGTGAGATGATCCAAATTGCAAATAGGAAGGTGATCTTCCAGGAGGGATGATTAGGAACCTTACTATATTCCACTTTGCTGTTTTTTCCAAGCCAATCTTGGAGATTACAAGAGAAAAAATCACTATCAAAATGGTTAATTTCCAACTGGTTCCAATTTGTCTTCACAACATCACAGGCCCTTAATGCATGAATGATCATTTCCAGTTCTCTTCGGCAAAGGGCGCTGATTGTGTCATTGACGATACCTCTTGCCATTAAAAAACAATCCTTTAAATCTATGCTATCATGGAGATACATCCACACAAAAACTTGAATTCGAGGAAGTATATTAATTTTCCAAATCCACTTACCCATAAAATTAAACATAGAAAATAACATGTTTGAGAAGTAGGATACTGTTTACAAAATGTGTTAATATTAGACAAAGTTCACTTGTGGGTCCAGTCCTGCTGTACTAGCTATAATGCCCTTGGCCTTAACTCTTTATTGTGCTAATATTATTAGACCCGATGATTTGTGCCTCTATATATAAGACTGTCTCCGTAAAGTTGAATGTGTACTCTATATATATATATATATATATATATATATATATATATATATATATATATAAAGAGAAAAGAGAGGAGAGGAGCTAGGTCCATCTCTAACTAACATTTGAATAAGAAGCTCAATTAGGAAGAGAAGAAATGGCAATAAGCCAAATATATTCAATTGCTCAATTGTTCTTTTACAAATGAATTTGGTATAAGCTTGTTATGTAGTAGGGGCCCTATATTCAAAACATATTTAAAATTATATACAGCTATAAACCAAATCGTTAAAATGTTAATAATGATGTTATTATTTGCCTTCTACAAATCATCAAGATGGAAGCAAATCTTTTTTAGTGCTAGTATTTAACTACTTATGACTATGTGATGCACGGCTTAACTACCAATAATTATATCTCACCTAAAAATTAATTTGATAAGCTATTAGTTTGGACCGTCCATATTCAAATTAATTTTCTTTGTATAAGCTATTAGCGGCAATAATATTCTTGCCTTAATTAAATTAAAATGTTAAGTGATATTGTTTTCATAAAAAAAAAATCATAAAAAAAAATGTAAAGTGATATTGGAGGAGTCTTTAGTATACTCTTGTAGTTTGAATTTGATTATGATGGAATCAAGATTCATCTTCGTTAGCTTATCTAATTTTCAAGCTGTTTTATAACTTTAGTTTCTGTCTTCTCTGTAAATGGGGTAAGGCCGCAAGGCTACCAAGACCAATTGGCAACTGGACCTTAAAAAGCTATTTTCTGTTGGTCGAAGTAATATCATTCTTAAGGTTTATCACTATGAAGGCCAGAAGCTCGTCTTTCTCAAATTATATATACTAGTGTGTAGTTGTGCATATGTATAAATACAATTAAATATAATTAAAATTATATGTTTCAAATTATACTTTTTTTTATATATATAAGAGGTTTAAATTATACATGGCATTAGAATAATAAATGAAAAAAATAGAATTCTATCTAATAAACATTTCAATAATTAATTAAAAGAAAATTTGTAATCATAAATGTACTAACACACTTTATAACTAAAAATTGTTAAAGACGCCATAAAATTTTATAAACTGCCATGGTAACATAAACTAATGTGACAAGAAATAAACTTAATTAATATTATTAAAAAATTATAGATACTAGAAAAATATTACAAATTTGATTAATTATAACATATTAACGTGTCACCAAATCACAAAACAATAATTTATTATGTTGATTAAATAACACAAATCATATTTTAGACACCTAAATTAATAAATATTTTATAGTAATTTTAGAATTTCCCTCACAGCTTCTAGGGAGGCTCAAGGAATTGAGATTTAAAAAATGGGTCCGGTTAATGTGTGCCCTAAGCTTTTTGTTTTTGGAAATATTTTCTCGAAAATTGAAAAAACTGTCATTACTTTTTCAATTCTCGAGAAAATATTTTCAAAAATAAAAAACTTAATGTGTGCCTTAAGGACACACATTAGTAAAATCCTTAAAAAATCACTATCCACTAGTAATTTCCTTGTTCTTTCAATAAAAACTGTCATACTTCACAGCTGAGAATGACGTAAATGTAGACAGTAAAGCGCAAAACCAAACAATTTGGTCACCAAACAGTAAAAGATTTCTATGAAAAAAACAAAACTTTGAATTCCAGCACACGGTTTTGTCAAAGATTCAAGAGCTCAATGAATGAGCTATGTCCTTTCCTGTCATAAAAGTGTTTTGCTTTATGAAAAATTGGTGTTAAGCGTGTCTTTCTTTTCAGACAGCAGGGAGGGAAAATGTCCATTTAGAGAGAGAGAGAGAGAGAGAGTATGAAATCTACGAAGTCTGTTTTGCTTTTTTTAGTGATAGAATGGTATTTTTCTTTTAGGCTGTGTTTGGTTCGTGTAAAATCATTTTTGGAAAATATGCTATTTTTTAGATATGCTATTTTTCGGAAATGCTATTTTCCGGAAAGGAAAACGTTTTCATGTGTTTGGCTGTCACAAAATTCATTTTACGGAAAATTAATTTTGGTGTTTGGTTCGTTTAATCAGTTTACCAAAAAATACATCAAATCCGGCGAAACGCTCGTCCGACGAGCGTCCGACGAGCAGCGCTCGTCGATCGACGATCGCGATCGACTATCGCGATCGACGAACGCGCTCGTCGATCGCGATCGTCGATCGACGAGAGACGAGCGCGCTCGTCTGTGCTCGTCGATCGCGTCGCTCGATCGACAATCGCGATCGTGCACCGCGCCGCTCGTCGGCGCGGTACGATCGTCGGACGAGCGGCGCGATCGTCCCTCTCTCTCTCTGATCTGGGCTCTCTCTTCTCTCTCTCTCTCTCTCTCTCTTTTTCCGGAAGTCAATTGAAGTGAAAATGAAGACAGAAATCATTTTCCGTGGTCAAGGCTGAAAATTTCGGTCAACAGGAAATCAATTTCCGGAAAATAATATTTTCCGTGACAGCTAAACACAGAATTTTCCGAAAATTGATTTTCGGAATTGGTTTGAAGTCGATTCAAACACACCCTTAGTGAAAAACTGGGAAGTTTGAAAGAAAGAACAGAGAAACTTCAAATTTGTGGGCGAGACCAAAAGAGTCAAAAATATCAGACCTGATTACTTGTGCATCACGCTCAATCTCATTGATGACTGATTAAAAAGCAGCTCAGCCAAACAAGAAAGGCCGTATACAAATTATTGCAATCTTCGTGGATTGGATTCTATAGCAGAGTGTCAGAGAATCTTTGAAATAACCATGAAGTCGACTCCACACCATACACACTTATGCTTCATTCAATTCATCAATTGTGAGGTAAATGAAATCCTTTCTTTTTGTTTTCTCGTTATAAAAATTGAGAATTTAATTAAAATATAATTAATTAAATTTTTTTAAAGTCTTGACTTTATATATATATATATATATATATATATATTTTTTTTTTGTTTGGGTTTGAATCTTTATCTGAATGGGAATAAGCCGGTAGAATTACTCTTTTCATTTGAATGACTACTCTCCTCAGGTTTTGACGGTTATGACCTATTTCACTTTAGAAGAAGATTTAGATCTTACACCCTCTCTTTGTTTCTCTCTCTGTTAGTATCAAAGCCATGAGATTTGTTTCACCTTACTTTGATTAGTATGCTTTGATTATTATTATCTTGATTAGTATCCCTCTGCCCCCCACCCCCCCCCCTCCAATTATATATATATATATATATTAAAAAAAAAACCTAGTATAAAAAAAATTAAGATTTGTCCTTATATATATATATATATATATTTGTTTCTCTTCCTCTAAAATATTTAGATATTGACTTACAAGAAAATAAATAAATAAATAAAATTCATGTCACTTTAACTACAAAACCAAAATAAAAAAAATAAATATGAACTAAACAAAAATCACACACAAAATATGAAACACTTATTTAGTATGTTATACTTTGTTAATGTTCTTTATAATATGAAATGTTTAAGAAATACTTATTTTGTAAGTAGTATTTTGTTGAATATGAAATAAATGTTAGTTTTTATTTTCATAATTTTTTTTTTTGGTTTTAAGCTTTGGCCTCCAGGTATGAATCCTGGTTCCATCCCTGATTTTTTGAGATGTTAGTATATGAGTATATTTGGATTAAGCTTATTTTTGTTGAAACTGAAAATATCGTAGGAAAATATTTTTTAAATGTGTAAATAGTGTCGTGGGGCCCATTTTTAATGAAAAAATTACTGAAAAGTAGAATTTGTGGGTTCATGCACAGGTGCACTATTCACCGTGGAAAAGTCAATATTTGCGGCTACTGTTCATGAATAGTAGCCGCATTACTCTTAAAATGCGTAAAAAATAAAAAAGAAGAAGAAGAAGGATGTGTTTACTGCGTGCAATTATAGCGTGGGTCCCATGCCCAAAACGCAAATGCTGAAACGCAGTAAAACATCCAAACCAAAGGGATACTATATATATATATATATATATATATATATTCAAATTCTCTTTTACTTATTAGATTTTGTATAGTTAATTTTTTTTTTAATGAATACTTAAGAAGATTTTCTGAAGGCACCACACAATAAGCTGGAGCTTGCATTTCACTGTTGATCCAGATTGCCTTTTGGATCTAATCTGTTTGAAAATAAGCCTTAATGACTTGACCAATCATTCTATTGTTTTTTTTTTTGAAGAGCAATCATTCTAACGTTTTTGTTTCTGCTTCTACTATTGTTGTTATAAATTGGGCCAGCCTTCCCCAAGAATATCACTTTGCACGTCAAGGTGTCCAGCGCTACATTCTCGACAAACACCCATTGGGCTCGATTAATTCTTTGTTTGCAATACATTTTGTGTACTACTATGCTCGGCATTTTCTCTCGCCTTCTAAAGAGAGGTGACGCTGGGTCAAACTGGTTGTATATATGGGTGTACGGTCAGTATGGGCAAGGACCAGGTGGGTTATTTTCATGGAGTGGGGCTTTCTCTTGTTGTATTCACCATGGTCCATGGCAAAATTATAGAGCCTAGGTATTTGGGTCCAGTCCTTTTATAGGGATAGCATGCATTACCAGTTCTTAGTTTGAATCCAAAGTAAATTAAAAGAATTTTAATTTACTTTGGATTATGAGGAAACACTTGATCGAGAAGCAAGCCTAGATCAAGAGTTTCCTCATAAACCCCTTTTCCTGGTTTTATGTATGAACTGCACATCACACTCATCATGGTGAAGTTCTATTTTTCATCGATAGTTTTTCATTATTTGTGAATTCTAATGCATAAAATTGTTTATTAAAAAAAAATATCATCATTTTAAAAGGAAAAAAAAAAAAAAACAGTTCATGTAGATTATGAGGATCGAGAATTTATTTAATGTTCACTAAATTGATATTTAATTTATTGTAACATATAAAATTAATAGTTGATAATGATGCTCAATTGCAAAGTCATCTTGTTGAGGACCAAATAAAAAAAAACAACTAAACAATCTTTTAGATGGAGTTAGACAACACATACCCAAATATTGAAATCCCAAACTTTAATTTTGTAGTCTAAATAAGCAACAAGCGAATTTCTCAAACCAAATACATAGTTATAGTGGATAACCAAATATAATTTAAGTGGCCACTTCAATGTTTGAGTTTTTAAGGACAAATTTCAATTTTCGAGGTTGATTTTTAATTTTTGGGGGGCCAAGAATTTTTTGAAACAAAATTCTCAAATAACGGTCTATTTATTAATTAATTATTTTAGACAATTTTCTTACTACTATTGTGCTTTTTTTTTTTTTTAATAAAAAGTTTTTAAAAGAATTTCCTAAATAAGGTTATTTATTGATTAATTATTAAAAAAAAAAATTCCATACTACTATTATGTTTTTTTCCTTAATAAAAACTTTTTTAAAGCATTTCCTAAAAAAAAAAACCAATTCCGTTTAATCAAAATACTTGTGCCATAAATGATAAGGAATAAATGGTTAAGTAATTGTTTTCATCTTTAAAATAAATTAAAAAAACCACTTCGGATGCTTGACTATAGTCACATTAAACTTTTTTTATTATGAAAAAACAATGATAATATATATATATATATATACACACACAATTTTTTTCACAATTTTTTTTTTAAATGGGATACTTCCACGCAACAACAACATGACTAGGAGTAAATGCCAAAACAAAGAGTGAGCAATAGCAACAGTAGTGACTAGAAATGACTTGTATAGTACATGAGAGGAAAAAATGGCCAATTCATTGTGCAAGGGAGGGGATGGCAGAGAACAATTTACTGGCATCAAGCAATTATTATACAGTCCAAACTTCCAAGACTTTAGCTTTCCAAAGTCTTTGGGAGTTCCAAACAATGACCAAAGACTTGTGAAACGCTAACAATAAGTGTACTAATCTAAACCACACGTTTTCAAGGTTCATTGAATCTTTTAGTAAAAATAGTTGTATTTTGTTTTCTCTCATACAAATTGATGGCATATATCTTTCATTTTCAACCACTATGTCTTTTGGTCTTTGCTCAGAACTTCCACTAGACTTGGGAAGTTATAGTCTTGTTTATTAACCAGTGTGCATTTTCAAGGTTGATGAATGATTGAGTTGAAATCAACGAACAAGAAAATTGAAAATTGCATGATATAGTGAATAATAGAGATAAACATGTTTCATGCTTACTAAAAAATATAAATATCCTTCAATTACTTTCATGTTTAAAAGTGTCAAATATTATGTATGTATTTCAGGATTTAAAAAATAAATCCTAGAAAAATTATATTTGCCCCCCTCTCCCTCTAGAATTAAAACTGACCCCTAAAAAACTAAATTAACCCAACAGCCCACAAATAAAATGGTTTACACATTACCACATATATATATGGAGAGAGAGAGAGAGAGAGAGAGAGAGATCTAACAATTAATTAACCTCCCAACAGAGTTACTTATCCTCCATGCAACGGTCTCTCTATGTGCTATGGATAATGGAGCAAATAAATAGACCCATTACTCTTGTGTGCGGAATCATTTACCTGAAGTGTGTCTCTTGTGAAAGGCGATAGTGAAACGGTGGAATCTGAACCCATTAATTTCTTTTGTCTATGACATTTATTAACAAGTAACAACAATAGATATTACTTTTTTTTTTTTTTTTTTTTTAAGAAAGTTTTAATCTATGGCGTCCGCTCTTAATGATAACTCTTTATTATTAGATTAAGACACTAATCGGTTTTTAGTGTAGGTAGGAATTGAACCCCAGATCTCTTATTTAACCATAAGAGATTTTATTAATTGAGCTAATTGGAACTTACAACAATAAAAACATATCGATAATTTGGCAGTAATACACGATTAGTTATTGATTTATTGTTGACTATTTGTTAGAGTTAATTTTCAATGTCTGGCAATAGTAAGTTGCTTTTATGTGGGATTCTATAATACTATTGTGTACCACCGAATGTGAATCTATGTCATTCTCAAAAAAATGTGAAACTATGTGGGTATAGTTATGTGGTCATTGTTTGTATTGTTATTTAGCATTTTTCTTTTTGTAACTGATTAGTTTTTCAAAAAGAAATACAAATATTTTAGAAGTCAATGTTAGTGATTCAGTATTACGTACCTTTAATGATGATATCCAAAATTTTGAAATGCCAATTTCATTAAAAAAAAAAAAACAATATAATTGTGGAAGAAAATTTTCTAAGGAACTCTTTAAATGTTTGTTGAATCTTTGTTAATTGTGAAAAAAAAAAAAAAAATTTATTCATGTTTGGCCTCCCCTAATTTCAAATCTTGGTTCTATCCTTGCTGGACTCTTCTGTTTGGTAAAGGTGGATTTGAGAAGAAACAACCTAGGTCATGCTCAACATTCACAACACCCTCCAAAACCTTAACCAAGATGGACATGAAAGGTCTTTTTGTGAAATCATTTTGCAAGCACCATGTTGCAACCCTCATCGTATTCACCACTTCTTCTCTACGTAAATGCATATCTTCATTGTAATATCAACCAAATTTAACAATTGTTCCTCCTCAATCTTTTTTGTTGAATAGATCAACTAGATGCATTGCTTCCTCTTATTGAGAGCGATCAAACTTTCTCCTTCTACACAATATGTCCAAGATCACTATTCTAAAGCTATTAACACCTACTTTTTCCATAATTTTTTATTTCAACCATTATGGGAGCCATATAGTCAAGAGTCCCTCTCATAGCTATCACAATATGCTCTGGTCAAGATCGATTAGTATACACAATCTGAAATCATAGACTTCTGCATTGAAGTTCTCATCTAAGAGGATGTTATGGGGTTTTATATCCATGTGGATTATTTTTTGTTTGCAATCCTTATGTAAATAAGCTAGCTATGCTATGTTAAAGTTTTTAGATATAATATAGCTAGATAGATATAGATATTATTATTATTATTAATATTATAACTATTAGTATTATTATTATTTATTTTTTCTCTTTCTTAATCAAATAAAATTGTATTTTGACATAATTTGTGAAGCTAGCTTAAAAAAATAATAATAATAATAACAAAACACCATTTCAATTTTCAACCTAATATTAGTTTTTGGGGATAGTGACAAAGCCATGATTTTAGCTCAAAGAAAGCGAGATTAAAATGTAAGATTAAATTTTTTTTTCTTTGAGAAACGAAAATAAAATTAATCTAAAAATATATTGGTCAATATTAATAGTAAAATAAATAAATAATTATATGCTAATATAATTTTCATACACAATATCTTATAAATGTAAAATCAATATATATTGGCTCCACTATTGGATTGGAGCATATGTCCATCTTGAAATACTTACCATATTAAGAATACATTTAATCAAGAAAAAAATTTACATATATGAGATATGGGGTTCGAATCTTACTTATACTAAAAACCAATTGGTGTATTGGCCTAATGAAAAATACCAATCATCTTAGAGTGAGTAATATAAAGTAAAATTCTATTGTATATATTTTTGTTTTTTTTTAAAAAAAATCTACATATATTCATTAAAAATTAGTACCAAAAAATACCGCATAATCAATAATAAATGTCAAATCAGGGCAAGCTTAATAAGTTCCATAATATAAAAAGCCTCCAAAATCTGTGTGCTACAACAAAGTGCTGTGTCAACTACCATTTAGGAGAGAAACTTGACCAAAGTGAACTGAAATGAACTAAATTGCACCAAAGTGGACCAATAGATTGAATGGACTGAAATGCATTGAAGTAGGCCGGAGTAGACTTTTTTTTTTTTTTCCTTTTTTTCCTTTTTTTTTGAGAAACAATCGGAGTAGATTAAATGGATTACATTAGCACATTTCAAACCTCTTGCCTTTCACGGAGACAAGGCTGCCTATAAACAAAAGTGAAGAGATGGAACATAAATAATAAATTGTACTTTCTACATGGATTACATTTTTTGTTACTTCTAAGACCTGAAGTTGGATAGCCGAGCAACACAACAGAAGCCCCCACAGCATAGCCCTCCCTTGCTTCTACCACAAATTCCATAAACCTCCATTTGTGAGTCTAGTTTTTCCCTTCCCTTCTTGCTCTTAGTTTTCATAAGAAATCAAATGGATGGTTTTACCTCTCGGACAATTTTTTTGAGCTGGAACTAAATTTAGAGGAATTGCCTAATGGCCCTAAACCTCTAATGTTCCATTGGAGGCCCATTTGGGCCAGCCCTCCAAAAGCCCCATAATGTCAGTTTGCTCGAGAAACACCCATTGGGCTTTTATTCTTCTTTCGCAATGCTTTTGTGTACTAGTATGCTCGGCATATTCTCGCCTTGCGTTGAGTCAAACTGGTTAATTGGGCCTATGGTAACTAGAGGTGAGTATGGGCAAGTATCAGGTGGGTTGTTTTCATTGAGTGGGCTTTATCTTATTAGGCTCAGAATGGCAAAATTATACAGCCATATAGGTGGGTCCAGTCCTTCTAAAGGGATCGTATGCAATCCCTGGTCCATGGGCTTGATAGAATCACATTTTTAAAAAACTTGTTTTCTAAGGGGGGGGGGGTAAATTTTCTATTGCTTTTAAGGTTTTATTTTTTTTTTAATGAGTTTCAACTTATGATGTCTACTTCTATTATTTTAAGGTAGGATTTGAAACTTTTAGATAAATCAATGAAATATGTATATATATATTATGTGTTATTGAAACTAAATGGTGTACTATATTTATATGAACTACTTACATTTGGTTTAAAAAAAAAAAAAAACTACTTACATTTGAGACTCTTTCAATATTTTTTTGTGTTTAGAATGTTTGAGACTCCTTTATTTTTTTCTTTCTGATCTGTTTGAAAATAGGGTTAATTTAGCTTAGTTTTTGTGCTTAACAAAAAAATAAAACGATTAATTTTTTTTTTTTTTTTTTTGCATAAAAAAAAACCTATGATTTGATGATAGTAATATTCCTTTAATTTTATCTTCTGAGGATATTTTTCCTTTTATTCCTCAGCCTTGATTTTAAATCATTTTTATTTATTCATTTATTTTTACTAACTTTCCAGCCATGCATCCCACACCTTTATATTCATCTCAAGTGGTAAAATATTTAAATTACTACAGAAGTTTTTTTTTTTTTTTTTTTTTTTTCAAATAAAAAAAAAAAAAAAAAAAAAAATCAAGAATAGACTAGGTTAAGCACAAGCCACAAGGTACGAATTTATCAATGTCTTTTTCCCGTCCTTTAATTGGACTGGAAATAGGATATAGAAATCATCAAAACATCCTTGAAAAACGGCATGAAAATGTTCATTGGAATTGTGTTAGAACTTAGAAACTTGATAAATATTTGACTAAAATACAAATTACATCCATTAAGTTTTGGATAATTTTTATTTTGACCCATCTCATTTTAAAAAAAGATAAAGAAATCAAGATAAACTAGGCTTAACAATAGAGTCATCCCACCTACTCCAAAAAAAAAAAAAAAAAAAAAAAAAAAAAAAAAAAAAAAAAAAAAAAAAACAACAACAACAACAACAATGGAGTCATCCCACGTCAAAAAGATAAACAAATCATAAAAATATATCCCTAAAAAATGACATGAAAATGTTCAATGAAATTGTATTAGGATCTTGATAAATATTTCACTAAAATGAATTTTACATTATTTAAGTTTGGGATAATTTTTATTTTTGATCCCTACCGTTTCAAAATTTGGATTTTGTTCTCTAAAGTTTTATGGAGTCTTGAATTTTGTTTCCTTCTGTCCATGCTTGTTAATGATGTGACTATTAATTGGCAACTACACTTAAAACAACATAGCATCGATGTTCAAAAACAGCAGAGACATGGGATGGCATAGCATCGATTAAAAATTTGTTTCCTTCGATTTACATGATTTGGCAATATGTCTACATCGAAGTTGCAATGATTTTCATTATACTAGAGAGAATAGTACTGAGGTAGCTTACAGTACATCAACAGTGGTGGCTCCAGGAATTTTGTTTAGGAGGTTATTAAAAAGTTTTAATAAAAAAAGAACTTAAATATATTGAGTTACTGACAAGAAAAAAAAAAATAAATAATACATGAAGTCTTACAATTTCATTCTACAAGTATTCAAATTTTGAATTATGAGTATTTATTGCCAATGTTGGTATGTATGAGCCTACAATCATTTTATTTTGTTAAGTTTATCTAACATTTTTATTTTTATGCAGTTTTTATTATCTATTTGTTATTGTTTTTATAAAAATATTTTAAACAACCACACTCATTCATACATGAAATTATACACTAGTGTCGACTTAACCAATCAAATGCTTGGACAATCACTAATTTTACGATTTTTTTTTTCTTGAATTTTACTAACTTTATAACAAAAAGTTATTATAACATGATAAAAATACACACACATGTAACAAACCATCTCTATTTCCTAATTATTAAATTATATAAATTTATATTGTACACACAAACATCCACACACATCATAATTCACACAAATAACATTATAACAAAAAGTAATGCACAAATATTAGACATACTCACACACATAATATAAATTTATAAAAAATAGTGACACTTACAATTCACAAATACTTACTTTTTATTATTAGAGTTGGAAATACTTATAATAAAAGTGTGCAAAATTTAAATCAGGTTATGCAAAATTATTTTTAAGAAAAAATTATAGTATTAAACTAACAAAAAAACAATTTATATATATAATTTTTTTTTCTTGAAGTCAAGGGGTTCATTTGAACCCCTGAGAATAGTGTAGCGCCACCCCTGTACATCAAACCCTAATTATGAAACAATAATATATATAACCCCCAAAATTGATCCAAAATGGGCCAAAAAAAATCAAAAACCCTAGTTTTGAGTCTCCGGCTCGAGACTATCGGCCTAGCCTTTGTTCTATGGCCTAAGTCTCACAAATGGTACTATTTAAAACCATAATGCTTCCATGTGGGGGTCGGGTTCAAAGAGGATCAGATACAAAACCATGGCCCACATAGCACATAGCCCAAACATCAATCATACCAGAAAAACGGTGGGCTTCTATGTTACTAGCTAGAGGTTATCTTTAAGGGGCCAATGTTTATTTATTATGATTTAAACCATTATCTTCATAGTATTCGCTACTCACAAATTGAGCGAAACAGAGTTGGATTCTGATTGAATTTGCAAATCTATATATATTCATAACATTGCTTTTGTTTGTTAGTCTTATATTTCCCAACAAGAAATCTGTGCTAAATCTCCACTGGACTAGACTTGATTTTTTGTTTCCCTCTGTTGTGGGGAAATACATAATATTTTAGATTTAACGAATTTGCTTTGCTACTCACAAATTTATTACATATTCATGCCATTGCTTTTGTTTGTTATTCTTCTATTTTCCAATAATAAAAAATATGTGCTAAAAGCCTAAAACTCCACTGGACTAGGCTTGAAATTTTATGTTTCCCTATGTTTTTGACAGATACACGCTATTCTAGATGAGATGGTTTTGGAGGCATAGAAACAAGTTCTGCAGAACTTGTGATGGTTGTTGAACAGATATCAAAGTGCTCTCTCTCCCTCTCCACACGCACTTTTTTGTTTTTTTGCAGGTCTGCTTCTGAAAATGCATAACTATTACTGATGGAAGGTCCGTTTACACTTTACACACAATGCAAGTCAGAAAGTGCCTCCAATACCATCACCCTTGTCTCGAAATCTGCTTGTGGTGGTTGGAGTCAATGGCATGTGGCTTTTATGTGACCATTGCTTTTTGTATCTTGTCTGTTTGACTTGTATTTGTTCGAATGTTTTGGTAGTCGCTATTGGAGAAGAAAAAAACCCACAAGATAATAACAGAAAAATAAGCATTAATTTCTTCAAGAATCTTTTTTTTTCTTTTTTTTGCTGCTTCTACTATTTTTGTTATAAATTGTTGATATTAGATTACACATGATTGAGAATCATTTTAGATAAAATGCACCAACACATTTTGAACTTTCACTTAGTTGCACTGACATTCTCTGCTGTGCAACTTGAGCCTGTTTTTTTTCTTACAACAAAACGAAGGAGGAGGATTTGAATCTAGGTTATCCCATTGGAGGACACTTGGTGGTACCACTGAAGCAAAAGGCTTTTGGCCCCTATAACTTAGGCTGATAGGTACCACTTTATAAAAAATATATTATAATATGATCATATCATCAAAGAAGTTGCCGTTTTATTATTTTGCTGAAGGTAAAATCGAATTCTGACTATTCACAGCAATGTTGTCCTTCAAACCTCCCAAAGATAACCTTTGGATGTGGATTTGGAGATTGTGGAGCTTGTGGATAGGCAAGATAGGTGGAAGAGCATCCATGGTGGGAAGGAGTTGCTGTTATGACAGAAATTTGAGGGATTGGTGGTCGTATGGCAGAAATTTGAGACAGTGGTGGAAACTAATTTGGTTCTCAGTTGCAATTCCTAGACATGCCTTTATCAATTGGTTTGCTATTACGAATAGATTGGCTACCCGAGATATATTACTCAAATGGGGCTACAAAGGTGACTCTCTGCGTTTATTGCAGGCTCCTTATGTGTGAGTCTTCCAAAAGAATCTGGAAAGAAGTTATGAAGAGGTGCTAATTAGGAAGCCTGAGTTTGAGATGGTCCAGACATGTTGAATGGGGTTTGCATGATCTGAAGGGGAAAAGTCTGAAGTTGTGTAAACTAGTATGGGGTTTGTTGTATATCATGTTTTGCATCGAAGTAATGCTAGGATATTTGAGGCCGACTCAAGAATGAGGAAAGTGAAATACAAGCCATTGAGGTCAAGTCTCAATTGGTAACCAAAGTGCCATGTTGTTATTCGAAGATGCCTCTATTTGTACTTGGCAAGTAAACTGAAATCTTGACTGTTTCTGCGGAAATTTTCACTGTGGCATGCCACTTTGTACTTACCACACATAGGATATGTTCTCTCACTTTTGCTGATTGGTATAGCTTTGAGTGTTATCTCAAGAAGCGAGTGCAACACAGGAGCTGTGATCCAAGCTGATGCAAGAAGAGCAGTGATGCTAGCTGCTGCAATTTAACAGGAGCATAGCTAATGTATGATCTGTTAGTGTAGGCCTGTTAGAGCAAGGTTGTTAGTGTGGCAGTCACTGTTAAGTTTTGTTAAGCTCTTTAAGTAGTAGTTACTAAATCAGGTTGTTATAGGTTAGTTAATAGATCTGTAACGTGACGGGCTAATGAGATATACGCCTATACCATTCATAACCAGCCATAAGATCTTGTACTCAAGCCAGAAATGGACATTGATGAATAATAATATAGTTTCTCTCTATTCTTAACTTCTCTAATTATCCTCTTACCTCTAAACTTTGGAGGGCGACTCCTCAAATAAGTCAATTCCTACTCTAATCCGATTTCCTCATCAATACACTTTCACCTAAACACTATCACCACTATTCCATTGAGAAGGTTCATTCCATGTTAGGTGTACCTCTTGGTGCTTGGATGTATTTGTGCAGCTTCAGCTGCGTGCCTTGACTGGCCATTCATCTAAAAATAAATAAAATATGAGAGACTCCGAGAGCATTGGCAGTGATTATTATTTTTGATGGTGTAGTCGCACTACCAATTAGTAAAATCTTACTATCCCCTATCTCAAAAATGCTCTTAGATCTCAAAAAGGCTCTGCTCTGTACAGAGTAGATGAGCCTCAAGCACAGATTAGCATAGAGGCGCTAATGTGCATCAAGCGACCTCTCCCTCTCTCTCTCTGTATCTCTCTCCAGAGAGAGAGAATTAAAAATTTTCCGCTTAATAGGTTGTAACTGACATGCTTCGAGAAAGTTATTTTTGCTGCCTACTGCTTCAGGAGACCAAAAACTATCTTAATAGTTCAAGTTGTGTGGCCTAACATTTTTAAATTTAAAAAGTGGGGTTTTAGGTTTGGGTGAAGATGAGATTCAAACGTAGGATCACTTACTTATGATATATTAACTTTTACAAATTGTCTCAAAAATTTAAATTAATGGAAAATAATCAATTTATCCATTTAATCATTATTCTAATCATAGGAACTTCAATATACAAACTTGATCACATATTTCCAACCATTCTCATGTGATTTAAACAAGAATAATTTACTAGATAGCCGAAAAAAAATAACTATATACAATACGACTCTTAACTTCTCTGCAAACTTACTATGCGTAATAAATACCCACAATGTTAAATAAACATATATGTTACTAACAGAGAAACCAAGCTATTGCCAATAATCATCGACACGAATGACTTAGGCTGAAGTTACCATCAAAATTTACACCAATAATATTAGTTATTAGGTGAAAGAATTTATTAGAAGTACCGAAGTTACCTCATTTGTCAAACAATGAAAGACACTGAAAACTCACCGCAGTCCTGATAGAACTGATGGCAATACTAGGGTAGTAGCGATAACGTGCGCTTCCTGGATATCAACTCTAGCTCTCGTGTTTGGTAAAGGTGGATTCATGAAAAAAATAATCTAAAAAGATTCAACATCCACAACACCTTCCAAGACCTTAACCACCATAGACATGGAAGGCCTCTTTGTAAAATCAAATTGCAAACACCAATTGGCAACCATCATCATATTTACAACATCTTCACCATGTAATTGCATATCTCCACTGTTCTTATCAATTAGATCTGACAGTCGTTCCTCCTTAATCTTTTTCCTAAAAAGATCAAATAGAAGCATTTCTTCTTCTGGTTGAGAGCGATCTAAATTTATCCTTCCACATAATAACTCCAAAAGCACTACTCCAAAGCTATATACATCTACTTTTTCTGTGATTATCGAACTCAGCCATTCAGGAGCCATATAGCCAGGAGTTCCTCTCATGGTTGTTACAACTTGGCTCTGATCTCGATCAACTAGTTTAGACATCCCAAAATCAGAGACTTTTGCATTAAAATTCTCGTCTAAAAGGATGTTATGGGGTTTTATGTCCAAGTGAACTATCTTCTGTCTGCACTCCTCATGTAAATAAGTTAGTCCCCTTGCTGTATCAAGGATGATCTTCTTTCTATGTTGCCAATCAAGCAACATCTCAGGATTTTTGTGAAATACCCATTTGTCTAAAGACCCATTAGACATGTACTCATAAACAAGAAGCCTATGAGATTTCTCAGCACAAAATCCAATCAGTTGTACTAAGTTGAAATGATGAATGCTGCCAATTGTCTCAACTTCAGCTAAAAATGATTTCTTGATTTGACCAAAACCATCAAGACGCTTCACTGCAACTTTTGTGCCATCAATTAGAGTCCCTTCAAAAACTGTACCAAATCCTCCCTCACCGAGCTCTTTACTAAAATTTTCTGTTATTGCTTGCAAATCATCATAAGAATACCTTGTGGGCATTCCTGGTACATGATCTAAATAATACTCCTCTACTTCATTAGCAGTTTCCTTCTTCCAAACTTTAAAAACAAAGAATCCAATTAAAAGAAATAGAACAAATGCTAGGCTGGATCCCAATATCAATCCAAGCCAATGTTTTTGTTGCTGAGGAGAAAGAGGAACATTTTGCACCTTGATATATACTTTAAAGTAAGTTTCTTCTCTTAAATCTCTTTCATCAGCGTACATCAAGGAAAAAATTTGGGATCGCAAATAGCAGCTCCCAACACGGTTGCTCGAATTATAAATAGCAGCTTTGCAGGAACAGACTTTTAAGCAAGACTGTTTGCAGCTCTCTAAACTTATGTGTTGGTAGTCTGGATGTACATCTGGGAGGCCTTCTCGAAAGGGAAAGTATGTGATGTTCTGGAGCTCTATAAGAATGTGATTTTTGTTCGCGTCACAAGACAAGGGAGTAACTAGAGAGCATCCAAGGTTTGGTAGCCTGTCATTGATGGGATGAAAATAGTTTGTACCATTTATGGGTGGCGGACAACTACACTGCTCATCTGTACAAATACCATAATTGCCGCAAACCCCAGGATAACCACAGTAACCAATATCCGGATTGAGAAAATCATCGACTTCATACCAGTTTCCATCATACACTTTCAAGTGTCCGTCAGGCCGAAGTTTCATGTACTTTGCAGTAATGGTTAGGCCAAGGGCTATGCCAGGTGATGGATAATCAATTTCGAAGGTAGCGAAGCTTTGATTCAGAAATTGAGAGTAATTGTATTTCACATTACTAAAAGGATAATAATAATAGATATCAGGAGGATTAGAATTGATATAGAAAAACAAACCTTCACTAGTGATTGAGAATGAAAACATTCCTCCTTCACTAGTGAGTTGCTGACCTCTTAGCAACTTTTGGCCAAGAACCAGCGTGTCCGTTGGGTGATCAAAAGATTGCCAAATTGTTGCATTCTTGTCATCCAACAGCATGAGGTTGCAGGTGTCATCGGTTAAGTTTAGGCCAACCACAGATTTGTTGCTGATGTTTGTTGACCACGCTCTACTTCCATTACCATCTTCTAGCACCAAACCTCCTTCCGAAGTGAACTGCAAAGTCGCATTAAGGCTAACCGGATTCTTTGGGTTAGCAGACCATACTACTTCGGGATAATCCGATACCTTAAAATTGCCCTCTTCGTAATACAGAATAAAATTAGCAAAAAGAGATCTGTTATATGTTCGATTGTAGAAGAAGCCACAACCACAAACATATTGACCATAGTATAGATCGGGTGATACACGGGAAAGTATGATTGTCACAAATGATCCATCATCGAATTTCACAGAATCAGGAGCAGAAAAACTGTTGGTCCACGAAGTAGAAGAGTTTACGGCCAGAAAACCATCAGGCACCGCAGTCACTGAAATGGGAAGAAGGTTTTGAAACGGAAGAAGGTAGATAAGAATAGCAAGGCAAGCCCAGCTTAAAGCCATTGTTTGTAACACACGGTGCAGGTAGAAGAAAAAGAAACAGAAAATGGACAACAAAGGGCGGATGGAGTTACAAGCATAACCAAAGAATCTCTTACGGCAGAAATTTTTTTTAAAAAAAAAATTTGTAAATGTAATGCATGAGAAATTCTAGTTGACTTTTTCAGCTACAAAATCAACGTTTTTGGTCCACAAACAGCTGGAGCTATATTCGCACAAAAAAGAGGTGCTCTTTTACGCGTGCACACGGCCACAGCATTTTTGTGATTAATAATTTTGAATCTCTATCTGTATGAAATGGCGTCAGATCTCGCTATTACATTTTTTTTTTTTTTTTTTCCTACTTTCACTTTTTAAATTTTATATTTGATATATTTTTATTTGAAAAATTGTCAATAGAGAACCGGAAGAATAGGAAAATTATGTCCCTAACGAGTATTATTCTTATCAATGGAGAAAACATATCATATCATTATTTATTTACTCGTATTATTTTCTGCTTGTGTCCGAAAGACAGATTATAAGAAGCTTTATCCTATGATTTTTCAATTTGCAAATAGATAAATACTTCTGCTCTTTTTTTATGATTATTAATCTTCTTATTTGTAAGTACAGATAATGGGTTTTAACCCATGATCTCACTCGCAAGTCGCAACCTAAAACTTATGATTTTGTAACAACTCCATCTATTTTTAAGTGTACCCCAATTAAAAGGTCAATAAATATAGAGGGCAACTCCCCTGATACAAAGGCAGCAACATTTCAGGAGGACATAAAACCAGAATACGTTGCAAAAAATGTATTACTTCCATCTCAAAATGTTGTTCCATCAGATCAGAAACAGTAAGTCAGTACCTTCTTGAAGTGAAGCAAATATGAATAAAAATGGTAAGCTTATAAACATGAATGAGGGGGAGATGGAAGTCAAACCACAAAGGATGTCATTACACTGAGCTATCGCTATCACCTGAACCCAAAACTTAGTAGTCATTTGTGGGACATGCACACAAGACAAGCAACTGAGAACTGATGTAAAATGATAATTAGAGCTTGGAGATGCTCCAAATGTAAATCTATACATGTACTATATAAAAGGAGCACTGAATCTGTGCCAAACTACACTCACTCTCATGTATCATATTATAAAATAACCTCAAAATCAAAGTAACCTCCAACTCTCTTGGTTGGTCTATCGGACTCGTAGATAAAGTAACAACCCAAGATTCCAATGTGATGCATCAACATCTCTATAGCAATTTCTCTAATGACTTTCACCAAACACAAAACTTCCCTAAAAATAGATTGAAATAATTCAATCTAATATTATTAATTTTTTTTTTAAATCAAAGAAGAATTAATACTACCTAGTACTTTTTTTTTTGAACCAATACTAGTAGGACTAGGAGTAGATTCCTATTTTACCACAATCACGGTTTTTTTTTTTTTTTGATAGAAAACTAAAATTCCATTAACATGAACGAGAAACAAATATATCAGTTGAGAGAGCGTGTTCTAAAAAACAAGGGCTCTCCCCAATTCAAGTAACATATTGCTCAACACCCTGAGCATGTTTTGCTAACAAGTGAGCTACCTGATTACCTTTCCTACTAACATGTGAAATAGAAAACTTATGAAAAGCACTTAACAGAGAACTAATTCCATACACAACTGATGCAATCGAAGATGGAGGAGGAGAAATGCCAGCAATAGCATTTGAAACCATAACCGAATCCCCCTCAAGAACAATCTCATGAAATCCCATATCTTTAGCAAACATAATACCCAATTCATAAGCTTTTGCTTCGGCTTCTAGGGAACCTAGATGTTGATTTAGCTTCATTGACAAAGGTCCCATGAACAAACCTTCACAATTGCATATTACAACTCCTACCCCTGACTTACGTTGTTGCGCGAAGACAGCCCTATCAACATTTACTTTAAAAACAGAAGTATCAGGAGGTGACCAAACCTGTCTGCATTGTGGTTTTGCCGAGCCTAATGCAGAAGTTGCAAATGTTGCAGCAGTCGCAGAAGTTGCTGCATTTGTAGAATTTGTTGCTGCATTTGCTGAATTTGCAGAACTTGGTAAATTTGAAGAATTTGCTGCCTTGAATGATTCAATATATTTTCCACACCACTTGACTAGCTCAAATCCTGTCATAAACTGCTTGCCATTTCTTTTCTCATTTCGCCTAGACCACAAAGACCAAGCAGTGGTCACAGCTAATGAGAGAACTTCCTCACCACTTTTCTGAACATGCACCCGGAACCAAAATAACTCCATAAAGTCATTAAAAAACAAATGTTGCTGCCTGCAGAAAATAGAAGTAGGAGCCCAGGTACCCGAAGCACATAAGCAGCTCCAAAACACATGACCTGAGGATTCACAGCCCATTTTACACTCTTCACATAAGTCATTCTCAACAATTCCTCTCTTCTTAGGGTTAGACAATGTTGGTAGAATGATTTTACACGCTCTCCACCCAAAATGTTTCACCTTATTTGGAATTTTCAAACCCCACAGCACCTTCCAAAGTGTCTTCATATCACTATTGTTTGAACAGGAACCAGAATCAGGTTGTACTCTAGACTCCATTGCAATTTTGTAGGCACTCCTCACTAAGAATTTCCCAATTGGGGTTTGCACTCCATATCAAAGCATCTGCAGGTAGAGTTGAACTTAGTGGCAAACCCAAAATGATCTCAGCCTCATATGGTACAAAAATTTGATGAATTAATTCATTTTTCCACTCCCATGTATCACTGTTAATCAAATTAGAGACCAAAGCTTGACAGCCCAACAATCTTGGTGATGATATTACTTTGAAAGTAGATGGATTTGGCAACCATTTATCATACCAAATTCGAATCTTCTACCCATTCCCAACCCGCCATCTTACTCCACTCCTAACAATATGTTGTGCAGCCATTATACTCCGCCACAAATAAGATGGACGCTTTCCAATGGTGGCTGCCACAAACTCATAGTCAAGAAAGTATTTAGCTTTAAGGACTTTATATGCAAGGGAATTAGTTTCCGTTTGAAGCTTCCAACCTTGTTTAGCTAGTAAAGCTAAATTAAATTCCTTAAGTAGTTTAAAACCCATTCCACCCTTACTTTTTGGAACACATAGTGTCTCCCAACTCGTCCAAGGCATCTTCCTTTCATCACCCTTCTACCCCCACCAAAAATTTCTTACCATACTTGTTAGTTCCTCACAGATAGAATCAGAAGTTTAAAACAACTCATAGTGTATGTAGGCACTGCTTGGGCAATAGCCTTTATCAAAATTTCCTTGCCACCTTTAGATAATAATTTCTCCTTCCACCTCGCCAATTTGCTAGCTAACTTCCCTTTAAGGTCCAAAAAGGTATTGCGTTTAGAGTGACCCACTGTAGACACCCCATTTTACAACTTGCATTTAACTAACCGGTAGATCTTCAAATTTGTGATACAAAACAAATCTTGATGTTCTAACGATCATAATGGTATGTCATGGGTTTTGATCGGACCACCTGATCAAAAGTTATCATACAAACAATTTTCAATGATCATGGCTTGCCTACACGATGGGCCTGATCGCGTCCTATTCTAAACACTTAATTTTGATTGGTTCTCACAAGAATTAATTTAAAATTAATCAAGTGTGATTTTTGATTGGATTTCATTTTATTTCATTTTTTTTAAAGAAAATAATAAAAAAATGTTTTTCTTTATGGCATCTTATCTGCTCTTTTGAAAAAATTCCAGAGATATGATCCATGAAAAATTCAAAAAAAAAGAAAAGAAAAAATTCTCAAAAAACGTCATTATCTTCAGCTGTAACTTGAATCACATTTTTGGTCCGAAAAACGTTGAAATTTGGATTTCTCTATTTCTATAAAAGTTGTAGAGAATTAAATTTCCTTTCAAAAAAAACCCATCTTGAATCAATTGGAATTTTAAGCAGAAAATTAGAGCCAAAATATGAAGCAGGTGCAGCATCATTTCAAAATTTGAATGGAGATCAACACCAAATCCGTCCCCAGCTCATTTAAACAGATTATCTCCTCCCTTAGCTTCAGAAGAAAGCTAATAATTTAGCTTTAAAGCTAAGCCATCCCTTCCCCTATAAATAGAGAAGACCTCTTCCATTCTCTGGACCCCGAATTCCCTCTAGAGAGCTAGTGAGAAAGCAGAAAAAAAAAAGCTATTGAGCAACTATTGTTCTTACTTTGGTTGTAGTTGAGTACTTCCTTGCTTTCTCCTTAGCCCTTTAGGTGATCATTTCCCCTTTTAATTTATGCTGGTAAGTAGTTAACTTTTTTTATTCTTTATACATGCTAGAATAAATGCTTACAAATCATTATTCACTTCTTTTATGCTATGCTTGGATGAACATGCCTATGTTTTATTTGGTTTTCTCTTACATGCTTAGATGAACATTTCTAGGCCAATACACAATTTTCTTTTGAATGCTTAGATGAGCACTTCTAGGCTAAAACACAACTTTCTCTTTAATACTTAGATGAACATGTCTAGGTAATTGTTTTACATTTTTAAATGCTTGAACAAACATGTCAAAGTATTTTGATTTTGCCTAGATAAACATGTCTAGGGTTTTTCTTTTACTTCTCTTCATAATTGCTTGGATGATCAAATATGCTTAAAGGTTTTATTTTTATTTGCTTCTCTTTGCAATTATGTTGATGTCAAATCATATGACAATTTTGTTTTCCCTCACATGCTTAGATGAATATGTCTAGGCTAGGAATTCTTTATTTATATTGATCTCTTGGATGAACATGCCATTACCTTCATTTTTTTGTTATCTAACAAGTTTTATTTTTATTTTTATTTTTTTTTCTCTTCATGTCAAATTCCTCTAACATATATTTATTTACACTTCTTGCAAATCACATGTTTATATGACATATTCTTTGTATTTGTTTGACATGACATGACATTGGCCACCTTAACCTAGGAGACCGGTTTTACCGGGCGAGATGGGTGCTTAATCCCTTCCCATCTCGTAAATTAGCCTCCGAACCAAGATCAAGGGTTCTAGACAATGCTCTTGTATTTACAATTTTACTTTTTTTTTTAGAATGTAACTAGGAAATAAAGCAATGTAATTTACTTTTCTTAGATTGTATCTAGGACAAAAAGCATTGTAAATTTTTGTTACAAAATTCGATGTAAATTGTCATATACATTAATACAACAGAAGTATTTTTCATTAAAGGTTTTCTTGTTTTTCCTTTTAAATTAAATAAGTGGCGACTCCATGTAAAACCCTCGATCTAGGGGGGAGCACATTTTACACCCACCAAAGATGGAAGACCAAGATATTTATCATGTTGGCGAATCACTTGAGCATCAAATCTCAATCTGAATTCTTCCTTGACATCATTAGGAGTATTTTTGCTAAAAAATAGAGAAGTTTTTGCTCAATTTTAGAGTTGACCTGAGGCTTTTTCATAAACCCCAATTATTCTTTGCAAAGATTCGCACTCTTCCTTGGAAGCTCTACAAAATATTAAACTATCATTTGCAAAAATTAATTGAGAGATACTTGGTCCACTTTTACAAGCTGCAACCCCATGTAACACCCCATTCTCCACAGATTTTTTAATTAAAGTAGAAAGCCCTTCAACACAAATCAAAAACAAATAAGGAGATAAAAGATCACCTTGACGTAAGCCTCTAGTTGGAGTTATAGAACCACTTGGTACTCCATTGATCTTCAAAGAATAAGTATCCATGGAAATGCATTGCTTCATCAAACTTCTCCATGTAACATTAAAGCCCATTTTTTCCATTATTTTTTCCAACCAAATCCACTCAACTCTATCATAAGCTTTACTCATATCCAACTTGAGAGATACCTCACCCACTTTTCCTTTCTTCTTCTGGCTAATATGGTGCATAGTTTCAAAAGCAACTAAAACATTGTCAGTTATTAATTTGCCATGCACAAAAGCACTTTGAGTATCATTGATAAGATAGGGCAATATTTTCTTGAGTCTATTAATAAGGGTTTTTTATGCTAATTTATACACCACATTACAAAGACTTATTGGACGATATTCAATAATCTTGGTGGGATTTTTTTGTTTTAGGAATAAGAACTATGAGTCTCATTAAATTTTGGTGGCACTTTCCCATGATTAAGAAAATCCAAAACCGTTTTAATTACACAATCACCAACAGATGGCCAATAGTGTTGATAAAATCAAAATGCATTCAATTTATAAGATTATTGTTCTAAAATTTCAATTTCGCTTCCTGTCTGCCTTGTTTCTTTTAAAAAAGAAAGATTTATTTTATGTGCTATGTGCTATGTTGCTTTGGGTTTGGATTGATATATATATATAGATGGGTTCAAGTTACACATTTTTTAAACTGTTGGATTTAAATAAATCTAATGGTTAAAAAAAAAAAACTCTCATTATTACAAATATTCTTTTTTGGATCTCATTAATTACCCTCATTTATTACATTTTAAATCTATTTCTAAACCCAAAAACGTTTGACTTGTCTGCAAAAAAAAAAAAAAAAAAAAAAAAAAAAAAAAAAAAACTAAAATTACGCCATATATATATAGAAGAACACAATGGTGGAAATTATGTATAAAGATTTTCAATCTTCCTAAACTTGTGGAAATTAAGGTTCACAACAATTACCTTGAGAGGTTTGAATTGGAAGAATCAAATCTTCATTATCTATGTTAACGGAGAAGCATATATCCGAGCTCAACTTGCTTCCTTTAAAAAATCTGAAAAAGCTAAATCTAGATATGCCACACTTAACAGAAAAGTGGCTTCATGACCATCTTTCTGGACTTCCAGTCCTTGAGACCTTAGAGATAACTTCTTGTTATATGCTGAAAAGAATAAAGCTTTCAAGTCGTCATCATCATCTTAAATCATTGGGATTGTTGTCATGTGACAATATGGTAAAAGTCATGGTTGATTCTCCTATATTATGTGGACTCTCATATTATGGCAATACTAGCAATATATCTATTTCATTGAATGCTTCGAATCTGTTAGAAGTTAAGTACTTATGTGGTTCCGGCTATCTTTCTGAAATGCTAAAAGGATTAAATTCCTCTCAAAGATGAGAAATTTAAAAGTATTCGAATTGAGTAGTTTTTCATTTAAGGTATTTCCTTATTTGATTATATATCTTATTCATAAAGTATTCGGCTTGGTTTTTTTTTTTTTTTTTTTTTTGAGAAACGGAGTGTAACGTTTTTGGGTTTAGAGATAGGTTTAAAATATAATAAATGAGGGTAATTAATGAGATCATAATAAGAATATTTGTAATAATAAAGGTCTTTTTTTAACCGTTGGATTTATTTAAATCCAACGGTTTAAAAAATATGTAATTCTAAAGAGGTTTATAGAACGTTTTTGTGTGTATCTTATTAGGGTTTAATTTCTTATGTATAAGTGTAATCGTACTTACTCTATTTTTTGTATGAATTGTTAGGGTTTGGCCATGGCTAGGGCGGTGGATTTGTCCGGACCTGGACTGCCTCCAGAGAAAGTAGATGGTAGCAAGTCTCTGTACGCGTGTGTCTCTGTTTGCAAAGGCTACCCTTCTTACATTATCTATTCTATCAAATTGAGCCAACTTCTACCATATGAATACATATCTAAATCCAAATCCAAAGGTTGCGGCAGCTCCAGCGACAGTGACAGTGTCACTCTTTGCAGCTTACCCACTTCAACATTAACCCCAATTTCATACCCAACCATCTCCAGTGCCAGTCCAAGTTCCAGTTCCAAGGAACAAGAAGGATGCAATTCATATTCAGAATTGAAATGGAATAGATTCGCAACTCTTGGAGGTAATGGTCTCCCCTACGGTATGAATTGCTGTGTTATGGTCTCCAAAATTATTCTTGTTGGTGGCTTATTCAAGAGTTCTGAATATAGCACTTGGATTTTCACCTTGGAAACCAACCCAGCTCTGGATCCCAAGCCTGAATTCCAGAACATAAACAAGAAGAAGAAGAAGATGAAGAACAACAACAACAACAGGAAAAACAATTTTTCTCTGAAACCTCTAAGCGCTGGCAAATCTGACCCCCTATTGGTGGAAATTGAGGGCAGGCTCTATGCCCTCGCTGGCATTCCCCTTATGCCCTTTGAGGAGTTACCCAGCCCTACTTTTGAGGTATTTGACCCATCCACCCAACAGTGGTCACCTCTCCCTCCCCCTCCATTTTTCAACCCTAATGAACCTTGCTGTTTTGCCCCATGGCATTACAATGCTCGTGCTTGCTTCGATTATTTTGTGATGGACTCCAGGATCTCTGTTTGTGGTCCTTTTAGTGTGGGATACACCTTCGACATACCCACCAAAAAATGGCTTCGCTGTTCACACTTTGCTATTTATGCTCCATTTCCATTTGCGGGCATGGGTCTAATGATAAAATTAAGTGCCCGAGGAGATAAGGCCATCATTGGCCATGATCAACACGGCAACTGCTTGTGTGCCTACTTCCTGCATTATTCATATGGTCATTGTCAATCTGTTCCTATACCCGTTGACATCCCTCCTGAATTTGCCTATTGCCGTCCTAATTTTGTTCATCTAGGGGACGGGATTATCTGTGTTGTTATGGCTATTGCTGTGGCGGAGTTTAAGGAGTTGCGCATCTTTGTTGCCACTTTTCAAGTTTCAAGAGTTAATCGACAGAGTATTTATCTTGACTTGTGGGAAAAGTGGGTTACATATGATCTCGACGGCCATGATGACACCGATGTAGATGACACTATAGCAAATCGTTGCAAATTCATTCGCTTCAAAATCCTCAATACTCATCTCTCTATATACAAGTCAAAGCCATCCAAATGCAAAATTTTCTCTGACTGCATCGGCGCCTATCTCCTGTAACATGTAAGCCTACTTAACATTCATCCCCTCTTAATTATTCATATGCTTTATTTTGTGCTCCTTTTATATGTTGGATTTTGGAATCCTTCTCTGTCATGGTATGATTTTCGCTCTCCTGTTGATTGTATGCTTATGCTTAATACCTCTTCTGTGCCACTTGCTTCTCTTCTGGTTTTATCCTTTAGTACACCCTTGCTTTTTAAAATGTGCATCGGTTTTGTGACCTTGACTCTCTGTACGCTTTAAGCAAGGTAATATTACTGGTAATGACTAGTGAGCAATCTTTTGTTGATGTTGGTGTATTTGAAATGTCTGTCTGTGTGTGCTTGTAGTGGGCATACTTCTGATAACATAGGGGGAAAAGAGCAAGAATACTATTTATTGAAACAAATAATTTGCTGGAAAATCTGGATTGTGGTTGTTTATAAGTGGTGGGTAGAGAAAATATGTTGGTCATATTATTATTCAAATGTTTCAATCTTGGCTTTCTTTTTTGGTGGGGGGTTTTTATTAATTTTTGTCTTTTCATTTCAAATTTAATTTATTTATTTTTATTTTTTTAAAGGAGTTCTTATTGAAGTTTGTCTTGACTTACACCAAACCTTGGATGGGGGAGGTTAACTATCCAGTACCATTCCAATCACATTAATTAGTATCTTGAACTGATTCTCACTTGGTTCTGCTGTACTATTCCTAAAATAATATATGGTTAACTGATGAGAGGTCAGTTTTGTGACCCTTGAAGCATGATAATGTTATTGGTATTGATTGTGAATTTGTGATTGTGTTGATGTTGAGGTATTGGAAAATTATGCATGCGTCCTTGTGTGGTGATTTGAGAGTTAAAATTCCTTAATTTGTGAGGATGTCTCGTACACTTCTTGCTTTGTGCATGGTGCGACCCCACCTATCACTAGCATATCAGTGTGCAAGCTTGCTTGATGTGCTGAGGCAAGTACATTTGCGTTCATTCACACTTTCATGCGCTCAACCTCCCTCCTTCCCTCCCATTTTTCATAATTGGATTTGGAGTTGGTCTTTATGTTGTAATTGTACATAGTTGCGCTATATGCATGTGCTTAGGTTGGTTAGTATTTTGTTCCAATTCTTATGTTCTTTTTAATTGCCAGGAAATCGAGGCATCAAACTAGGCACCAGAAGACTGCTCGAGGCTTATTGAGGAGTTATATTGTTGAGCGTGAGAAAAGCCCCTAACATTGGGGTCTCAATTATGCTGGGAACCTGATTACCTACAGTTAGGTCCGGATGCAAAAAGTATAGGTCATTGGTTAGGTCCAAGCCATAGTTACTTCCTGTCCTACATAAAAATTCTATATTTTTTGAAAATTGAAAATTGAAAATCTAACTGAAAGGTTGTATGCTCTTTATGTTCTTAATACACATGTTATGTCAATTGGATTTTATTTATTATTTGATTTATAAACTTATTTTTTATACATAATTTTAAATTACAAAAATTTGAAATTTAAATATTTGATTGATGATATTGCTATTGATCATTGATATTCTTGAAATTTTGCAATCATGATATATATAAAAAGAAAATGTAATATAATATTGGATTTTTCAAAATTCAAATCAAATAAAAAGATGTTAATAGTGTGTTTGGAATTTGCTTATTTGCTTCAGCTTATTTGAGTTTTTAAGTTCTTTTTGGGAAGAGTCCAAATCAATCCCAAAAGCTGCGGCAAGAGACAAACCACATGGAGAAGAGAAAAAAAAGAAACCAAAAGCCGAAACAGAGAAGAAATAAAGCTGCGGAAGAAAAAAAAAGATAAAAAAGAAAGGGATTTTAACGTTAACGTTTCAGTAACATGAGTGTTAAAGTGAGAGTTATCTCATTTAATGAGAGAGGCTAACTGTCCAAATTTTATTGGTGGAGTATGAAGTGGATCATAATTGATGAGACGGAAGATTTGGACTCTTTTTTCAAAGCTCATTTTCTTTTCTTTTCTTTTCTTTTTTTTTTCTTCTTTTTTTCTCGGGAGACCTTCTTGGTGGCAATGGCAATTATGGCATGCTATTGTGTGTGTGTGAGAGTTTTTTTTTTTTTTTTTTGGATGGTGAGGTATAATTTTGTTTTGTTTTTTTTTTGCCAAAAAAAGGCTTCTTCCATTTTGTGGAGTTACATGGGTGTTAAATAATAAAGCTTTTTGTCACGAAATAAGATACTTGAAATCACATCCTACTTCTAACAAGAACTAGTTGGGTAATCCAAACACTTAATGGACCTTCAATAGACTCAAGAAAAAGATATTATGAGTCATTCTACTATGATTTAGTTGTCTACTATTGGATTTGTGTAATCTAAAAAATTAATGGACCTTCTATAGACCTAAGAAAAAGATATTATGAGTCTTTCTACTATGATTTAGTTATCTACTATTGGATTTTGATCGAAAAACCCACCTACCTCAACTCAAAAAAAGATATTATGAGTTATTCTACTATGATTTAGTTGTTTACTATTGGATTTTGATAGAAAAACCCATCTACCTCAACTCAAAATAGTTTTCATAATAGAAATTATTTCATACACATTTATTATTCCTCTCACAAATAAGAACTAATCTTGTATACAGAACTCATAAATAGGACCCACATTCATATGGGAAGAGGGTATAGTACACATGATGCACTAAATAATTTCATCACTCAAAGAAAGATAATTGGAGGGATTTTTTATTTTTTGTGTGGAATAGGTAGATAGTGAAGGAGAAAGATAATTGGAGGGTTTTTATTTTTTTATTTTTATTTTTTAGAGATAAGTAAATAGTGGGAGAGGAGAGATAAAATTCAAACCACCAACATGCGATACCATAAAAGATATTATTACCATTGACCTATCACTTGAATCTCGATTATTTTAGCATTTACCATAATAACAAATCGAGCTCGAGCTCAAGCTCTTAATTGTTGGAGTATGATTAATCAATTTTTTTTTCTTTTTCGTTTAGAGTGGTAATTAAAGTAAAATAAAGCTATTGAATATTTGAATGTTTGAGTGTCATAACTATCATTGCCTAATTTAGCAGCTTGTTCAATTATAATTGTATAATTGATTTATTTTTCTAACAAATTTAATAATTAAGCCTTTTTTCTTTTGATACATAACTGTTCAATTATAATTGTATAATTGATTTATTGTTCTAACAAATTTAATAATTAAGCCTTTTTTCTTTTGATACATAACTAAACGTATTGACTAGAACATAGTTAATCATGTTGTAAAAAATAAAAATTTGAGGTTAATTATTTTGAAATTTCTTAAGTTTTATTAGTTAGATAAATTTATCGATTGGAACTTTTTTTAAAAAAAACAAACACACACACAAGGGAGAGGGAAATACGTTCAACTCCACTCAAAAGTTATGGTAACTTTAAGAGAAAGTGAGACAAACTATACTACACACAAAATACCCTCTTAAACAATGTAAGATAATTATCCTTTTTTTTTTTTTTAGAAACAAACACACACACACAAGGAAAAGGGAAAGAAGTTCTAACATAAAGACACACCATAACTTTACTAAAAAACCATGGTAACTTTTAAGAGATCGATTGGAACTCTAAAGCTTAATTATTGTTATGTTTCTAACATCAATTCGCCAAAATCCCATGGAAGTTTCACTGTCTGGTTTCAAAGCTCAATTGAGCTATCTTGAACTGCTAAGGACGCAACAATTATCACAATCATAACCCTCATGTAGCAAAAATATTTGAAATCTCAAAGCACAAAATCACAATATCCTTTTTCATTTCCTTCAAAAGGAAAAAATGAATCCAAGTTTTAATGATCCATAAAAACGATTATAAGGACTTGCAACTTAATATATAACAAAAGATTTTATTATACAACAAGCAATTTAACTTATAACAAGCAACATTATGTACACAGTAACGGTAGTGACGTTCCTCCAATCGTGTAGTATCAATATTTGGTCGATATGATATGAGACTTTTACATTCTTAAACCTCAGGACCAAAAAGACCTAAATTTCCTCCAACAAACGCAAGTTTTTCAACACAAACCTACTTGTTACCTAACCAACAGATCCCTCAAGCTTCAAACTCATTAGTTGATTCACTTCAGAACCAAACTCGTCAGGAAGCTCATTGAAAACATCCCTGCAAAACCCAGAAATCATGGCAGCCATGGCTTTCTCATACTCAATTCCCCTCTGCTGAAAGTAAAATAGTTGATCTTCACCAATTTTGGAGGTACTGGCTTCATGTTCAATTCGAGCAGTGGGGTTCTTCACCTGTCAAAACATTTTAGAGTATAAGCCACACATAAGGATGAACAGTTTCAACACATAAGGTGTAAGAAGAACTTCAACAAGATACTGCAAAACATTTATCTTTCATTAATAATTTACCAAGGTGATTCACATCACAGACAATGAGTTTTCTAGCTATCTGAAGCGAACTCTCTAACTAAACAACACCCCCAACCGCCACTTACCCCCCCCCCCCCCCCCCCAAAAAAAAAAAACACATCCTTTCTCTCCCCACCCTGGTCTTCAGATTCAGTTGTGTAAAAGAATAGCAGTAATCATCATATACATTAAAGTTATGGCAGTAGCATTTAGAGTGGACCAATGGAAGTGACATAATTCCATCAATCATTGTCCTACCAAAAACAAGCTCAATTGTTTATTTATTCATTTATTTTCCTCTCTTCTCTCTAGGATGACGGTAATGATGCCTTCATTGTGTCATGTCCAAAAGACAGATTATAAGAAGCTTTACCATATGATATTGCAATTTTGCAAATAGATAAATAGTTCTGCTCTTTTTTAAGATTATTATTTTTTCTAATTCATAAGCACAGAGAATGGGTCTTGAACCCATGATCTCACTCTCCCACCTAAAACTTATGATTTTGTAACAACTCCATCTATTTTAAAGTGTAACCCAGTTAAAAGGTCAATAAATACAGAGGACAACTCCTCTGATACAAAAAAGCAGCAACAATTCAGAAGGACATAATACCAGAATAAGTTGCAAAAAATGTATTAACTTCCATCTCAAAATATTATACCATCAGATCAGAAACAGTATGTCAGTCCCTTCCTTCTTTTTTATTTTTATTTTTAATATGTCAGTATCTTCTTGAAGTGCAGCAAATATAAATAAAAATGGTATGTTTATAAACATGAAGTAGACATGAAACTCAGTAGACATTAGTTTTTTTTAAAAAAATTTGGTAAATAGTAGTCATTTGTGGGAGAATGAAACAAGATAAACAACTGAGAACTGATGTAAATGATTTTTAGAGTTTGGAGATACTCCAAATGTAATATCTATACTAGTATTATATAAAAGGAAGCACTGAATCAGTGCTAAACTTTACTCACTCTCATGTATCATATTAAAAAATAACATCAAAATCAAAGTAACCTCCAACTCTCTTAATTGGTTTATTGGACATGTAGATAAAGTAACCACCCTATCCCCATGTGATGCATCAAAATCTCTATTGCAATTTCTCTAATGAATTTCACCACCCACAAAAACCTTTCCTGGATATATCAAATCTCCTGATCTCACCATTGGAAAAATTGTGTTCCATACAAAAATCAATCCAATGCTACTTATGAAAACAATCATAAATTCTACTTCATTTTTCTTCCTGAATATCATAAAATGCTACTTATTAAAAAAGAAACTCCAATTGTTTATCACTGAATATGCAATAACAAAACCTGATACATCATTTTTTTTTTTTTTTTTTTTTTGATAAATAAAGAAATTGAGGTACACCGGGGGTGTACATGGGTAGCATACATCAAATATTTATGAGCAAACACTAAAGATGAGACACCTAGAAAAAATTGTCAAATCAGTCAAACGGAAAAAATTCCAATTGCACAACTGATAATTGACTCTAGGATCTATTTAGTCCCAGATTTAATTTCTTCAATATTTTACAATAACTTCAACTTGGATGATATCTTTTTTAAGGAGAAAAAGAAAAAATGTCCAAATTCATATGCACTTTCAACAAACATTCAGGTTTATGACCCAAAACTGCAGTAGACAATAGACTGACACATGTAATGGGTATGTCTGGTTTGAAGGAAAATATGGAGGAAGGAAAAAGGGGGAGGGAATGAAGTTTTCCCTTGTTTCATATGGAAAACTCATAAATTTCCTATTCTTCCAGTTCTCTATCCCCCAATTTTTCATTCTCCCTACCAAACCGACCCATAAGAACTAGATACATTGGGTTAGTAAACCACCTCAGAAACTTCAAACCTTCCATGACCAAATGGAAGGGTTTATACAGGACTACAAGAAATATAAATGAAAAAGAGGAAGAAGATGAAAGCAAGAAGAATAAAAAAGAAGCAATTATACACATCTGTAAAGATTAATAGCTCAGTAACCCTAATTTGCAGACTATTTAATGCTTTTTTGGTAAATTGAAATTAGAAATTGTTGTTGTTTTCAGATAATAAGTCATATACAGAGTTCACTCACTCATCTGTCTCTGCCCTATGACTATGAGGACATGGAGATAATTCTCAGTCCATATCCCTTGCATGAACTTGAAGTAATTATAAAAAGAGAGGAGCAATGAGGCAACTCCAACATTCCAATCATTGAGAATGCCAGAGTCTTAATTGCCTCCACTTCCTCAAACATGAAATGAAACAATGAAATAAAGTACAATACAAGATACAAACATCCTGTCCAGATGTAATGAAATCTCTTAAATGCTTAGGTGAAGTCATTTTTTTTCCTAAATGGCTTGTAGTTGCTAGTCATTTATTGTCCCAGAAAACTTCTTTTATGTACAGAAATGCTTCTATAATTGAAGCAGTTAATGTATACAATAATATCTCTAATCTTTCCCAGAAACCTAATTGACTCGTTGACTATCCAGATAGCTTGCCTGCCCTGATTTTGTGTACTTTGCAAGACAGCCACCTTTGAAACTAATGTTAACTTAAATCACACCTCTAGGTAGATTCCAAAACAATATTGGCACCTTGTCTTCAACTATGCCCAATTGGCCAACTAGCATGATATAAATGGTGTATGCAACTTTCTTTTTAAAAAATGGAAAATTAATAAAAGAAATTATAATTTTTGAAAGAACATCAAAGGGTGTGGCAACCTGTATAAACTGGGAGAAAAAGGGGGGGGGGGGGGGGGCGGCATTTAAATTGTATGTAGTGAACATATCTAAGGGTAGGTTTCAGTAGGACCACACAGTGATAAAAAGAAATGCAAGTATGACATCCAGTAACCCCATTGGGCTGGGAAGGAAGGAAAGTGGGATCTGAATACAGAATACTCCATATAAAGCTCTTCGAACAAATTAAAAAACCAAAATAATCAGCATGAGTAATCAATCAAAAATACTAAAAACAGAAATATTAATACAAACAAACTAAAGAAATTACCTGGATGTATGGATATGTATTGGCAGCTGCAGTGTCACCAATAAGCATGGAATCACATTGAGAGGAGTTTCGAGCATTTTCTGCTTTTGACTGAACCTGAACAAGACCCCTATAGCAGTTCCTTGAATGCCCAGCCGATATACCTTTAGAAATAATCCTACTCCTAGTGTTCTTCCCTTTGTGTATCATCTTTGTACCCGTGTCTGCCTGCTGATAATTGTTCGTCAAAGCTACTGAATAGAACTCTCCCACAGTATCATCACCCTCCAAAACAACACTCGGATACTTCCAAGTGATGGCAGACCCTGTTTCCACTTGGGTCCAGGATATTTTTGAGCGATCCCCAGCACAAAGGCCTCGCTTTGTAACAAAATTATAAACCCCTCCATTCCCTTCCTCGTCCCCAGCATACCAATTCTGCACTGTGGAGTACTTAATCTGTGCATCCTCAGCACAATGCAACTCCACCACAGCAGCATGAAGCTGGTTTCTATCATATGAAGGCGCAGTACACCCTTCCAAATACTCCACAAAACTCCTGTCATCCGCAATTATTAACGTCCTCTCAAACTGCCCCGTTTCCAATGCATTAATCCGAAAATAAGTCGAAATCTGCATTGGACACTTGGTGTCCTTTGGAATATAACAAAACGAACCATCACTAAACACAGCTGAATTCAACGCTGCATAGTAATTATCCTCACTAGGCACCACCCTCCCCAAATACTTCCTAACCAAATCCGGGTACTCCCTAATAGCCTCTGATATCGAACAAAATATCACACCGGCCTTCTCTAATGTCTTCCTATGTGTCGTGGCAATCGATACACTATCAAGGACGGCATCAACAGCAACATTAGCCAATCGATTCTGCTCATTCAAAGGAACACCCAGTTTATCAAAGTACCTAATGAGTTCCGGGTCGGCCTCTTCGAGGCTATTCAAAGCAGGTTTCTTCTTGGGTGCAGAGTAATAACAAATATCTTGAAAATCAATAAGTGGGTATTGGTTATCAGACCACTTGGGCTCTTTCAACTTCAAAAATTTCTCATAAGCATTCAATCTAAACTCAAGCATCCAATCAGGTTCTTCTTTAAGCGAAGAAATCAATCTAATTGTTTCCTTAGAAAGCCCCTTAGGGATCGAATACGAATCAATATCTATATTAAAACCAAATTTCTTATCGTACTCTATGTTACGAAGAATTTCCTGGATTTTCTCACTAGCACTGGGTGTAGTTGTAGTTGTTGAAATCGAAGACTTACCTGGTGCAGAAGAAGAAAGATTAGAACTTGTACCTTGACCCGAATACCCGACATCTGCTCGGACCTTGAAGAGCCTCGAAGTTGGGGTTTTGAAATTTGGGAATTTTGGAATTTGGGGTTTTGGGTGAAACCCTTTTGGGAGATTATGTGAATCGTAGGTGGGTTTTGGAGAAAAGCCAGAAATAGTACCGTTAGCTAAGAGAGAAGCCATGGATGTGGTGTGGTTCGGACAGACGTGAGTGAAAGACATCAACACAAATAGAAAGAAAAAAAATTTGTTTTCTGTGCTTTATGTTTTCTTGGCCACAAATTCAAGGGGTCTCGTGTGTACAACACAAACCTCGGAGGATGAGAACACGTGGCTTTAATTTCATGATTTTTTTTTTTTGGAAGGCCCTGTAGTTTCCTGATGTTTCTAACAAGACTCAAGTCAAGAGTGGTAAGAAAATTTCTTAAGCATATCACAAACAAACTGATCCGCCAATCCCCAAACACATTCATAATTCACTTCCAAGTTCCAACCCTACGCAAGTACGTAACCCAATTTATTTTTTACTTCCCACGTAAGTACGTAACCCAATTTATGTTTTAACTGATACTAAAATGCCGTTTTAGGCCTAATATTAATTTTAATACGAGTTTATGGGTTCCAGTTAACTCAATTGATAAAGTTTCTAATGATTATATAAGACATTTGATGTTTAATCTCCGACTATATCAAAAATTGATTGGTGTCTTGATATGATAATAAATAGCTATCATCAAAAGCGGACACCATAGATTGAAATTTTCTCAATTTTTTTTTTTTTTTAATAATACAAGTATCAAGCTCAAAACCGGCATCGTTTTAGTAATAGTAAAATTTGAAATAAAATATAAATAAACTCTTGAATGACATCATTTTAAGCTTTAATTTTAATTTTGAATCCTAAGTTAGATTTATTTATAGCTTCACCCTATCTCTCTTGTTAGCCTCCCGAACAGCATGTCTTCCCCTCAATCCCTTTCCTCACTCCTCAACCTCTGTCCCTTGCTGTTACCATCCTTTATTGCTCGATGCCACCATTTGATGCCACCATTCTTGAAATTTCCCCTCTCTTCTCCTTCTTTGTTAGGGCTATTATCTCAAAGTTTCTCCCAAGTTTGCAATGCTTTCTACTAAGTTTGTTTGTTTTTATTTTTATTTTTAATGGTTTTGTTTTATCTTTTATGGGTTGAGTTTGGTTTTTTCCATTTGGGTTTTTGTGATTTGAGAGTGTTTAGCTTTGCTTCTAGGGTTGTTTTTAGTTCACTCATGTTGTTTGATTTTGTTCTAGAGTTTTTTTTTTTTTTTTTTCATCACCACTCATGCCTGTTGTTTCCATGCTTGTTGTTTGATTTGTTTCTAGGGGTCGAAGATTGTAAATAATTTTTTTTAAGCTCATCCCACATAACCAAACTAATAGGCAATAGCATCAACCAAATATGGTGCAAGGCACCTTGTGTAGACCATTCTTAACACTTTACAAGTGAGATATAGTCAAACCGGCAGACATAAGGAGAAACCACAACCTATAGGTGTGGTGTAAACCCCCCACCCCCCTTCCCTCAAAATCAGGTGAAAGTGCCTTAGTTTAAGGGATAGGGATAAAATGTTATAATTTTAATTTTTGACGAAAACACCATTTTGGTCTTTACATTTTGAGGTTACAGTCAATTTAGTCCCTACATTTTGAGAGCAGTCAATTTAATCCTTGCTATTTTTAAGTTACAATCAATTTATTCCCTACTATTAGATGGCTAACGAAATTTGCTTAAGTGACAAACAGAATGCACACATAGCACAAATTAAATTAAAATATAAGTAGCCGTCCTACGTGTCTTAAGTGGTCCTTCCACATCAGCTTCCACCACTACTAGTCTCACGTGACCCTCACATGACCCACTTATCAACACCCTCCATTCCTCACTAAAGATGAACAAATCAAAATTTTCTATTCAAAAACACACCCACCAAGGAAATAAGTAATTTCGATTTATTGCGCTTAGATTTCTCTTCCTTTAATTTTCTCACTAACCAAACAAAAACCAAAACCACAAGCAAAATCTATAAGAGCCTAATACCATTGCATCGCCACCTACCGTGTGGATGATTGGAATGATAAAAAGAGATACAGGGATTAACTATTGTGTTGGTGATTTAAAAAAAAAAAAAAGTCAATCAAACAAACAAAAACAAAAAACAAATCTAGGCAGAGATTCAACGAAGAGAAGAAAAAAAAAAAAAAAAACAAAAACCAAAACAAAACCAACCATGTCCAAACCAAATAGTGCTTAAGCAAACAGAAAGAAAAAAAAAAAAATTCCAACTCAAACCCAAATCCAAACAGAGCTTAAGCAAAAAACAAACAAATATCAAACTCAAACCCAAAGAAAAACCAAAATCCAAATCCAAGTAGAGCTTTAGTGAAGAGAAAAAGAAAGAAAGAAAATTTCAAAGGTCCTTCTTTGTTAATGGCTTAAAGCCTCTAGAATGTTCTCCATTGAAGCCTAACGAGGAGGGTGTTGATAATTGGGTCTTGTAAGGGTCACACGAGACTAGTAGTGGTGGAAGCTGATGTGGAAGGGCTAATGTGGAAGGATCATTTAAGACACATAGGATGGCTATTTATATTTTAATTTAATTTGTGCCATGTGTGCATTCCGTTTGCCACATATGCAAATTCTGTTAGTCATCTAACAATAAGGACTAAATTGATTGTGACTTGAAAATAGCAGGGATCAAATTGACTGCTTCAAAAATGTAAGGATCAAATTGATTTTGACCCCAAAATGTAAGGACCAAAATGATGTTTTTGCCTTAATTTTTTTTAATTGCGATAATTAAAAACAAAATTGTAATTGTTCAATCTTTTAATAAAAAAAGAAAAGGACATAGTACTAAAAAATAAGGAGACAATAATGACACTTTCTATTTTGGTAGGAGACCAAACTCCACGTATTTTGAATCCAAATCCAATTATCCTAAAAAAGAATCCAAATCCAAGAGAGGGGAAATATCATTAAGAGAGAGAGAGAGAGAGAGATGGTGAGAGAGCGGTAGTTTTATCGGAAATGTTTGTTTTTGTTTTTGTTTATTTTAGAAATGAAAAATAAATAAATAAATAAATTAGGATTTTAAAAATTATTCATTTTACTTGTTTATCCTCATTAATTACAGTTTTTTAAGCAAAAAAAAAAAATTATACATGATGGTATTTTAGGAGAGCTGAAAATTCAATCCCAAATTGGAGAATTATGTTATAAGTAAAATAGATAAATAGTTAGATAATAGCACTAACAATCTAAGGGTAAATTCGGTAGAAATAAAAATAAAAAGTGAAATTGGGAAATTTAGAAAAGGTTGTAGAGCCTTTTGTAAAAGCTATTAAAAATTGCAGTTTAAATAATATGTTTACTTACTAAAATTATTAGTGGGTTCCAGTTAGTTCAACTGGTAAAGTTTCTGATAGTTAAATAAGAGATCTATGATTCAATTCTTGCCTACACCAAAAACCGATTAGTATCTTGGTTTGATAATAAAGAGCTATTATTAGGAGTGGACACCATAAGTTGAAACTCTCTCTCTCAAAAAAAAAAAAAAAAATACTAAAATTATTGTTTGATAAATGAAAGAATACCATACAAGGGAATTATTTTATACTTGTTTGGTTTTGTCTAGATAATAATAGTAACTAGTCGCTAACCCGTGCAATGCACGGGAAAGTTCTTAGAAATGCTAAATATTTTTTTTAATCAAATTAAATGCATTTTTTATTGGGTTGAGAGAAATTTAACTTAAATGGACATTTTCACTTTGGATTTTAAGGAATAACTCACACAAAAAGGAATATACAAATTTCATTAGGATTTGAGCTGGTCAGCCAAGGTAGGTGTGTGTGTGTAGAGACCTTGTCACATATTTCTTAATCTGCCAACAAAGCAAATTATTGATCATATGAAGCAATTTACGATGTTCATTCTAGGGAGAAGCTTACATACTTTTTGTTGTTGTGATTTACAATTTGGGTAGATGAAAAATAATATGATGTTCTATCATTGGTTATTGCCTTCACAACAAAAAGGGTAAAATTTCAAATCAAAAGATTACATATCACATTTAAAAGAAACACTAACAAAAAGTAAAATATATGACATGCACTAATAATAAATGATCATAATATTCAAAGAGTTTTGTAAATCAACAACAAAATCTTATTAAATTGCTAGGGGCAGCTTTACTAACTATATTTTATCAATAAAAATAACCTTCTTCATAAGACTTGTTTAAGTTGTCATATTAAATATGAGAAAACAGGTGAAGGCATATTGTTGTTGACTCTACATTGTATCACAAAGAGTCTCTCTTGGATTGCTTCATTCTTCTCTCTGCTCTACAACTAAAGCTCCCCCATCATAAGCAACCTGCCTTGCAAAACTATGCAGACAAAAGCAGAATTCTAGAATTTTCATTTCCTACTTTTGCAACCCTCAACAAAAGTTATGATTCATGATTTTATCAAAATCTTCCATGCCATTATTATTAAAATTCTCAATACATACACCATTAGCATAGATACAGATTGATTCAAAAGCAGCCTTGTTTTAAAAACACCATAATGCAGAAATATCACCAGCAAATAATCGTAATATTTGAAGAGAGAAGAACGAAGCAAAATAAAAATAATTAAAATTCACAAAATGAAGAACCAAATATCAAGAACATAGAGAGAGATTGTTGGAAGCAGAATTAACAAACCTAGCATAAATTGTTAAGATTTTAGACTCGATTGGAAAGGAAGTAACTCTAAAAGTTTTAGCTCGCCAAGCTTTCTTGCGTTGTTTTATACCTCCTGGAGCAGGGATATCAAGGGAGTTACAGGATGAGCGGATAACAGACCAAACAAATCGTCCTGTATATCAACCATCAAAAATGTTAGATTGAGAAAGAACTTAACTGTTTATTTATAACTGCCAAAAATGTTAAAGGATTTCCAAAACTACTAAAGTTTGTCAGGGTTAAGCCTTATAAATAATAAAAGGTGGACTTGAAACAGCACACATAAATATTTGCATAGGTATGTATTTCCAATTAAAGCAATCCAACATATTTTTATTAGAGCACCCATCTACCAGCAGAGAATCAAACAATCAAGTAACAGAAATCCACACATCAGTAATCAAACCTAGTCTTCAAAAATACAATCAAGTCAGTTCACCCCATCATCACACCCCATTTTTCATATAGCAAAAATATACACCCATGAATATAAGTTATAAAACAGAAATACATGACTTAATGACACATTGAACAGCAAGATGCAGTTTAGTGACCATGGGCCATCATCAAATAGTTTATGCCAATTCATTTATTCTATTATTCCAATATATGTACAACAGTTCTCTTGTAGGCCTTTTGTCAAATACCTAACAGATATAGCCAAGAAATAGAACTTGATTGATGTACAGGTGCTGAAATAGAGGAACTTAAAAAAAATTAGAATAATGTAATCTAGAAATTAAAAACTTATTGACATATTAGGATGAAAGATATAAAAAAAATAAAAAAGAAATAAAGAAAGCAAAGAACGAAAAAAATTATGAAATAGAGGAACTTAAAAAAAATTAGAATAATGTAATCTAGAAATTAAAAACTTATTGACATATTAGGATGAAAGATATAAAAAAAAATGAAAAAATAAAAAAGAAAGCAAAGAACGAAAAAAATTACATATATTTATTTTGATTGATGGTATAATGACTTAAAAATGAATGAAAATATGTAATTTAATTCAAAGTAAAATTGAATCGATCATTCCCCACTTAAGCCAAAAAATCCAATTTATATTCAATACATACAACAAAAGAATTGGGCATGAGGATATAACCTTATTGCAACCGATGAACACCATTGTTAGTCCAGCAAATCCATCTCAAAGAGCTCCTTAATAGTCATTGCAATCTTCTTCCACACACTCATAAGAGAAAAATGTATAACAGAAGGTGCATAGTGGTAAAATACAGTGTTTTTTTTTTTTTAGAGAAACACGTTGCTAAAATTTGGTTAAAATCAAATAAATAAATTGTGTAGCCATAGAATGATAGAATTAGACGTGTCCCTACTTTCCAGGCCACGCATGAGCCACCTTCATCTAAGATGTTTTGGAATATAGTAGAACCCTCATAAATTTTGAAGAGAAAGAAGTTGTAAGGATAACATTGTGTTGCGGAAAAAGAAGATATATAAATTAGTATGGACAGAAAATACCATACCAGTAGCAGATCATAGACTTTATGCACAAAGCACGGACAGAAACTGCAGATAAATTTTTATGAGAGAAATATGTGTTCTTATCACCAATTGAATAAAAAGATTGCTTTGTCATCCAAGAATGTTATTTGTTCAAGGATCACAGCTCTGCAAACTTTTTTTCACTCTTCAATAGGTTGATTTATAAGTTTTCTTGGTCTCATTGGAGATAGAGATAGATAGAGATTGGAGTGAGAGAGAAGGAAGGAGGTAGTTGAAGGTTTCATCGTGTGTTTTTGTAGGTTTTTCAAAAACTTGGAGTTGGTCGTGTATTTTTTTAGGTTTTTTAGAAACTTGGAGTTGGCTTGAAGAGAATCGGGTTTGTATTATTGGGTTTTATCACTTTATGTATTATCGGGTTTTAGGGAAAAAAAATCAGAATTTTTGTTTTTTTTTTTTTAAAATGATGCTGATGTGGAAAATTGTGGTGCCAGCAGAAGCTTCGGTTTATATATATATATATATATATATAGATAATATCTAACACAAACACAATAACAAAAAATAAAAATACCTAATCAATTTGTCAAATAAGATGTAATTTGTAAAATAAAAATACTAAATTCTATATTCTGATGTGAGAGAGATGGCATTGGCAAGATGAGGGCAAAGCGTGTTTGACACAGTGAGCAATTGTGGCCAATTTGGAAATTTAGGGATTTCAAGAACTGGATAATATAGGTATACCGTACATACAAGTGGAGATTTTAAATAAATGTCTAAAATACACTTCTTCTTTTTTGCATAAATTAAGTTTAGAGGGAATTGCAGTAAACCCACCTGTGGACTGGACTAAAATCACTTTGCCTATCCATGGCTTAAAAGATACCACTTTACCCGCTTAAGGTAAGTTCCGTTTGTCTCCCATAATCTACCCCTGTTAAAAACAAGGGTAAATAGATACGATCGACTTTGCACGCTCCATCCTTCAGCAGTGCTTTAGGATCAGACCAGTAAAGGCCGAATTGTTTTTAGTTTTGATCTTAATTAATCCATTGGTAAACATTATGAAGATTGGTTGCAAGCTGATCATATCAACATTTACAATAGAGCGGAGCCCAAATCCACCCTACATAGCTGCACTAAAAACAAAGATATTCGGCACTTTTGTCTTCAAGCATTCACAAGCCACAAAGAGTCAAAGTGTTGGTATAAACTATGCTAAATACCACTTTACCCGCTTAAGGTAAGTTTCATTTGTCTCCCATAATCTACCCCTGTTAAAAACAAGGGTAAATAGATACGATCGACTTTGCACGCTCCATCCTTCAGCAGTGCTTTAGGATCAGACCAGTAAAGGCCGAATTGTTTTTAGTTTTGATCTTAATTAATCCATTGGTAAACATTATGAAGATTGGTTGCAAGCTGATCATATCAACATTTACAATAGAGCGGAGCCCAAATCCACCCTACATAGCTGCACTAAAAACAAAGATATTCGGCACTTTTGTCTTCAAGCATTCACAAGCCACAAAGAGTCACAGTGTTGGGATAAACTATGCTAACTGGATTTGCTTTGCTGTCCTTTTATTTCTCTCTCCTCCCAAAACAATATAATACATACAAAACAAGAGAAAACAAGATTAAAAAGTGTTTTTGATATAAATTTTTTTTACGAGGAATAAAGAATTCATCCCAAAACTAAAACTAAATTAAACAAATTCAACCAAATATTCAGATTTTTTAACTATATATTCAAACCCATCTATCATTCAATTTTGCAACCAAAAACTAAAACTAAATCAAACCCATTCAAATTTTGAACACCCAGATTGTACAGACTTAGAAATTTGTATGTTCAACACCTAGAACATGAAGAACATACTCCCACTCCAACCTTCCCTCACTCACCAAAACCACATTTCCTTCCCCAATTCCAAAAAAATAGTTCCCATTTCTCATAAAATCCCTTGGCACCATACCACCAAAACACTATCATTTCAAAATCCATTTCTCAACTTCAAAGGACAATGAAAACAGAGACAAGAGAGGTTGCTAAAAACCTTGTTGGTTAGGGTTTCCCTAGAGGTAATTGGTGGAGTCTAGGTGAGGATGATGGCAATATAGAAAGTAGTACAAATCGGTGGCGGCGAAGCCAATCATGATGGTCTTCTCTCTTCAGCAAATGTGTGAATTGATTGCGACTTTGTTTTTTGCATTTAGCATTATTTTTGAAATATTTTAGATAATTGTCATGTTTGCAAAATTATTTAGCAAACTATCTTTTCGAGACTCTAAAACTCGAGTTGCAAGTGATGGTAATTTGATATGGAAAAAAATCCATGTGAAACTTAGACTTGAGTTCCTGCATTCTCCTCCTTCCTCTATTCCTCTTCTTTTGTTATTCTGTTCCCGTATCCTTTATTCTTTTTCAGATTTGCATTCTGCTTCTTCCTCTCTTCTTCTTCTTCATCATCTTCTTCTTCTTCTTTTGGTAGTTCTTCGAATCTAGTTCTTCTAGTTCTTTAGAATGCCAACACTAGAACTTGAGTCTCAAAGGCTCGAGTTTATCACCAAACTTGAGTCTCACAAACTCGAGATGCTAGTTTCCTAAATAGTTTCAAAATCGTGCTTTCTAATGAAATAGTCTCTAAAATTATGCTAGATGGCAAATATCCCCATTGATTGCTTGTGATTTGCAACCAAAAACTAAAACCAAATCAAACCCACAACCATCATCGAACATAACCCATAAATCTAGAACATAAATCTAGAAAAATCATACCCAAATCAAACACCACAAATTCATCATCCTCTCTATGTCGTCCCTATCTCTCTTGTCCACCTATAGCTATCACAACCACCATAAAAATCAGATCCAACCCAAAAAAACAAAACGCACGAAGCTTATCTTAGATGACATTGTGCATACATGACAGCTTATCTCATTTTTAACATAGGTATGGGAGACAAACAAAGTTTATCTTTACTAAAATGACATTTTTTTTTTTTAAACTACGAATGGGCAAAGTGATTTCGGGCCAAATCATAAGTGAGTTTACTAAAATTACCCTTTAAGTTAAACATATTTCTTTTTATAAAAAAGAGCTAAGCATCTAAAACTTAAACAAACAAAAAAAATTTCATTTTAGCCAATACGCTTTGTCATTCATTTCAAAAATTGGCATTCTTGTTTCAAAAGAGAATGCAAATTTTTGTTCTAAAAACGAAGTCATATTTAAGCGAGTTTCACCTTGCAAGCAATATTATCCAGAGTGTATATTCTTCCAACAAAACATTAGCATAGATAAACTACATCATATTAACTGCCGGTTCGCCCAATATCATATTCACCTGATGTTTGACAAAACTGGTCATTTCCACTTAGAACAACTGTAACAACCCAAGGAAAAGCACTAGCCACATCTGCGCTATACCTCAAAAGGACTAGTCACAATTGAGACTCCTTGTAGTTGTTAATAAAGCCTAGATCTACCCAGTAAATACCTGATGTGGGACTCATCACACACCCACACACATCACACAATCAATCAAATTGGGGCATCATAATCTCCCCCACTTAAATCCCTAACGTCCTCGTTAGGGCCCACTTTGTGGGGTAGTGTCTCTGAGCCCACACGGGATTATCGAACCTGGCTCTGATACCATATATAACGACCCAAGGAAAAACGCTAGCCACATCTGTGCTATACCTCAAAAGGACTAGTCACAATTAAGGCTCCTTGTAGTTGTTAATAAAACTCAGATCTACCCAGTAAATACCCGATGTGGGACTCATCACACACCCACACACATCACACAGCTAGCGCTTTTCCTTAGGTCGTTACATATGGTATCAAAACCAGTCCAGTAATCTTATGTGGGATCAGAGACATTACTCCACAAAATGGGCCTTAACGAGGACGTTAGGGATTTAAGTGGGGGAGATTGTGATATCCCAATTTAATTGATTGTATGATGTGTGTGATGAGTCTCACATCTGATATTTATTGGGTAGATTTGGGCTTTATTAACAACTACAAGGAGTCTCAATTGTGATTAATCCTTTTGAGGCATAGCGCAGATGTGGTTAGTGCTTTTCCTTGGGTCGTTACATATGGTATCAGAGTCGACCTGGTAACCTTGTGTGGGCTCGGAGACACTACTCTACAAAGTGGGGGAGATTGCGATGCCCTAATTTGATTGATTGTGTGATGTGTATGGGTGTGTGATGAGTCCCACATCGGGTATTTACTGGGTTGAACTGGACTTTATTAACAACTACAAGGAGTTTCAATTGTGACTAGTCCTTTTGAGGTATAGCGCAGATGTGGTTAGTATTTTTCCTTGAGTCGTTACAACAACAGAAACACAGCAGCAACCCCCTGTCCACAAAAAAAAAAAAAAAAGGGTCATGAAGATAGATAGGAAAAGAGAGAGGATGTTGCAAAATAGAAGGTTATATCATCAAATTTAACGTGGAAGTAACAAGAACATGAGCACCAAGGAGATAGTAATAGAAAACAATTGCATCACCTTTGACATTGCTATACCAAACCATTATATCCTAGCTTAGACGGTATGAATCACAACATTGGGCAAAGCTTGTGTCGATTAACGAAGTGCAAGTGCCCTAATTTGAACATGCACCAAGTAGGTTCTGAACCCACGACCTCATCCTCCTCATTTCTATGAGAAGAGCAAGCCCCCTTTGAGCTATATGTAGCAGACAGTTTCATTTTCAAGTGATACAAAATCAAACCTTACCTTAATGAATGAATACATGTGGTCGGTGGACTCCAACGGCCAAAAGAGATAAGGAAATCAAGAAACTCATAAATGTAAGAACAGTCGCATACAATGTGAAGTCACCAATCAATTCATCTAGACCAGTGTCATAGTCCTGGTCCCAAGTTCCCCACCTAAATAGCTTTGGGTTGTAAGGAAATGTAAGGTGATGGCACAACCATTGGATTGATTCAGGTTTAGAAACATTAGTCTCAGGCAAAGCCAAGCAAGAAGTCTATTTGCAGCCTTGGGCTAAGTTTAATTTTATAAGCATCATATATTTTAAGGGCGTTTATATGTGAGTATAGGTCAAGTTAAAACATAAGTTTGCTTACTGGTCAAAGTAGGAGTCGTAGTCCCCATCTTTCTCTTTCTTTTCTATTTTCTTCTCCTCTTTCAGATAGTAGTGTTCGTAGTGTTCATATTGATCATACTCCGCAACCTCACAAAAGTCTCACTTTTACTTTTCTTTACAACCTAAAATCAAGCACTTCTTACCTATCAAAAACTTTAAAGATCCCACATACTCTAGCAATAGCCACCAAACGACCCCATCAAGCCACCCTTAATTCATAAAAAACCACAATCCAAAATTTTCCAGCAACTTGTTCCTTTCAATAAATAATATTCTTGCTCCATTCACCTATGTGATCAGAACTAAGCCCACGTACAAGCACACATAGACAGATTGATATTTCCTAAGCCTAAGAGCATCTCCAACAGGGCTGGCCATCTCCAAATTTTGGAGATAAAAGCCACTGTTCACACAAAAACAGCCCTCCAACAGCCTCTCTATCTCCAAAAAAATTTTTAGATTTGCTACAGTAGCTCTCCAGGCCTGGAGAGTACTGTAGCAATCACTGTAGCTTTTGCAAAGATTATTTCTCATTAAACTAATACCGGTTGAATTAAAAAATAATTCTTTCTCTCTCATTCCTTTTCTCTTTCGTTCTTCACTCTCTCGTGCTTCTCTATCTCAACGGTAACATACCACAATCAAAACAAAAACACAAAACCCAATCGAAAGATTTGAAACACAAAAACAATATTTCTCATAAGCCTAATGAAATCTGAGCAATAAAATAAAACTAATCAAACCAAAAAAAAAAAAAAATGTAGAACGCCGATCTGTGTAGAACGCCAATCTCCACTTCTCTGCCGGTGATCTATGTGTGTATGAGAGAGAATTTGTTTGTGTGAGATAGAGGGAGAGAAATTTGTGTGTTTGTATAAGAGAAAGAGAAAGAAAGAAAAAGAAACAGAGAGGGAGAAGTGAAGATATGCTCTTGTTCTGGAGGCTACCACACAAGTGATCTGGAATGATCTAGAAAAAGAAAAAGAAAAAGAAGGGTAGGTGGAGATAGTGGGATACGTGTGTGGTGGAGGAAAAATCAAGAGAAAAAAATAAAATAAAATAAAAGGGAACGTGTGGATGAAAGGAAGGAAAAGAATAAGAAATAACCCCTTAGAAATTCTATCGCAATATTTTCACAATAAATTTTAAGTAATTAGCTAATATTAGTGAGTAAAAATATAATTTCAATGGTGGATTCAAATTAGAACTAGTAACAACTTTTCACATAAGATTTTGATGTGATTCTTGTGAAAGTATTGTAAAAAATGTTATGAATATAATACTTTTCATTGAAAAATATAATTGTTGGTAATGAATATAGAAAGAATAAATGATGATAAAAAAAGAATAAAGAATGAATGAAGATATAATATTTAAATGAGATAGAGAATGTGATAGAGAGTCTGTTGGAAAGTGTATTTGAAAAAGTGGGTAGCTAAAAGCTAAATGTCACTGTTCATTCTCCAAACAGGCAAAAATTAGGCAAAAATTTAGAGAGACTGCTGGAGATGCTCTAAACCCCCCAGCAGAACAAATGCATAGATTTCCAAAATTTGTCAGACTCAGAAAGGCACCTCACATAGACAGGATCCGTACTCATGCGCGCGCGCAAAAAAAAAAAAAAAAAAATTCAATAGAAATTTGTGGGCATGACAGGATGAACAAACTGAAATGTACTAGCAGCAGTTCATCAACCAAGTTTACAAATGAGTTAGTAAGTTCACAATATGAACAAAGGAAGACGAGTGCTAAATAGCCTTACAAATTAAGAAGTTGAAGTCTCAATCAACTACACAAGGACATGCATAATCTTTGAATACATCAACATCAACAGGAGAATGCTCACTACCAGGAATATTACCTTGTTTCAAGTGTTAAAGTCAAGGTCACAAAACTAATGCACATCCTGATAAGCAAGGGATAACTAAAGGATAGCAACCATGAGAGAAGTCGCACATAGACCAAGAAGATAGTCATAATAACAATTGCATCACCTTTGACGTTGCTATACCTACATTATTATATCCCAGCTTAAACAGAAAGAATCACAACATTGGGCAAAGCTCCGGCTGATTAACAAAATGCAGGCCTAGCTGGTTGCTTTTATATATATATATATATATATATATATATATATATGTATGTATATATGAAAATTTTAGGAATATGGTCTATAATGTCATAGGATTCCTTGTACGTAAATCCTCTTTCTTGAACTGAACTTTAATGTGGTTCAAAAATACACTTATATTTTACATTTACATAACATAAAACCCATTAACCCCATTCAAAATTTCCACATATAAAAAAAAAAAAAAAAAAATACACCTTCAAAAAATAATCATTCACCTCACAATCCATTCCAATTCAATGTCTATGTTCTATTTGAATTTAAATACTAGGCCTTAGCCACATGCAGTTACTACTTCATTAAAAAAGAAATACTTATCCTTATCCTAATCTTTTCTTGATATATATATCACTTTTATTATTATTGTAGAGAGATAAATCTATAAATTCTTCTTGCAACAAGGACGATTCAGGTGTATTTAACTCTCTCTTGGATTCATGTATATTGATTGATTTCAATTCCAAATTTTTAGTTTCATTCTTCTAACTCGATTACAACGGTGTATTAAAAATTACTGGGTTTTTCTTTTTCCTTTTCTTTTAAATTTTTGGGTTTGTAGATGGAAAAACAAATCCTTAAAGTAATACAACTCTGAGAAGAAAGAGTGTGATGAAATAATTTTATTTGTTGATTATCCTACTGATGAGTAGCATGTAAATGGTCGTCTGTTACTCACAAACCGTCCACAACAGTGATGAGTAAGAGTATGGACGAACGTAAATGCATTAATTCCAGACAGCAATTAATGATCAAGCAATGAATAGCACGAAACTGTTACCCCTGTCCATTAATATGGAATTAAGGGTCGGTTATGAACAGAAAACGTTGGAAGTAATTTGCCATCATTGAGCATTAATTACTCTAGCTGCAGTATAACGGTGCACTAAGTATTAACTCAACATGAGGATATATAAAGCCAAGAAAGACAGGTAGTAAGACACGATCACACAATTTCCTTACAAATTATAGATTTTCCAAAAGAGAATAAGCTAACTTAAGTATCGAAGGGTCCTTCATAGGCCCCAAACCAATGCTTTCTGTGACATAGGATTTCAGGACATCCATCATCACCTACTATTGTGATTTTTATGGAATATATATTTTTTAAAAGCTTAGCCCACATAACCAAAGTAATAGCATCAAATTGATACGGTGCATGGCACCTTGTGTAGACCGGTTATTAACTTTTTACAAGTGATGACGTACGTATGATCAGTCATAAGGGGAAACTGCACCCTATAGGTATGGTGAACTCCCCCCCCCCCCCCCCCAAAAAAAAAAAAAAAAAAAATCGACTGCACCACATTGTGTATAGGCCTATGTGGAAATGCCTTATTTTATAGGATAAGGATAAAAATGGTATAATTTTAAAATTTGTAAATACAACTATTAAAAAAAATTGTAATTGGTCATTTCACTACTTTTCATTTTAGTCTTCTAAGTTTACATTTTATCATTTCAATCCTTTAAGTTTCAATCATCTTTTAACATTTTGTCTATATCTACCATTAACTTGCCCAAAACGACCTCATTTTGACCATAATTTAATATTTAATATTCATTTAATTATTTATTTCTTAGAGATGCACTTGGCTCTGGCCAATACACCTTTGGGTAAGTTCATTAAACTTTGGGTTTTCTAGGTTTGATTTCTTCTGTATTTGATTTTTGGGTTTTTTGGGTGTAATTTTTGGGGGGTTTTTTTAATTAACATTTTTTAAATTTAAGAATAAATAATTTAATTAAAATTTTTTGAGAAGAAATTAAAAATTAAAAATTTAATATTAAAAGGGTGAACTACATATTTGATCTCTGTCATTTACAACATATTTCAATTTGATCATTAACATTTTTATTGTATCAATTTGGTTCATACCGTTATCTCTTAGATGGAAACTGCTGATGTGAAAAATGGACAAAAATAAAAAAATTAGGTATCGTTGATGTGGCAATAAACTAATTATTTTTATTTTATCAATTTGTCACATCTGCAATTTTCATCCAAGAGATAATAGTAAAAACTAAATTAACACGATACTAAAAGGTTAGGAATTAAATTGACACAATCAAAATGTTAGAGATCAAACTGAAATATAGTATAATTTGCAATTTTCCTCCAAGAGATAACAGTAAAAACTAAATTAACACGATACTGAAAGGTTAGGAACTAAATTGACACAATCAAAATGTTAGAGATCAAACTGAAATATAGTATAAAGGATAGGGGATCAAATATGTAGTTTACCCAATATTAAATTATGGCTAAAACTTCATTGTGACGAGGTTAATGGCAGATATGGATGAAATGTTAATAGAGTAACGGACGACTGAATTGAGGAGAATTGAAACTTATAAGAACTGAAATGGCAAAATACAAACTTATAAAGTAAAGTTTTGCATTTTTCGCCTAAAAAAAAAAAAAAGTAGTACTAAAAAATAAGGAGACAATATCGCCATTTTTTCCAGGCATCTTGAATCCAAATCCAAGTCAAAGTGAGGAGAAATATCATTAAAAAAAAAAAAAAATTGAAGAGAAATAGCCGGTGATGGTAAGAGTGGTAGTTCTATCTTAAACTTTCGTTTTTTTTTTTTTTTTTTTTTATTAATTTATTTTATTTTAGTTTTTATAGAAGTGAAAAAAAAAAAAAAAAGATTTGGATTTTAAAATTTTGTCATTTTACTCGTTTATACTCATTAATTACAGGTTACAGGTTTTAAGCAAACAAAAGTTATACACGAGGGTATTTTAGGACAGCTGAAAATTCAATCCCAAATTGGAGTATCATTTTATAAGTAACATATTTCCTCAAAAAGAAAAAAAGAAAGATAAATAGCTAGATAATTGCAACAACTGTCTAAAGGTAAGTACGGTAAAATTAAAAATAAGAAAACGTGAAATTGCAGTTTTTATAATCTCGCCAATTTTTGAAAAGAGAATAGTCATAGTAATTGTTGAAGTCTTGAAGAAGCTAAGAGCCCCTAGTAAAAGCTATTAAAAATTGCATTTTAAATAAAGATAAAATTTGGCAACAAACTTAGTTGTAGACTAAGGCTACAACTAAGTTTGAGAACAACTTATTTAGATAAAATTGAAAATTTTATGCTAAAAGTGTAGGAAAAAAAAAAGTTAGCTGAATAGTATAATGAGACTCATGAATAGTTCTAAAAAGTGCAATAAAACTCATAAATAGTATAAAAAAGAACCAAAAAACTCAAATAAGCTTAAGCAAATAAACAAATTCCAAACACACTATTAACATCTTTTTATTTGATTTGAATTTTGAAAAATCCAATATTAGATTATATTTTCTTTTTATATCTATCATGTTTGCAAAATTTCAAGAATATAAATAATCAATAGCGATATCATCAATCAAATATTTAAATTTCAAATTTTTGTAATCTAAAATTATGTATAAAAAATAAATTTATAGATCAAATAATAAATAAAATCCGATTGACATAACGTGTGTGTTAAGAACATAAAAACCATACAACCTTTCAATTAGATTTTCAATTTTCAATTTTCAAAATATATTGAATTTTAGATAGGACGAGAAGTAACTATGGCTTGGACCTAACCAATGACCTATACTTTTTGCATCCGGACCTAACTGTAGGTAATCAGGTTCCCAACATAATTGTGACCCCAATGTTTGGGGCTTTTCTCACGCTCAACAATGTAACTCCTCAATAAGCCTTGAGCAGTCTTTCGGTGCCTAGTTTGATGCCTCGATTTCCTGGCAATTAAAAAGAACATAAGAATTGGAACAAAATGCTAACCAACCTAAGCACATTTATATAGCGCAACTATGTACAATTACAACATAAAGACCAACTCCAAATCCAATTATGAAAAATGGGAGGGAGAGAGGGAGGTTGAGCGCATGAAAGTGTGAATGAACGCAAATGTACTTGCCTCAGCACATCAAGCAAGCTTGCACACTGATATGCTAATGATAGGTGGGGTTGCACCATGCACAAAGCAAGAAGTGTACGAGACTGCCTCACAAATTAAGGAATTTTAACTCTCAAATCACCACACAAGGACACATGCATAATTTTCCAATACCACAACATCAACACAATCACAAATTCACAATCCATACCAATAACATTATCATGCTTCAAGGGTCACAAAACTGACCTCTCATCAGTTAACCATATATTGTTTCAGGAATAGGACAGCAGAACCAAGTGAGAATCAGTTCAAGATACTAATTAATGTGATTGGAATGGATACTGGATAGTTAACCTCCCCCATCCAAGGTTTGGCATAAGTCAAGACAAACTTCAATAAGAACTCCTTTTAAAAAATAAAAAATAAATAAATCTGAAATGAAAAGACAAAAATTAATAAAAACCCCCACCAAAAAAGAAAGCCAAGATTGAAACATTTGAATAATAATATGACCAACATATTTTCTCTATCCACCACTTATAAATAACCACAATCCAGATTTTCCAGCAAATTATTTGTTTTAATAAATAGTATTCTTGCTCTTTTCCCCCTATGTTATCAGAAGTATGCCCACTACAAGCACACGCAGACACAAGATTGCTCACTACTCACTAGTCATTACCAGTAATATTACCTTGCTTAAAGTGTGCAGAGTCGAGGTCACAAAACCGATGCACATTTTAAAAAGCAAGGGACAACTAAAGGATAAAACCATAAGAGAAGCAAGTGGCACAGAAGAGGTATTAAGCATAAGCATACAATCAACAGGAAAGCATAAATCATACCATGCCAGAGAAGGATTCCAAAATCCAACATATAAAAGGAGCACGAAATAAAGCATATGAATAATTAAGAGGGGATGAATGTTAAGTAGGCTTACAAGTTACAGGAGATAGGCGCCGATGCAGTCAGAGACAATTTTGTATTTGGATGGCTTTGACTTGTATACAGAGAGATGAGTATTGAAAAATACTTAGTTAGTCAAGGGAGATATGGTAAAAAAAAAAATTATAACCAAACTCATCCTATCTAATGCTATGACACCCCCATTTTTTATAATTAGATAGTCTCGAAATTCGGGAGGAAGATATGGCGGTTTTTTTCCTTGAACATCTATGCATATATCTACTAGATACAATTGGGCCAATGATTGTTCTTGGTTAGATGACCAACCTTAAAGATCTCAGCTCACCCATATTGAACAGTGTTCAGAAAAAGAGAGAAGTCCCAATAAGCAACACCATTTTGCTGAAAATAATATGAAATTGTTAGTGAGCTCATGGGAGCTCTGCCCCCACAAATATAACTAATTCACTTAACCACAGTTCAAAATTTGTTTCCCCTCCTTTTTGGTGAATATTTTCAGTGTTGTTATACACATCAACACAAAATTAGAATTTTAAATGACATAAAGCCTTGTACTTCTTTAAATTAGTAAAAGCTAAAATCTTCACTAAATTTATAAGTTTTTTTTTTTTTTATATTATATTAGTAAAAACTAAATATTTCATCGATTTCATATCATAATATCATGATTCATGAACAACAACGGTATAGAAGCAACAAATTTCACAACATTTGTGACAAATGCAACATAGTGAAGCACTAAATACTCCAGATGCACTCAATTTTACGACATGCTGAATAAAGTCAACTACGAGTGTTCGGCCAAAAGAGGTGGGTCCCCATGTAAATAAAAGTGGCCACTGCACAGAAAGTGTCTACTACTCACAGTCGACCACGTTAACGTACTATGATATTTAGCATCTCTAGAATTATCGAGTATCGCATGGACCATTAGTTACATCACTTTCATCACTTTCATTTTACATGAAGCATAACATGCCAAGTATAAAACTGAAAATATTTTACTAAAATTACTGTATATAAAAGTAAAATTTTGCTAAATAAATTTTCAAAAACAGAAAAAAAAATGTATATGTATAAAATACTTAATTAATTTATGATTACAAAAAAATTAAACAAAAAAGACGAACCTCACCTCCTCTTGATCGAGTTCATGGCGAACTAATCGACGATCAGAGCTTTGATCGGAAACCGTGGAGTCCCTTGCTACGGCGGAGACCTTTTCGACGGCGGAGTCAAGGTCCTTACGGAGGAGCGAACCGCCCATGATAGGTCCATCACTACATAATCGAAGCAAGCACGAGCATCGTCGTGCCATGGGGCAAAACAGCAAGTTTGATTACGGTTGAAAAATGGAGGGGGAGGGAGAGGTGACCACTGTTGGGTGGATGGGTCAAATACCTCAAAAGTAGGGCTGGGCAACTCCTCAAGGGCAATGCCAGCGAGGGCATAGAGCCTGCCCTCAATTTCCACCAATAGGGGGTCAGATTTGCCAGCGCTTAGACGTTTCAGAGAAAAATTGTTTTTCCTGTTCTTCTTCTTCTTCTTCTTGTTTATGTTCTGGAATTGAGGCTTGGGATCCAGAGCTGGGTTGGTTTCCAAGGTGAAAATCCAAGTGCTATATTCAGAACTCATGTCAGGAAAGATTAATAAGCCACCGGCGAGAATAATTTTGGAGCCCATAACACAGCAATTCATAGCGTCGGGGAGACCATTACCCCCAAGAGTTGCGAATCTATTCCATTTCAATTCTGAATATGAATTACATCCTTCTTGTTCCTTGGAACTGGAACTTGGACTGGCACTGGAGATAATTGGGTATGAAATTGGGGTTAATGTTGAAGTGGGTGGTAAGCTGCAAAGGGTGACACTGTCACTGCCGCTGGAGCTGCCGCAGCCTTTGGATTTGGATTTGGATTTAGATATGTATTCAGATGGTAGAAGTTGGCTCAATTTGATAGAATAGATAATATAAGAAGGGTAGCCTTTGCAAACAGAGACACGCGTACAGAGACTTGCTACCATCTACTTTCTCTGATGGCGGCAGTCCAGGTCCGGACAAATCCACCGCCATAGCAATGGCCAAACCCTAACAATTCATACAAAAAATACAATAAGTACGATTACACTTGTACATAAGAAATTAAACCCAAATAAGATACACACAGAAGAGGGTCCAGCCCTCTACTCGCGACTTGTGACAATAGAGCTTACTGGCCCAGCCTATTTGGGCCGGGTGACCCGCCCAAAGTGTTTTCGACAAAACAAATGGTCTCTCTTTGATCATTTGGTCTGTGGCTCAATTTTTCAGTGCTGCAAGATTGCATAGTATTTTCTTCCGGGAGAAAATTTACAATCTTTGGAAACATTCAGTAGTGGTAAGTTGCATAATTTAATGGTTTCTTTCTTTTTGAATTTGATTGAATCGCCTCTGTCGCATCTGATGCAAATCTCGGTTACAAAGTTGTAATTTTTGCTTGTTCTAGTGGTGATAGCGAGTGTACTCTTGTGAATCATTGATGGGTTTTTTCAAAAATGTTTACTGCTTTTACTAACATATTAGTTTCTGTGAGTTATTCATGGGTTTACTTTTTGGCTCAAATGGGTGTCAGAAAAGATTGGTTTATGGTTCATATTTAGTTTGATGCGCCTGCTTTTGGAGAAATGGTTGTGGAGAACAAAGGGTTTTTTTTATTCATAATGTGAGTTTTTCAAACATTGGGGGTTATAGATTGTTAGAACATTTTGTTATTGAGTGTTGCGTTTTAGTGTGATCTAAAAGTATTATATGTTCCGTGGTTGTGGCAACATTGTTTGTTCCAATATGCATTGGTTTCTGTTTTGGATTTTCAAATTATTTATGAAATGTTACTTTGCAACTGATTGTTGTTGACAGAATCATGGTATTAGTGGTGTTTCTGTTTTCTTTGGTTGTGAGAGTTTGAATGGTCTTTATGCTGTAGATGGAAAGGTAAGAATAATCACCAGGGATTGGTGGCTTGTTGCTGTCATTGGTAAAAACATGAATCTTTGCACTTAAGGCCATTTATCTTTGTTGTTCTATGGTGGTTTTCATTTACAACACTAACCTCAATTATGCATCTTCAATTGAACCAAATAGGTATGCGCTTGTTTATGCTGGTCCCTTCCTTTCTGGCCATGGTGGAATGAAACTTTTATTGCTAAAATTAGTCTGGTCTTTGTAGGTCCCCTTGTCTTGCCTGTGAGCTAAGTGAATGGTTTAATTCAGGTTTGGCCAGAAGCAAACCGCTGTACTTGATGGAATATATTTTATATATATATATATATATATTTTTTTTTTTTTTTGAAATTTTGAACATTAATTGATTTTGTATTGGGGGTAGGCTGAATTGTGACTTCTATTCTATGGAAGGCATACCATGATGCAGGATTAACTTGTGGTACTGTTGATTTTTTGAGTCTTTATGGTATAGTATGTAATTAAAGATTGAATATTACCCTATCCGTGAGACACATTAACTGGAACAGATTGGGAAAATCAATACCTCTATGAACTGTGATGTCAAATGGTCAAATTTCATCATAAGAATGAGGAATTTGATTCTTATCATAAATGCTGGTGTTATTATATATAATTTGTACAAATTCATTGTTATTACTTGTCACAGGAAATCATACACCGTTCTTTTTGCACCTAATCTACACCTAATCTATATAGTCCTCATGAACCATACATCTTTAGTTTGATACTTAATATTATCATTCCACCCTTTGAAGTGTATGGCTAATAAATAATGACAATCAGGAGTATCGATGGAGAATGTTGCAATAGTGAAGGGAGACAAACTCATATTAAGGGGTTTGAAGTTCCATGGATATCATGGGGTGAAGCCAGAAGAAAGGAAGCTGGGTCAGAAATTCTTGGTGGATGTTGATGCCTGGTTGGACCTTCAGCCAGCTGGTAAATCTGATTGCTTGTCAGATACTGTTAGTTATACTGATATTTACCGGTAAGCTAAAATTTATAATACCTAGAAATGTGATATGTCATATGCGTTCTCACATTTTGAATGTTTGCTTTGATGGGCAAAAGTTCATCTTAATTTTCATGGATTCTTAAACCATCTTCTTAATGATTCCCAGTAAATGTGATAGTTTATGGCATAACTTGAGGCCGTATATGATTAATAGACATCTAATAATGCAAACCTACATAATGTAGGCATTTTAATACCAATGATAATAATTGTGTTTTTTGATGAATCTTTTCGATGAATCTTTTCATTCTAAGAGCTATCCATATGTTATGTATGCTCCCTTTATTTATTTATTTTTTCCTGAGTGTTATGTATGTTCTGTTTCATAAATGATCAAATTTGATGGTTTGAATCGGTGAAATGAAATGCAGAATAGTTAAAGAAGTTGTGGAAGGGCCTGCACACAATCTTCTAGAGTCAGTGGCTCAACTCATTGCATCTACCACTTTCACAAAGCACCCCCAGATATCTGCTGTTCGTGTAGTAGTTGGAAAGCCTCATGTTGCAGTTCCTGGTTCTGTTGACTACTTGGGCGTTGAGATTCTCAGATACAGAAGTGTAGATGCATCAAACTGAACTTATTATTTGTACTTTTTTCTTTTTTCACCCAGCTGAACAGCTATGTTTTTTAAGCAAATACATTGGTTGCTATACATCTATAATGGTTCTTTGACTGATCTGCATTTCACCAATTTAAACAATCAAGATACTAAGAAATTAGAGTTTCCCATCCTCACCTTTCCTCCTGAAAATTGCAAATAGTCATAGTCTCATCTTCCTTGCTGATACTGCCATAAATGCTTGGTTTTGTGTTTCAGAGTTGGTCGAGGGTTTACATGTTTATCATTTTTCCCATGAAATATTGGGGGCAAGGAGCCCGAGTAGAAAGAGGTGTTGGAGTTGTGCGTTACAAGGTGGTGAGAGTTCTGCAGCATCATGATATCATATGATGCTCAAGCTGAGGGTTTCCTCTTCTGGAACTGGTCAATGGAAGATGTATATAGTGCACTGTGGTTATCCCTATTGTTTATGCACTTGGGGTTTGTTGTGGTGTGTGATTCTTATGGAAAAACCCTTGAAGATTCATGAGGGTATGTGTTTATCTGAGGATGGGGCGACATGGACTGGGACGATGAGTTTGAAGGACTTGTTAGTTGTTACATAGGTTGAATGGTGCAAGTGTAGGGCGTTTATGATATTTTAAGACATCTCCACCTTGGAAAAATCCTAGTTTGAAGGTGTGGGAACTGAAAGATGCTGATGTAAGTGATGTGGATTCAAAACAAGTGTAAATGGAGTGACATTCGTTCAGCAAGAAATTTGTCATGTAACTGGCATTTCATGCTAACAGCATTCCACCCATTTGATTTGGATATAATTTGTTTTACTAATGAGAAATAATTTGAATCCTGCAACGTTTGTATTGGGAGGCTGGACTCTGGAGCACTTGTGTGTGACCATGTCGTTTGTGCTTCCACCATGGCCAACACATGCTCGTGAACGCACTTGAGAGGCAGTTGAAAGTGCATGAGTTCATCTCTTCAATCCTTCAGTTCTCTCTAATTTTTATTTATTTATTAGTCTTTTGATAAGTCCAATACTCTAATTTTTAGCTAAATATGAGATACATTGCATTTTAAAAAATTCTATGGTCTTAAAATTCCCATGTAGATGGTGAACCACAATGACCATTTAATTTTGAGTAGCTTGCACCTGGTGTGAACTTCGGCTACCATTGTTTTTTTTTTTTTTTTTTTTTTTTTTTTTTTGCCTTTTGTTTTCCCAGTGTGTTAAGTACCACTAAACTCTATTTGTCATGATCACCTTCTAATTGTACGAACTATTAATTTGATACGCAAAAACATATGCATACTGATGACACTGCTAGTATGGAGAGTTATCAATATCATTCACTTGAAAGGAACCATACAATAATTCTGATTGCCTGAGAGAAATATAAATTGGAAGTAAAAAGAGATGCATGTAGCAAAGGAACTTACATTCATGTTTGTTGAGGCAGTTGGCCAAGACAACCAAAAATACTAACTTACGGAATCAGTGACATGCCACTTAGATGCATTGGACATGTTGAGCACAAATGTAAGTTGTGAATCAATCCGTATGTTGATTTTAAGGGTGTATAAAATATACATCTTCAGACTAGTATGGAATAAACAATAAGGGTATATGTAAATACAAAGCTTGTACCAACAATTTATCATCTTTGATTACTCCCAACAGACAATAAGATGGTAAAACTATAACAATATATATACAGTAATCACAACTGTCCATCTTCTTTACAACAAATTAATTATAAACACTTCACATTGACATCCAATGTAAAAACACATGAGAAATTGGCAATTCGATGAGCATTTACGAATTTGAAGCAAACCAGTTCCTGTCAATGGCAGAGACCCATATTTGGGAAAAGAAACATCAGTAAACATCAAATAAAGTTCTATCGATTCTGATGGATTATACGAAGGTACAGAAATTATAACTATTTTTCAGTATTTTTTCTATATGATTTGCTATTGCAAACATGATATCATTGCTCTAAGACTCACAAGCTAGCATGCAGGTACTGATCCAATGTGAGAGGTTTTGGACCACCAAACCAATCAATCAAGAATATATTCTCAATTTCTAACTTGAAGAACTGGAAGCTGTGATCCTCAGGCCAGTCTGTCAACCATCCAAGGCATAAAAATAAAGGTCAGAAAAAGTGGATGAAAGCAGAAGTGTTGCTAATGCATCAATTCTTGTAAATACCTTTCATCTCTGCATGCTTTGAGAACAAGGCACTTTTAGCAAATTCTGCTTCTTTGGAGTTTTTATCCACCAACTTCAACTGAAACATAATGGAGGGAAAATGTAATCCAAGCTATTTAAAATTAAAAGTTGCCCAACTTTCTAATTTGAAGGTGAGATCAAGAACTTTATAGGGCAGTGAAGAAGCTTAAAGGGAAAAGGGCTGCAGAACCTCATTGATAAAATAGCTTGGGCAACTGTCATTTAGCACATTTGGATAGATCGTAATACCAGAATTCATAACAGAAAGATTCAATTTGAAGTTCATATAGTTCAAGCCATATGCAGGATGTTAGATATAGACTGCCTAACAAACTCTATTCTAAAACAGGATGTTATGTAGCCTTTGGAAAAGTCCTTTCTCTGCTTCTGATAGTTGTTAGATGTGCTGTTATGCTTGTATGGTAGTGTGCAGCTTCCTGCTTAAGTCTTTGTTTTGTCACTAGGTGTTCTGTAATGATTGTCTTTGTTGTTTCTGATTTGTTGAATAGAATTCTGTTCTTTCATATTAAGTAAGATGATTTGGGGGGGGGGGGGGGGGGGAGGAGAGGAAGAGGAAGTAAGAGGAGACCATTACCTAGTGTTGTTTCCACCATATGAAGACAATAATTATTTGTTCGTGTTCGTGTTCGTGTTGGTTACAAGTAACTCGCCCTGAAGTGAAGGGATTAGGGCATGGCAGATAACACCACTATTTCTAATGGACTCTTAGACTGTGGCATATATCCAACACGTGTCAGGGAGCATTAAAATGATACTTAAATGATTAAAATCATATTTTCCTATCAGTTAGAATTTGATTTTTCAATTACCAGGTGCAATTGGTAAAACTTGTCTACTCACATATAGCAAAATCAAAGGACCCATAACAAAAAAGGAAAAAAATAATAATAATAATAAGATAAGTGCAAACTGGAAATTACAGCAACAATCAATAGAGTTACAGTTAATGTGGCCAAACATAAACCAAATTAGTATTAGAAAAATTTTAATTTTGCAACAGACCTTGCCAGTAAGTGTAATTTTTGCGCAAGTGGGATTCTCAGGGTCTATCTTGCCACAAGTTCCAATAGGGTATTCACTGATTGTGAATGAGGCCCTGTCATCTTTCAATGCATCTCTCGCAGTTGGATCAAGAGCTGTCAAGTAAAAGTATGGGATGCCACTACCTTTGTTAGGCAACCCATCACTAAAGGAAACCACATTCCTGCAACATATTTAGATAGTTATGAAACTAGTTCTAGATAAACGAGGTGGAGGCAAACCTAAGAAAGGCATAACAAATAAGTATTACAAATTTTTAAATTTATTCAAAAGAGCATTTAGAGTCAAGAAATGTTCTCATTTATACACATGTGCATACATACACATACATGCACACTCGGAGATATGTGAAGTTTTAATGGCATGCATAATCTTTTATTAAAAAGGAAAGAAAAGACCAAAATTTGAGCAAAAAAGAAAAATGTTAAAGGATTTTCTTGACAAAAGTAACAAAGAAAACTCAATCATATATCTATATTTTAGACTAAAAATTAGTTATGTTTGCAGGTATCATTTGCATAATATAATAAGAAACAAAATACTGATAGGACTCAATTCAAAAGAAGTTCACATGAAACCTTTATAGTGAAGAGGCTCTACATGCTATTAGACATGTCCTTGAACAATCAATACTTAGAAAGCCCATTTTAGCAGTATTGTAATAAACACATATTTTGTAAGAAAAAAGCAAATTAATAACTATTTCTGCTATGGAAATTTCTGGTTGCAATTAGATTCATGATACGGAGGTATTAGATACAGAGAACAGAGATTTCTGCTATAGCTGAAATGGGAATATGGATTTCGTAATTGTGAGCATGAAGTAATCAATTTTATTAATAAAAATTTTATCACTTATATAACAATTATTATTTACTGTCCATTAAACAGTATTTGAGGTTCTATAGCTATTGTGAGGGATCGCAAAAGGTTCAGCATCAAGGTATTTAAGCCTCAATCTAGAAAAGAAGAGAACCAGAGTCACTATGGGTTCAACAAATGCTATAGATTCGCCCAGAAACAAAATGTTGTGCCCAAAGTGTTGGTGAACAAATTATTCAGGTCACCATAAGCTTAGAAGAGTATCCCTTTTCATGTGATACAGAACATTACATTTTTTATGAATTTGCTTCCCCAAAATGCAAATTCAGGACAGTTTAATATGTTTAATCCTCATGACATTCCTGAAAGAGATGAGGGTTGATAGCAAGGGACTCACATAAATGGTTGATTTGATTTTTTGCAAATATTCTTAATAACCATTTGACAAAAAAATTTAAATGAAACTACGCACACTTACATCTTAACTCAACTCAACTATGAGACAAAAAAATTTTCACCCATTTTGCACTCTCTCCTGACATATGTACTTGAGGAAATGAAGTTTCAAGTTACTGTATATTTTTTAGATGCTGTATGAGGCAGAATATCATACATACAATAATCTTGACAAGCACAAAAGTGTGACTGGCTCTTGAAGACATGAGTTTTAAGGAATATGAACCCCAAAGACTAGCATCCTTGTTTACCTACAGCTATAACTCTACAAAAACATCTAAAAGTCACTGTGTATCTTGTAGAGAAGTATAACTTTAGTAAAGAAGGAGCCCATTTCAGGCAATGCTACAATATTCTCCAAACAAAGCACTTGAATTTTAAGCTGCTTGAATTTTAAAAAATAATTCTCAAGTACGTAGAAGTAGGAAAAACTTACCCAAATGGAGCTCCTCCCAAGTCACTTGAGATGGTACTGCAAAATGAAAATGAAAATGAAAAATAAGCTTCTGTTTCAACGGAAAACAATCACCCAAATACACATATGATATTACAAAGTCAATTGTTAGGACCTTTGAAACTGATTGTTTTGCAGCAACTAGTTTCAATACAACATAAGGTGAAAAAATATGATATATATATGTTGGCTTCTTTGATTCAACAATTAAACAATAGAGAACTTCTTAACAATCACTTTCTTTATCTCACATCAGAATGTCCATAAAATATCTTAATATATTCCTCAATAACTTTTGCATAAGCAATATATCAAAGATGAATCTGTAATGAACCAGCAAACCAACAACTTGATTGGAAATTCCTATTGCATTTACGTCACCCAGAGACATTAAGCTTGCATGCTATATCTTCCAACATGACCAACTGAGCTCATAAAATAGCAGGGAGGTGAGAACCCTGTATGCTCTTCAAGTACAAGATTAGTGAAAGAAGAGAAGAAAAAAACTAAACATACAAAACATTTCAACAAAAACAAATAACACACAAATAGTTAACCACGACACAAAGGATTTAAACAGAGATCTGCACAATTAATTAATGTTATTGACAAGTTTACCAATCACCAAAAGAAACTGTTTGTTCTCATGACTCATTTCTATTGATACACCAACAACTAAAACTTAATCCCAAAACTGTAGGCCACATGTATTCCTTTCTACAATTCTATTCTATCCAAACATATACTCTCTGTTACCTCCTTAATTGACATGTCAATTTTTACTACTTCTATTTATGTTATTTTGGGCCTTTCTATCATTTTTCGTTCCCTCAACTTCAATCAACTCACACATTTCAATTGATAATCAGCATAAATTGATTTTTCAATAAGATAACAACAACAAAAAACCCAATTAAATTTCACCACAACCAAGTGGGGTTGCCAATCACATAGCTAAAAAACACAACTCCTAAAGAAACCAAGCTAATGGGTTTGTTTTTTAATCATAGTCAACAGAAACATAAAAACAGACCCAAAACCCAATTAGACTATAAAAATAAAAATAAAAAATAAAAAATGGAGCCTTTACAAGAAATAATAAGCTAGATAAACAAGTAGAGAGAGAGCGAGAGAGAGAGAATACTTTAAGACCCCCAAAGAATTCTGAGAGACCAACCAACGAGCAGTGGCAGCAGCATTTTTTGGGTCAGGTTTCTTGGTTAGGAGCAACCGTCCCTCTATGGAACCTGGAAAACCCACAAAAAACAAGAACAAATATAAAACATAGAAACAAGAAAGAACGACTTTGATGCCCATGATGTTGCTATATTCTGTGATCTCCGAAGTCTCTCAGACACAGTAAAAGGGTCAAGACTCAAGAAGAAGAAGACGAAGAACTGAACAAAATATTCAAAGTATTTATAGCCCCAAAGTTTGAGGCATATCAATAGTGTCGTGTTGGCTGTTCCAAAAAAATGATAAAAAGGATTTATCCTCTATATCCAGCCAGGATTTGCACGTGGATAAGATTTTGTATAGTTGTTGTTGTTGTTGTTGTTGTTGTTTTATTTTATTTTTTTTTATTTTTTTTATTTTTTTTTGTCTAAGGAAATGTTAACCAATTCTTTTAAGATGTTGGTTCAGAAACTATGAAAAAATATAAAATAATAAATATTATTAACAGTTTTTTATATTTTTCATAAAAATTATGTCAAAACTTTCTTATTATGGTTTATTAAAAATTGCTCTAAGTGTATCTGTTAACATGACCCTTAATTTAAATCAAGAAGTCCTTTAACTTGGTTTATGATTGGAAAGACAAAACAAAATAAATACATATATATATGTGGGGCCAGAGAACTTATGACCCGGCCCACTTTCTACTAGGGCCTAGGGCCCGTGTCGAGAAGAGTAGTTGCCGAGGACAAGTGGTGAAAGACCAAATAGCCTAGAGACGCAACCGAGGATGATCTTGTCCTCAGCATCCCAAGACTTCAAAGGGAAGAGCGACATCTCGTCAAAGGTCATCTCCAAAATGCTCCCAGAAGAAGAGGCGAGTAGAATGGGACCCATATGGGGGTATGGAGTGGAGGGTGGTTCAAGGTAAATACGTCACCTCCGCATTGAATGCGCCCACAAACGTCCTAGCCATATTGATGAGAAAAGACGCTTGAATAGTGTGGCTTCAGTTAGCGCAACTAACAAAAAGTAAGGGGAGGCGGCTGATGGGATAGGTATTTGAATAGGTACCTGCCTGATAAACAGGTGGAGGGTCAAGATCAACCAAGAAGGACTATATAATGTGAAGACTTATGCGCCAAAAAGGGGGGGGGGGGCTCCCAGACCATGGAGTCCTAAGAAAGGGAGAATAATAAGGACATGAAGCTCCTTGGACGAGGTCTAAGGACCGGAGCCACTCATGACGTACCAGAATAGATTATTATTAAACACGTCAAGTTCATCCTTGTGCAAATCGCTATGGAAACCCTGATTAACTACTGTCCGGTGACCAAGACCTAGCCTTTCAAGCCCACGCTCTACAAATTATATTGTTTGGGCCCTTAATGTACGAACCCAATATTATTTTGGGGTCGTTACAAATTGAGTCCTTACAATTGGCGCCGTCTGTGAGGAAGGCTTGTGTGTTGGCACAGGTAGTGGGTTGAGAAAGTCCCCCCATCACTTCCAACAGCCCGTTGTAGTGCCCTAGCATAAAGTTCCATTAGGGGCTACGCTTCGAAGCGTCAGTAGCGCAAATGGTTCTAGGGGCTTGGCCGAGGGGCTAATCCCGCCAAACCAATGTCCCACGCCTTGGCCGAGGGGCTAATCCTACCAACTACTTAAAAAGCTAAGTTTTAGACAGAACCAAGGTATTGCATGGTCTTCGGACTCAAACCTATGGGGAAACCAACTACTCAAAAAGCTAAGTTTTTGACAGAACCAAGGTATTATATGGTTCTCAGACTCAAACCTATGGGGAAACCAACTACTTAAAAAGCTAAGTTTTGGACAGAACCAAGGTATTGTATGGTCTTTGCACTCAAACTTATGAGGAAACCAAGTACTTAAAAAGCTAAGTTTTGGATAGAACCAAGGTATTGTATGGTCCTCGGACTCAAACCTATGGGGAAACCAACTACTTAGAAAGCTAAATTTTGGACAGAACCAAGGTATTGCATGGTCCTCGGACTCAAATCTATGGGAAAACCAACTACTTAAAAAGCTAAGTTTTGGACAGAACCAAGGTATTGCATGGTCCTCGGACTCAAACCTATGGGGAAACCAACTACTTAAAAAGCTAAGTTTTGAACAGAACCAAGGTATTGTATGGTCCTCGGACTCAAACCTATGGGGGGAAACCAACTACTTAAAAAGCTAAGTTTTGGACAGAACCAAGGTATTGCATGGTCTTCGGACTTAAACCTATGGGGAAACCAACTACTTAAAAAGCTAAGTTTTGGACAGAACCAAGGTATTGCATGGTCCTCGGACTCAAACCTATGGGGAAACCAACTACTTAAAAAGCTAAGTTTTGAACAGAACCAAGGTATTGCATGGTCCTCGAACTCAAACCTATGGGGAAACCAACTACTTAAAAAGCTAAATTTTGGACAGAACCAAGGTATTGTATGGTCCTCGGACTCAAACCTATGAGGGGAAACCAACTACTTAAAAAGCTAAGTTTTGGACAGAACCAAGGTATTGCATGGTCTTCGGACTTAAACCTATGGGGAAACCAACTACTTAAAAAGCTAAGTTTTGGACAGAACCAAGGTATTGTATGGTCCTCGGACTCAAACCTATGGGGAAACCAACTACTCAAAAAGCTAAGATTTGGACAGAACCAAGGTATTGTATGGTCCTCGGACTCAAACCTATGGGGGAAACCAACTACTTAAAGAGCTAAGTTTTGGACAGAACCAAGGTATTGTATGGTCCTCGGACTCAAACCTATGGGGGAAACCAACTACTTAAAGAGCTAAGTTTTGGACAGAACCAAGGTATTATATGGTCCTCGGACTCAAACCTATGGGGAAACCAACTACTCAAAAAACTAAGTTTTGAACATAACCAAGGTATTGTATGGTCCTCGGACTCAAACCTATGGGGAAACCAACTACTTAAAAAGCTAAGTTTTGGACAGAACCAAGGTATTGTATGGTTCTCGGACTCAAACCTTTGGGGAAACCAACTACTTAAAGAAATATCTAAGTTTTGGACAGAACCAAGGTATTGTATGGTCCTCGGACTTAAACCTATAGGGAAACCAACTACTTAAAGGAAATCTGGATGCCAAGTTGGTCCTAACAACACACATGACATCTCGGATGGTGCCTATATCCCCACTGAAGTAGGTTCAGACACGAGTTTAATGCCCTATGGGTGCGGGTGAGCTAGCATTCCGAAACATGATCCTAAATATATCATATGCACAACCATTCATACATATTAAGATAACTAGTTCAAAAATCGTAAGGTTCGTAACAATAGTAAGTATCGACAAGGGCAACTAACATGTAATCCAAAGGAAAGAGGAAGAAAAGAATCTCATATATGTGTTCAACAGGTTCAACTACAAGCAAACTATAAAGTTTTCAAAACAAAAGGGAAACTAGGTAATAATTAAACTAAAAACAAATACAAAGGCTGGCCGGGGCTTCTACTTCTTCAATTTTGTGTCGGCCACATCCTGGGAAGGCAGAGCAGGACTAGCTTCGGCGCCCTGGAGGACAGCCCCTTCTGGGGAAGGCTGAGCAAGATCGGTGTCGGTCCTCATGGGGACCTCAGCGAGGGGAATTGCCTGCAGGGGCTGGGCAAGGATGGCTGACTCCTCAGCACCAGGAATCATAGCACTGACCGTCGGCTCGGCACCCTCCTTGGGCATCTCGGGATTCAGACCTCCAGGTGCTTCCGTCACATCAAGAGGCTCTCCTCCATCGGTCGACTCGCTGGAGGGGACGATGATCTGAGCAACTTTTGACTGAACAGCACTGGCCTCCTGTGGATCACGCATGGCCTCGGAGCTGGAGGAGGCAGTCTCGCGGATGGCTGGAGGATAAAATATGCTTTCTGCCTTCCACAAGTCAGACGAAGCATCCACCCCAACTCGTTTTAAGGCCTCTTCCCAAACCTGGGAGCAGTATAATCTGCATACTGCAGGAATTTGAGCTTTAAGGGAAGCCTGGGTTTCAGCCACCCCCGTCTCGTAACCCTCCTCCTCGGCCTTGTCCCTAGCAGCTTCGGCCTCGTTTCTGGCAAACTCAACCTCCTACTTGGCCCTCACGGCTTCGTCCCGGGCATACTCTGCCACGCCTTTAGCGTTGTCTGCCATAATCAGTTTCTTCTTTAAGTCACTGATCTGCTCCTTAGCTATCTGCAGCTGCTTCTCGGCGGCGAGTAGGCGCTTTGTCTATTCCTCGGCTTCCGTTTGGGCGCCCTTTAAACCCGCTAGGGCACTATCCCTGTCTCGGGTAGCATCCTTCAAGTCCTCCCTAGCCTTCGTGAGGTCAGTCTCGGAAGCTTTGAGGGTCCGCGTAGCATCTATGCGTTTGGTGCGTTCACTCTCGGCAGCCTTACTCTGCTTATTAACTTCTTCCTTCATCCTATAGGTGGCTTGGAGAGCCTGTCAGGTGAGATAAATACATCGTGAGTGAAAGATCGGGAGCAAGAGTTAATAGAGTTTTAGCTTTCAAGAGTCTTACCATACCCAAGTACCTCTTCGCGCAGAGGAAAACCTCCTGCATCCTTATGTTCTTCAACTCTTCCACATCGTTGGGAAGCAGCATGGTTCTCCCTAATGCATCGGCCACATAACCGCCCTCGCCATCTCCAAGGTCCCTCTTGGACGCGGTTTCCAGCAATGGCTCCCCGTGGAGCATGGGGGCGAGAAGCCAAGCACTCGGCGCGGATTGGGCTTCGATCCCTTTCCCCTTGCCTTGGGCGGATTGGGACTCGGTCCCTTTCCCTTTGCTCTGGTGCCTTATCTTTAACTGTTTCTGAACTCGCGGGGCTTCATCCCTCTCTTGAGAGGATTGGGATTTTCCCCCATCCATGGGTTCCTTCCCCTTGGGACTCCTCTTTCTCTTTGAGTCAGTGGGCTCCGGCCGAGGAGGCAGAGCTGATTGAGGAGGAGCAGGAAGTTTGGGGCAGGGAGATTGTGGCTGCGACTTAGTGGAGGATGACCTAGTCTGGATGGTCTGGGGCTGAGGTGGTGGAGACGGAGCATTGGATTGTGGTTTTCCTTGTGCACCCTTCCCCGGCTGGCCCTCAATGAGGTTGAATAAGCTGGTCGGGGGGCTTTCTCTTAAGACCCATCTCGGCTCGGGAGGATGTTCCCACTGACAACAGTTCCGCTTCGGACAGGTCTGGGTCACCTAGATCACCAGAAGGATCCTCGGATGGGTCGGCTTGGTCAAATGCCCCAAATCCCTCCTCGGACTGACCTAACTCGCCTTCGTCCTCCTCCGCTTGGTGAGATGGGGAGGAGTCCACCAATGGGATGCCCTCTGGGACAGAAGATCCTTCGGAGATTAAAAATCCTGATTCGACTATGGTAATTTTTGGAAGCCGAGGATGGTTAGCGTTGATCACGTGCCTTGGGACTTTTGAAGGAGAGTGTACCCTAAGATTTTGTGAGCGGCTCTGACTTGACCATCCTCGTCATTTACAAAAACTATCGCTTGAAGAACAGTCTCCAAGTCCACCCGGTTAACTAGGTGAAAGTGTCGGTGAAAGTGTCGGTGAAAGGCGTTTGGATCTGCAAGAAAAAGACATGCACATGGTTAGTAACCGAACCACATCAAATTAAAATGGCGCAAAGGATCGGCACCCTTCCACACTTTATACTCCACCTGGTTCTCCCTCCACCATTGGGCATGGAATGCTACCATGCCATTCACCGGATACGATAAGGAAGTCCTTATTTAACCCCTTGTTGGAATCGGGGAGGCATTGGATTAGTCAAACCCTCTCGTCTCTCGTTTTCATGTAATAGGATTTTCCCTTCAAATTTTGGAGACTATAGCACCAATTCACATCATGGTGGGTCAATCTTAGCCCCATCTTTTCTTTTAAGGCATCCACACAACCCAAAATCCTAAACATGTTAGCGGCGCGCTGGGTGGGGGCTAATCAGAAATGCCTAAGGTAACCCTTCATTATCGGCCCCATGGGGATTCTCATACCCCCCTCTACGAAGGCGAGAATAGGAATTACCACCTTGCCCGTCCTTCTCAGAAGGTGCCACTCCCCCATCTTACAGTGCCTCAAACTCACGTTGGGGGGAATCCTATAATCGGCGATGAACTTTTCCATTGCCTCTTCAGTATCAACCAATTTTCTCAGTCTCAATTTAACCATCTCTAAGAGTTACTAAACAAACTCAACCAATGACTGGAGAAGGAGAGGAACAAGAGAAAAATAAACCCGGAAAAGAAAAAGCACAAGTTAGTGAAGGCAGAAAACTTACAGAAAAGAGGAAAGGTGCCTCGGACAGGCTTTTTATGCTGGAGATAAACTTGAGTTTGGATGAGAGTTTGGAGGAACCCAGGGTATATGCGCTAGAACTCTTAAGTGCAAAAGTGAAGAGACAAATCAGTTCCAAATATCATTTATACCTCCCATCGAAAGTAACTGTACGACTTTTCCCGCCAATAAAGGCAAGGAGATCTCCACCGTTAGATCACCATTGAGCCGTTGAACGTGGGAAGCACAAAGCCGCCCGCATTTAATGAGGACACGTTTCGCCTCCCAAAGGTTCCAGGAACGCGTCTCGGGCAGACGAAGAGTCTCGAGAACCGATAGGTGACAAGGATTGACAAGCTTTAACAAAGGCCTGATGTCATCAAAACCCTCCTATCTGGCCGAGGATCCGGAAAGTAGGATTTTGAGGGGCTATTGTGGGGCTAGAGAACTTATGATCCGGCCCACTTTCCACTAGGGCGTAGGGCCCGTGCCGAGGAGAGTAGTTGCCGAGGACAAGTGGTGAAAGACCAAATAGCCTAGAGACGCAACCGAGGATGACCCTGTCCTTGGCATCTCAAGACTTCAAAAGGAAGAGCGACATTTCATCAAAGGTTGTCTCCAAAATGCCCCTAGAAGAAGAGGCGAGTAGAATGGGACCCATATGGGGGTACGGAGTGGGGGGGTGGTTCAAGGTAAATACGTCACCTTCGCATTGAATGCGCCCACAAACGTCCTAGCCATATTGATGAGAAAAGACGCCTGAACAGTGTGGCTTCGGTTAGCGCAACTAACAAAAAGTAAGGGGAAGCGGCTGATGGGACAGGTATTTGAATAGGTACCTGCTTGATAAACAGGTGGAGGGTCAGGATCAACCGAGAATGGCTATATAATGTGAAGACTTATGCGCCAAAAAAGGGAGGGCTCCCAGACCATGAAGTCTTAAGAAAGGGAGAATAATAAGGACATGAAACTCCTTGGACGAGGTCTAAGGACCGGAGCCACTCATAACGTACCAGAATAGATTATTATTAAACACGTCAGGTTCATCCTTGTGCAAATCGCTATGGAAACCCTGATTAACTACTATCTAGTGATCAAGGCCTAGCCTTTCAAGCCCACGCTCTACAAATTATATTGTTTGGGCCCTTAATATACGAACCCAATATTATTTTGGGGCCGTTACGAATTGAGTCCTTACAGCTAATATTACCAAATACAGAAAAATGTAAAAAAAAAAAAAAAAAGTATATATATATATATATATATATATCTTCACATAAAGTTCCCATCGAAACAAGCCAGTATAATATTTTATAATAATAAAAAAATACTAGATTGCATTTTATATATCATCTACTTCTCAATTATTATTATTATTATTATTATTATTATTATTACTAAATTGATATTATAATATTGATAAATTTTACTATGTAATCCTTACAAACTGTATGCCAATTTTTATATATAAAACAAAATTTTAGTAATTCATTTGTTATATTGTTAATGTGAGACGACTTATATTCATTATCAGTTTATAAGTATTTTGTAGTAAAATTAGTATTGACTTTAGTATTTTTAAGAAATTTAAAATATTAAATTGTTGACAAATTTTACTATATAATTCTTACAAACTGATGTGTCTATTTTTAAATATAAAACACAAATTTAAAAATTTATTTATTCTGTTATTAACATGTACAAGTTATATTTATCGTCAATTTGCAAGTAGTTTATAGTATAGTTGTTTTAACTTCAGGATTTTCCAAAAATTTAAAATAATAATTAAATAATAAATGTTTGAAATTTTAAAATTTCTATATTAAAGTTGTTCTTGAAATTTAAGACATCTTGTTTCTTGTTGATAATAGATATGGTCTAGTTTGTTTAGAGAGGTAGATAGTTGGGAGGGAAATGTGGTTCAAATTATAAAGAATATCATTACCTTATGAGCGATCACTTGAAGTTAAACCCCTCCAATATTATTAAAGACTTGATAAAATATTTAGTTAATATAACTTTCATTAATTAAGTTATTTGACTTAAAAAATAAATTGGACCACCTCCTTTTTGGCTTTTTCCCCTCTCCCATTATTTTCCTATCGAAATAAATAAATAATAGATTCATTATTTTCTCCCTATAGGATTAGGGTTTAGAAAGAACTTGGTGGTCTCCACTACACTGAACTGCAGTTAGTAAAACGGAAAGCAACTAGAGAAGGGACACTGGTCCTTGTTTTGAGGGTCACACAACTCGCACTTGCTCCAATTCACCGGCATGGGTAGTGGCAATTCTAGGAATTTTTTTAGGGTGTTTCTCAACAAGCATAAATTACACAATCTAATAAAAAGAAAATTTTGTATATTGACAACAACAACAATTAAAAAAAAACACGTAAATACATAAAGTTTACAATTGCCTTCTATGTGGTTTTCTTATCAAATATTTGTCCATAATTCTAGCAAAAGAATAAACAATAAACTATAAGTTCATTTGAAATATTAATAAAATTATTAATTATTGTTGTTTAGTTGTTTCATTAATATGTTTGTCTTTTATAAATTATAATTTGTTATATTATTGTTTCATTAATTATAAAATTATTAATTGTTGTTTAGCCTAACATAATTTAATTTGTTTGTCTTTTATAATGTATTTGTTAATTAAATTATTAATTATTTTTTATTAGTTGCTTCCTCCAATTAAAATTATTAATTATTGTTTAGCCTAACATAGTAACATAATTTAACAAATGATTGTTTATTAATTAAATAATTGTCTTTTAGTGTTGCAGTACTGCACTAGCACACAGCCACTGGGCCACACACCCCATCCCCATGTGCATTTACCCCAGCCCCATGCCTCCATCCACCCCCCAATTCAACAAACAAGCCCCAATGCCACATGGCTCCCAATCACAAGACTAGAGCCAATCAGATAAAGCCAATTAATTGTATCTCACCAAAAAAACACCAACACCAACACTAAAAGACAATTAATTTATCTCACCAACACCAACACCAACGGATAACTCCTAAAACAAGGCAAATATTAATAAAAATTTATAAAGCTAAGCAAAAACAAAAGGCAAAAATAGACAATCACAGCAAAAGGCAAAAATTTCACTTTCATTCTTCACTCTTCAGATAAAGAGCAGAGAGACTGAGACTGAGATGAAAATGAAATACCTTGAGGTTGAGGGAGGGCAGCATGTCGAGGCTGAGGGGCGGTGCCATCTGCCGGTCCCGTTCTAGAGCTCGAGTAATTCGATCTGGCAATCTCCTTCTCCATCGAGTCGAGTCGAGTTTGAGGCCCGATCTGTCGATCTCCTTCTCCTTCTATTGGTTGTTGTCGTCCATTCAGTGGCGGCAATCTCCTTCTTCGTCCGTTGGGTTAGGTTTCTTTCTTTAGGTTAGGTTTCTTTCTTTCTTTAACATCTATTAGTGTTTGGCCATTTGTTGGTTTCTGATTTCAGTATATTGGGTTTTTTTTTTTTTTTTTTTTTTTTTTTTTTTTTTTTTTGAGAATATGTGGGTTTGCTACCTCTGTAATCTGTTGGGCTTGTCGTCCATTGTTTTTTTTTTTTTTTAGAATTTGTGGGCTTGCCACTTGGTCTGTTACAATTTTTTTTTTTTTTTTTTTTTTTTTTTTTTTTTTTTCAGATTTTAGTTCAAAAATTTTTTTTGGGTTTTTTTTTTTAATTGGAGGGTGTTCCTAATTTTTTTTTAAGGGTAAACAAATAAAAAAAATTTAATTATTATATATATATATATATATATTTTTTTTTTTAAGGCCAGGGTGTTCCTGGGAACACCCTGAGCCTAATGTGGCGTTGCCACTGAGTATGGGTTTCCTTTGCACTTATTTGTTGGTATAGTATCAGTCATCACTTTAATCAGCAGTTCTCCTGTGACTATCTTTTCGTGTTCACGTGTACCTTCTTCAAGTTTGTACCATAATTGCCTCATGGGATAAGAACAAAATAGGAAAATGTATAGCATGTGTCAAAAAAAAAAAAAAAAAAAAAAAGGAAAAATGTATTGCACCGTGCGGTGCAGTGATCCTAAAGCTTATAAAGCTGACAAAATACTAACATAAAATTGAGAGGTTTAGATCCTCTAGGCTTTTTATAGTACTCTAATAGTAGATTTCTTTAAATCTGAACCATTCTTTTATGATTTAAAGGTCTAGATTTTTGTCATGTCAGCATTCCACTAACGGTTATTATTAGTAGAATGATGACATGGCAAAATCCAGACCATTAAATCATTAAATAATGGTTAAGATTGAAAATTTATTTGATAGAGTACCCTAGGAAATCTAGAAGATCTAAATCCAAAATTGAGGGGCTTATAAAAATTCTGACATAAAGTTAGGTGTTAACGGGCATCTTACGGTGCTCTTGTGTTTGTGTTATGGTAGGTCGTAAAATGGACACCATTGATTGAAATTATATTGTTAGATTCATATTTTTATGTAATTGGCATATCCTATGACAAAATGCACTTTGTTTGTTTATTATCTATCATTGTTTTCCACATAGTGCGCATAACATGTTTGTTAAGTGCTTTCAAAAAAGACAGGTATGAAGCCAACCAAAACAGTCAATCCTAGTTTGTGCTATGGTTTCTCAGGACTAGTTGTTTTTAGATAGGCTAGTTTATTTGAGTATGGGTTCATTCATTGTATTCGACTTATTAATGATTGAACTTACTCTTGTACTTGAGGTTTTGTCATTGACTAACAAAGAGGGAGATTGTTAGGGTCATGTGTTTTGGTATTATCAAACCATGCCAAATTATGTGTCTTTTATTGAGTTTTGATGTGTCTTAAAGTTGTAATTGAAGACCAAGTTGAAGAAACAAAATTTGCTTAAGAAAATGTCAAGAAAAACACATTTTTGGCATTTTTTCAGCATATACTTTGATAGCATCTCAATAGAAGCTCAATACCTCTCAATAGAAGCTTGAAACTTATTGTCTCATTGATAGAAGTCTCGACACAAGCTCAATCAATCATGTGTCGTGGGTCAGCAAAATTTAACAATGTGAAAAAGTCCAAAACTTATTCGTTTAAAAATCGAATTGAGATCCATTTGAAACGGTATTTAAAGGATATTATAAGCCATCTATTAGGAGGCTTTTTAGAGAGAGAAACATTGTAACCAAGTTTCTCTATTTCACCAAACCAAAGAGTTTCAAAGTAGATCTGAAAATTCCATTGGTGAAGAAGCTGAAGTCATAGCAACCACCATAAACTTACTACTGTGAGGAAAACCTGCAAGAGATTCTTGAAATCAGTTGGAGGTTTCCAATTGTGATTGTGGGTGAAGCGTTCATATATTGAAGAGTTTAGAGGTTCTGAAGCGGTAGAAGGTTTCTACTGTAAGTTCATCTACTGAGATTAAATCTGAAACTTTTCTTTATTATAGTGGATTACTTTTTTGGGAAGGTTTCCCCCCCCCCCCCAGGTTTTTTATTATGAAACTAGCTTATTTCATTGGTTTTCTTAGGTCATCATATCTCATCTTATTTATTATTCCTCTGTGCATGATATTAACATGATATTGATGTTGTATCAAAAAATAATTCATTGGTTTTTTCACATCCTCTCTAGTGTTTATGCTATAGTGGGTCTAATAGAAACTTTTTTTTTTTAGAGAGTTTTAATCTATTGCATCTGTTCCTGATGATAGCTCTTTTTATTATCAAACTAAGACACTAATCGGTTTTTGGTGTAGGTGGGAATTGAACCCTAAATCTCTTATTTAACTATCAAAAAATTTATCAATTGAGCTAACTGGAACTCATGGATCTAATAGAAACCTTTTCAGATGAAGGTGCGTAAGATGTGAAAAAGTTGGTAAAAAAATTTGAAACCCTTGAAAAACAGAAAATGAAAATGCTAAGAGCATTCAAAATGGGCCTAGGATATGGCAAATGTAAGGAAAATTTAGCATGTGAGGCCCAAAGTAGCTCAACAGCCAGACATGGAAACATGTAAAAATGCAAATTTTTTTGCCATAGTGCTACAGTACCATCCTAAAGGTAGGACGACACTGTAGCATAATGGTAATGCAAAATATTGTTTTTTAATGTTTGGTTCTTCTCTCCCCTCTCTCATTATTTCATTATCTTTCTCTCTCTTCATTTTCTCTATTTCTTTTTACTCTCTCTTCTTCTTGCTCTCTCTTCTTCAAACTCAAAAACTCTGTCTTCCTTTCTCTGAGATCGGCATGGAGGCAACAACATTGGAGGCTCGATCAGCTTTTGTGGTGGAGGCGTGGAGGTTGTGAGTCATGGTAGAGTCGTGGTGGAACTGTGGAGATTGTGGCTAGGTAACTGAGGTGGTGGTGTTGGGTTCTAATGATGGGTAACGGTGGCCACCACCAACACAGGCCGCCGCCGCATGCAAGCCTTTCTCTCATCCTCTCTCTCTCCATAGCTCATCTCAGACCAAGCCTTTCTCTTCCTTCTCTCTCATGTTGCTCTCTCTTCTCTTCAAACCCATGGCTGGACCCACTAAGTAGTGTTTATGTTTGGATTGATGGTAGTGGTAGTGATTATTTTTGGGTGGTTTGGTGGATTTGCTGCTTTGTTCTTGGCTGGGTTTTTTCTTTTTTTATTTATTTTTTCTTTTCTTTTGAGAAAAATCTTGGCTGGGTTGTTGGTGGTTAAATAATGGGTTTTGGTGTGGTGGTGTCTGTTGTTGGTGGCAGTGTGGCTGAAAGAGAGAAAGGCATTGAGGAAAAGTGATAGAAATTAGGGATAAAGGAAAGAGGGAGATAATTTTATATAATTTATTTATTGTATAATTTATATTATTTTAATGTGTAATATGGTAAAATAAAAGTTGGGATGTTGGGAGTATTGTAAAATGGTATGGTATAATTGATAAAGTAGCTTTTTGAGATGGTAAAATAGAATAGGATAGCATTTTCCATTGTGAATGCTCTAACCCCATCATTTTATAGAACCATTGTATAAAATGATGCTTCTCTAACTAGTGTCGCTAAAAAACTAAAGAGTTCTCTTTTATGACGACAACTTAGGCCTTGTTTGGATGGAAAAATATCATCACTCATTACTCAAATATCATCACTCATCACCCTATTACTCATTTCCTATCACTTAAACATCCCCAAATATCACCTAAACCTGATTTGGCACCTAAACCTGGTTATGTTTTCAAATCCAAAAACTCAAAAATGTGTGACCCACACTCTAACCTAGGCTACCAGTGCTCTCAGAACCCCTACCCGCCCCCTCCTCACCCCACTTACCCCAAAACCCAACTTTACCAAACCTTCCTTCTCACTTCCCTTCTGTGCCTCAACACAAACTGTCCTTTACTCAATCCTCACCCAACTGCGCCGATGCCATTGATGATGGATGGGCTTTCTTCCTCCCTCATTGTCCCTGAAACTGAACCCACAACCTATGTTTGTACCTCCTTCCTCTGTCCTCAGTGTCGAAACCAAACCCAACATTAACCCAGACAAGGTGGGATTTATGTGAAGATGGAGCTGTGCTGAGGAAGTGAAGAAAGATGGGAGTGTAGTGATGTGGTTGTGCAGATGGGGTTGTAGTTATGGAAGCAAATGCTCATTAGAGCCATTGGTAGGGAGTACGAAAAGGAGCTACAAATTTGACTCTGCTTTGACCGTAGGGCCCAATGATGTGAGGGTATTTATGAAATTGCTACCCGTTACTTTGTTTTTGTAACTCAAAAACACCTAAAACTTGTTTTTGTTTTCAGTAACTCATTATCCGATTTGGTGAGAATTGAGTGATGGAAACAAAACCCCCAAACCCATCCAAACAAGCACCTTCTCCATGGGAACCACTTATTTTAGGTGATGAGTAATGAAAATAGGGTGATGAGTGATGGAAACCCACAAATCTAAACAACCCCTCATTGTCTTTTATTATGTTATCAGATGATAAGTTGACACCGAATTGAAAGATATGTCAACAGTAAACACAACTGTCTCAACTTATGGCACGTTTCACATTGAATAAAATGCACAAACTATTTGGAGAGTATCTAGTGAAAGCTACAAATATCCAGTGAAACTACTAAATTAATTTTTAATATCTCAAAATGTATATGTTTATTTACTCTAATTTAGTTTACTTTTTTTTTTTTATAATATATGTACAACATTATCCAAAACCATCTTCCATAAAATATCTAAATGCATATATTAATTATCTATAGTTGTGTATTAATTATATATATTAAATGAATTTATATGATTATTTTTTATAAACTTTATATAATAGATAATTATTAGTTGGAATAATAATAATAAATTTAGAATATGACATTCTTATCATGTTTAGTTGCTAATCCTTTAAACTTCCTAACTCCTTTCACACACACACACACACACATATATATATATATATATATATATAAGTGTGTTTGTAATAGAATAAATATTTATTTTGTTATAGCATAATGAAATTTTAATACTCCCTCTCTCCTAATTTGTTTGTCCTATTTGAAAAGTCAAATTTTTTGAGGGAATATTATTTATTTTCTTGTGTTTCCAAAACTATCCTTAAATAAATTTATTAGTTTTTTTTAAAGAGTTATTCTTAAGGAGGCAAGTAAAAAGGTGTCCCATTAGATTGATTTTTTAAATATTTGTTAGTTTTCTTTTCAAATAATATTGAAAATAAAGTAGGGGTATAATAGGAACTTTAGTACATTAACGACTTTTATTTTTAGAAATTGGACAATATTTTGGGACATCTTAAAATAGAATAGAGGACAAACAAACTGAGATGAAGGAAGTATCATTTTTTCTTAGAATCATATGAGAAACATTTTTTTTTTTTTTTTTAATATGAGTAACAATTGAAACACTGTATTATGCAACAATTGATGCAATGCCCAACAAAATGGGAGAAAATTAGTAACACACAATCAAGAATGTTACAAAAAAAAAAAAGTATATATGCATTTTTTTTATTAGGCATGAATCATGCTTATCTATATTAACCATTATATCTTGCAATTTTCAATTAGTGAACACATATATATAGTGTGATCAAATCACTACACTACTCTTAGTGTCTTTCTATTTTGTCTATAAAATAACTAAAGATTATAATTTTTACAAGGAAATTTATTGAAATTTTTTTTTACACATCAATAGTTGAGGGATCTAAATTATAAATGTCTCTATTGGAAATTGAGTGCCAACCAGTTAAGTTACAATATTCTTTATAAAAATTATTGAAATATTGGAAAAAACTAATAATAAGTTGTACCGCACAACGTGCGGGAATTCAGCTAGTCTCATTTAAATGATGAGTATCAATGTGTAAGTCCTCTTAACTTCTTTTAGAAATATCTTGTATTAGAATCCATATCATATGTTAATTAATGTTGTAATATTTCATTTTTATTTCAATGACTTTTTGCATTTATGTTTATATATATATATATATATATGTACAAAATAGAAATTCTACTCTATTTTAAAACAAAATATTACAATATTGATGTAACACCCCAAATAAAAAAAAGGGTTTTGGCAATAGAATTTTAGGTGAGGGTAATTCTGTAAATCTGTTCCTAACAAAACCTCCACACGTTATCTCACCCTCCCTTTCTCAGCCCCTGTCTCTCTCTTTCTATTGGTTGGCCAAACTACCTCCCTCTCTCTCTCTCATCTCTCATTACTCATAGATACCTATTGCCCATTACTTCCATTGTGCTTTCATTTTTCATTTTGTGGTGGAAGCTTTTGGGTTAAGGATTTTGGTAAGAAACTTATTCACTGTTCTACTTATTACTCCTCCTAAGATTTAGTCTTCCATTGTACAAGTCTAAGTAAGAGGGAATTTAGTTCGTTTGTTTTTGGTTGTGCTAAGTTACACCGGTAATTCTTAATCTATCTATATGACAATCCTTTGAGTGGCATATAATAAAATTTAAACTTATAAGAACCTAGATTATGTGAATGTCTCATTAGATGTATTCAATACTCACTGTGCCTTGAGCTTGCATTGTGTTTGCATACCATGTTTTTGATAAAATGCACCAATGAACATATTGTTGTTCTTTGAAAATTGTGGCATGAACCCTTCACTAAAATTGTCTCCTTTCATAAGGAAAGCTTTACTCCAAAATCTAGATCATTCTTAGTCATGTTAAGGTTTTAAGGTTTTAAATTCCATTTTGAATGTCTTGTCTTTGTATAGACACCTTTGTTATACAAGCTTGTTATGAACTAGTTTGCACATCTTTTGGAATTCTAGATAGTTGCTTTGTCTCGCTTGGGTTTTGTTGTTTAGTATCAAATGAAATACATATGCCTTGCTACCTCTATATTAAAGAGATGTGTTTTATGTTATGCTATAAATCTACATTGTTTACAGCAGGCAATTAAAATTGTTTTGAGGTTTTATTTTGGTCAAATGGATTTCTTGTGTGCTTGTTTGGTTCCTGTTAGGGAAGGGGTACTTGTCTTAGGATGGTTAAGTAAGGTTTTGGTACCCTTGGTTCAATTTTAGGGGATCCTTTTCGATCTTGGAGACAAGTGTGACGGTAAACTTTGTGATAGGCCTTGTTATTGATAGGCTTGATCCTAATGTTTATAGGTTCCGATATTCTTGGTTATGGGCCTAGTGATTGGGTTGCTTGATTTGGTGGTGCTTGGTTGAGGTAAAATTGGTTGGCCTTTTGAGGTAAGTGGCTTCTTAATGGGATTTTTGAAAAAAGAATCATTATTGCAATCAATTATTTTATGGTTAAACCCATTTCGGAACATTATTCATGATTTTCCTAAAATGTACTATGTGTATTATTGTTAGCTATCATTTATGGAAAATGCATGAAGAATTGAAAGTGCATCATATTTGTCAATGCATTTGTTAGCATGGAAAAGATAGGCGTCTTTGATTTAATTCTTAGGAATGGATTATATGGATTTATTGCATTATTTGCAAATTCTAAAGATGCTTTATCTTGACTTGTGATATTTGAAAAATTGATAGAAAAATCTTATTGACAATGAATGATTTCAAAATTTACTATTAGCTAACTTATTCATGAGAATTTTGTACAAAAAAGATGTTTGTTTGTCATAGCGTTTATTTATCTTATTTAATTGACTTTCTTGAATATATGAACTTCTTATTGTAATTTTTTGAGAGATTTATTGTAAGCTTATCATGTCTCTTTTTACTATTATGATTTCTTTTATTGAAATTAAAATGTTCTATTATTGATTTTGTATGTAAGTTTGAATATATATTTGAATTTTTTTACAGAAAACCCTTGAGGAGGTGGAGGAGGACCTAAATACGTTTTTCCCAAACATGCTCCTTGATCTTATGCATTTTTTATGGATAAGGGGATCAACGTTTATCATAAAGAAAAGTAAGTGGAAATTAATGAAATATTCTTTAGTAGAAAACATTTATTGTTTGTGCTTACTAATTGAGAATTTTATTTAAAAATATTAGTGAGAAATATGGAGAAGACGTCCTTAGCCGTTTGCACTCTATCCTAAAGCGTAGCATGCTCAAAAATGGCAATTGGGATACAAAGTATTTATGTGAGATTTGTCGATCGATTCTCTCCTTAATTGGAAAAATTCACCTCTTTATCATAGTGTGTAATTGTCATAATTTCATTCTTCTAAGTGAGAAATATGCTTAAGCAAATCATTACTAACTATTGTTTCATAAACATATTCTATCAAATGTTAAAGATTTACCTAAACATTGTTGAAAATTATGAATTATGATGGCTGTAATTCTTTTCAATTGCTAGTATAGATAGAAAACTGTTAAAAATACTAACCCTGTTTTTCCCAAATAGCCCCCTAGAATTGGGAAAAATGTAAAATTAGGATGAGCAAAGAAATATAAGGTTTTTAGAAAACAAATTTGACTAAACTTGTTATGATTTGTTTGAGTAATCTCCACCTTACTGGTAGTTTGAAATTATTCGATGGATAGTAGAAGGAAAAGTAGACTCTATTAATATCCATAATTTTTTTTTTTTCATATTAATTCTTTGGATACTGGTTAAAAGATTTGCATGGTATATGATGCTAGAGATCTGTTCTTATATGATACCTGAAGCTTCTAAGAGTCAAGGCCTATCAAGCGTTCTAACCAATTTTAAAGAAAAAATTCAAGTTTGTTCATCCCATTTAACTACAGAAAGTCTAAAACTCAAATGTAGGTCTTGATTTGAGCCAAAATCAATAATGTGATGTTATACCATTTGAACTTAGTTGAGTGTTTCTAAAAAAAAAAAAAAACTTAGTTGAGTGTTAATTTTCTTCTTCTCTATTGCAGGGCTTGGAATCACATTTTCTAAAAAAATCAATTTAGATTTCGAAACTTGAGGTTGATGAGCCAAGATCCAACGGTGGTTAATAGCAAAGCATTATTCTCTTTTTTCCAAAGATAACTATGATTGATTATGAACTTGTTGCTTATATACATTGATATATAATTAACAATATTTTGTAAATATTTCAGTTATATAGCGTTCATAAGAGACTTTATAGAGGAATATGTCTGTAATCCTGAAGTTGATGTAAGCAAATTGGTTGGAGCAATCATTGATGTAGATGTATGCTTCCATCTATCTCGAGACTTTTTCTTTGTTGATGTAGATGTCTAGCATTTATCCTACTTATAATTTGTTGGCTTGGCAGTATCTATTTAAATATGTTCCCAGTAGCTACCAGCTCAAGGAACTGCTAGCAAATCCTAAAGATATCAGGTGTGGATCAAGTATAGCAGGTTTCTTATTTCAATTGGCAAGTCATTTAGGTCAATTAGCGGTAAGTTTGTTTTTATGCTTTAGAAACATTTTTTGTGTAATGTCTTGTGCTTCCTAAATAGATGCCAATTTATTCTTTTGTTCATAAAATGAAAATTAGTTGGACGCTTTAACATTGAGTTGTAATGTTTTACTTTTGCTATAAATAAACTTGGGACAGAAAGTAAGAGACTCCTAAATCTAAGCCAAACAAACATATTATGGCATACTATGAATTACCAATTGAAAAATACAAATGAAAAATAGAAAAGAGCAATTAGGTGTGGATCAAGAGCTCTGGGCTCCTCTTAGTGAAATATATCATATTGTACAAATTTTTATCCAAGTTGTTAAAAGAGTAATACAAGTCCTAAAACCCTTAGCAAAAATTAAATAATTCACAAATTTTATGGGGTATAGTTTGATACCCGGAGATTTTTTGGTCGCTGCCTTAATTATATACACTGAAAATGATGTTCTTACCTATTTTCTTTTCATTATATATAGCAATAGTTTGGCCAATCACTACTGGTATAATGGTAGACTTTCGGGTTCTTTCATTTTTTTTTAAAAAATTTTATTTACCTTGCATATATCTAAGATCATTTAATTTCAAGAAAAGGGTTACTCATCCATAACTGTTTGAGGAATCTTTTATTAGTAGTTATGAATGATCAATTTTCCTCAATCTTAAGATTGAGAAATACAACCGCCAAATTTGATTCATTCTTGATAGCCATTAGATCATCATAGGGTAATCCGTTTGTTTATAGATGCTCTATTACACTCATAGTCTTTAAAGGGTGCAAACCAACTATGTTGGATCTATGTTGACATATCTAGTATTGCGCATGTCATTAGTATGCCAGGAACCATATTTAAACTAGTGACATGAGGATTTCAGTCCTTTGCTCTACTAGCTGAGTTATCCTGACCATTACAGTGCATCATCCTTACTTTTGATGCATACCATTGTTAATCATTCAAATTTGAAGTGCATCTATGCCTTACTATATGAACAAGTTCAATAATACATTGTGATTATTACAGAGTAATTTCTTAGGCCTCTATTGGTACGGTACAAGAAGAGAAATGAGTTGATAAAGTTATGAAATGCTATTTATGTAGTATTTGGATCAAGTTATGAGAAAGACCTAAGTTAAAAGGCACTAGTCTCCGAAGAGAAATCTTTTGAAGAAACAAAAAAAAAAAAAAAAATTTGTGGTGTATGACAATCTTTCACACAATAAAATTTTTGGTGTATATATTTTTTGCATATCATATCTCGCCTTTTAATCTAACTCTATTGATATTGCAATTTCTTTTTTTTTGATAAGTTATTGATATTGCAATTTCTATTTCTACCTTACATTTGTATACTTGGTATTTGGCATATACAAATTAAATAGACTACAATTTCATTTTTGCACTCTAGTTAGTTCATTGGTGTGAGGAGATTACCTGGGTTATAGTTAATTCTTCCTAAAGTGCTTCATTTAGAATACAAATTGCTGCTAGGATTAAAAGTATACGAGTTGCTACCTAAATGGGTTATGAGTTGCGGAGGAAGGTATGTGAACTTCCATGAGCATTGGCTACTATGGCAAAAAGAAACCAATAATTATTTGAGTTGCAATCTTCTAAATAGAGGCAGCCTACTCAGGGTACTATGAGCCCGTTTGGATAGGCTGTTCACAAAGGTTTGATGCCTGTTTTACATAAAACGTAATTTTGTAAACCGTTTGGCTCCACAAAATTAGCACATTTGCGTTTTCAAAATCCAGAATTTTCACATTTACAAAACATTGTAAAGCTCTGCTTTTTCAAAAATGCAGATTGGGTTACTGCTATTTTTTTTCTTCAAAAAATCAAAATAGTGCCAATACGATAGGAAATACCATCTTTATCCCTTCCCATGTATATCTCCTCCTCTATTTTCTCAGTCAATCTATACTCCTCCATGTATATTTGCTACTCTATTCTCTCAGTCTCCACGGGCTCTTTATTCACTGTTCCGACTTCTGCTTTGTTTGTGGTCTTTGTTCTTCATCTCACTTGCCAAGTAACAATTCTCCGTTCCTCTTCTGCTAAATTTATGTTATAGATTTGGGCTTTTTGCATGGTGGGTTACATGATTGTTTGAATTTGAAATCAAAATTTTGGAACTTATTTTGGTTGTGGGATTTGTTGCTGCTGCTGTTTTTGTTTCTTCATGGGTTGTGGATTTATTTGGGTTTATGGCTATTTTTGAGACTTGCCTATTTTGGGTTATAATTATTGCTTTATATTTGTAGACACATAGATATCATTGGAATCATAACCTTGGTTTTTTTTTTTGGTGGGTTGGGAATAATTGGATACAAGATTTTTCTTTATTATGTTTCTCATTCAAGAATCTTTATTGTATTTATGGGCTTTTGATAAAAATTCAATTTTTAACATTCTTTAGTGATAAAAAGCTTAATGGGTATTGTAAATGCACTTCCAATATAGCGTTTGTGTGTCCTCTCTATGCGAGGTGCCCTTTTGAGTTTGACAAATTTTGGAATCTATTTAATGTGCTGCTGGGGAGTTGAGGGTTTGATATGTCTATCTATGTGTGCTTGTAGTGGGCATAGTTCTAATAACAAAGGGGAAAAGAGCAAGAATACTATTTATTGAAACAAACAATTTGCTAGAAATTCTGGATTGTGGTTGTTTATAAGTGGTGGGTAGAGAAAGTATGTTGGGCTTTGTCTTGTAAGCGTAGTTTTTCATGCCTCTTGGTCATATTATTATTAATATGTTTCAATCTTGGTTTTTTGCTATAAAAAAGAGGCTTATAGACGTCTGTCAGAATGAGGTCAAGTCTTGCCTTCCTCTCTTGAATAGCCTCTAATGCTTCAGTTGGCCTATCATAATGAATAATTGATATAGACACAAAGAAAAACGTCATGACCATGGGATATATATATATATATATATATATATTGGCCCCTCAATTATCAATATGGGGATCTTGTTTGATTTTGGTTTCCATAATGACATCATATACAATGTTTATAACATTACAAGTATCTTTCATTGATATTGTATATAAGTTTTTTAGGACTACATCCTCAATGAAGGGGTTTTGCCCCAAAATGCTATAAGAAACAAACAGAATAATGTTTTTACAGGGGATGACAGGATGTAACGATCAAGACTTCCTAATTTATGTGGTTAAGTTAAATGGCAAGATTGCTACCATAGTGTTTTGTTTAAGCTAGCATCTGATGATGGCATGTGTTAGTGTCTCATTTTGCCAAACTCAATGTAGCTCAGCTCAACTCAACTAAGGCTTCGTCCCAATTAAATTGGGTATTTCATGCAACAAAAGCAAAAATAATAAATTTACTTGTCATTATGATTTTTTCAGGTAAATATACCTCTCAATACAAATGGCTTGAAGAAGACCTACCAAAAGTTAACCGGACTGAGACACCTTGGTTGATTGTTCTATTGAATTCCCCTTACTACAAAAAAATAGGGCTATCCCAGCATTTGCAAAACCGTTGGCATAGCCCTAGAAAACGCCAGAATAGGGTCAAAATTCCTATGCCGGCATTTTTTTTCCAGGCGCTTTAAACTACCAGGCAATGACAGTCGGTATAGGGTCGCCAAAGCTATACCGACATTTTTCAAAAGCACCGATATAGGTCCCGACACTTTTTAGACCCTGTTCTGACGTTTTTACTTGTGTCGGGACAGCCCTTACCAATAGCTTTGAAGACTTGTACCGACGGATTTCAGGGCCTATACCGGTGCTTTTTGTTTATTAAAAAGTGTCGATATAGGTCTATCTATACCAGCGGTTTTATAACTGCCCCTATAGGGTATTCACGAAAATATGAATACAACCTATACTGGCGCTTTTGAAAGCCCTGGTATAGGCAGTACTTATTCCAGCGTTCTCGAAAGTGCTGGTATAGGTCTTCAATGAATATAATTAAAAATGCCTATACTAGCGCTTTTGAAAGAGCTGGCATAGGCGGTACCTATTCCAGCGTTCTCAAAAGTGTTGGTATAGGTCTTTAATGAATATAATTAAAAAGGCCTATAACAGCACTTTTGAAAGTGCTGGTATAGGGCATATGCCTGTACCCTATTCCAGCAGTTTTTAAAGCGCCAGAATAGGTCATTTTTAAAAAATATTTTTTAATTCTTTTTAAATTTTTTTAGCACTTGTTATGTACCTACAATACATATTTTCCAATACATATTTTATAGCAACTGTAATTAACCACAATTCATATTTTCCAATAGCAAATACAATATCACATTAAACCAAGAAACTAAATATATTTGATTACACCATATCAATAATTACAACCCAAATGTCTAGAATGTTATACACAAAATAATACATCCCAAGTGTCTAGAATGTTATGAACAAAATAATACATTCTACACAACTATGTAGAATGTCCTGCACAAAAGAATACATTCCAATTGTCTAGAATGTTATAATAAAGTTTCCAACTATGATGTGTATATATATATATCAAAGTTTGAAACTTTATTATAAATATCAAAATATCACAGTAACTACTCCAAAATACGGTCCAAAGTATCGCCTGCGTATCATCAAATGATAAGCGCTGAGCACCGGGAGATTGCATATCCACTGCAGAATCACCATCACCATCCAACGAATTAAGAAACACACAATGGATTAGTGTACTAAACAACAGAGTATCGCCTACTGCGTATCATCAAATGATAAGCGCTGAGCATTGGAAGATTTGATATCCACTGCAAAATCACCATCACCATCCAACGAATTAAGAAACACACAATGGATTAGTGTACTAAACAACAAAGTTAGTAGCTAAATGACACAATATCACTAGAACTCCACTTGATAGATGCAAAATTAGAACTCTACTTGGCAGGACTTCATGCACTCTCGCTTGAGGTCTCTGCTTTTATATATATGTATATATTGATTTCAATGATGTGACAGTTTTTTGTAAATTTTTTATTTATTTTTTAATTTTGGAATAGTGCAGCAAAAAGAATTAATATATTATAAATATTTGAAGTAGTTTGCAATTGTGTGTATATATATATATATATATATAGTAGTTATAGTGAGATAAATATATTATAAATATTTGGAGAGTATGTAGTTAATGTGAGTGCCTTTAACTTTGGGATAGAAAGATTTGTTTTTGTTTCACATTTTGCACATCAAAATGATCATGCTTGTGGTTTGATATTCCTTTCACAAAGTATGCACAAAATGTAATACCAACCCATTGTTGTATCAATGTTACTTATTGTTGCAATACCCTAGAAGTTCACATCTTGCAATGAACTTTGAAATTAATATGTATTATTTTTTTTTAATGTAAATAATATGATGTATTATTATTATTTTTACATAAATGATGAGTATAATTTGAAATGGTTGACAAATCTGTCTCATAGGATCTCATTCAATATATTTTATCTTTACTATTGTCTTCATATTATTTAAAGATATATCCACCTATGAAAATTGTTTTGCATGTATTTTTGGTATTTTTTGTATAGGATCATGTTTTTTACCATTCATATTATTGAATTTTTTAAGAAAATATTAAGTTAATGGCATTTTGTGAGATAGTATATGTTATTTATTATAGTATATGTTATTTATTAGATTTTTTATTATTATAAATTTTAGAAATATGGACTTGTCAATTATTTCAACAACCTCAAGGATCTCAAGATTTAAATATATTTTTGTTGCATTGGTCGATGACAAAGAATTTATTTGCATAAATTGCATAGAACATTATTACTAGACAAAAGCATATTGAATTGAAATTGGGGAAAAATGGAGACATGATTTCATGAGAATGAGATTTTCTAGAAGTATCATCTATACGTGGGGGAGGAAGAAGAGTGTTTGTAAGAGGGTAAGAGTTTTGCTTTGATTTACACGTGTGAATGGTCAAACTTTCATCATAATATGTAAGGTAATAATTGGGCTTAAGTTTTTTATAAGGTTTGGTCTACTTTTAAAAGGAAGTCCATTTTGTAGTGACTAACTTTTGGTCTAATTGGTCTAATTGTCTAGAGTAGCTCATATTTGATATAATAGTAAAAAGAAGTTACTATGATCTATTGGGTAACAGTAAAAAATACTTAATAAAAAGAAATAAAAAATGCTAAATTTATGTAATAGTAAAAAGAAGTTTCTATGATCTATTGGGTAACAGTAAAAAAAACTTAATAAAAAGAAGTAAAAAATGCTAAATTTATGTAATAGTAAAAATAAGTTACTATGATCTATTAGGTAATAGTAAAAAAAACTTAATGAAATGAGGTAAAAAAGGCTAAATGCAACATTAGAGTACCACGTGACAGGACTCGTGCACTCTCACATGATATCTCTGCTTTTATACATATATTGATTGATATGTCAACAGTAAACACAACTGTCTCAACTTATGCTTCACATTGAATAAAATGCACAAACTATTTGGATTCCAAATTCAACCAATGTTTATGAATGTTTATTGTTTAGAATACAATGAAAAACAATAAAGGTTCTCCGTTCCTGCGATTTAAATGCTTATATCAACAACATATTGTCTTATATTTTGTTATCAAACGATGGGTTGACACACTTGACACACAATTGTGAGAATATGTAAACAATTGACACAACGGTCTCAATTTACACACTTCACATTGAATCCAGTGAACAATCAAATAAGAAAATTGGGAATTATATATTATGAACCATTCACAAAACGATGGGGATATTTAATAGTAAAGAAATTACATTTTTTTTTTCCAGTATTTTTCCCCTGATCAAGGGAATCATAATTCTAGCACTCATTTTTTGGGATGCAGGTACTGATCTAGTGTGAGAGAATTTGGACCACCAGCCCCATCAATCAAAAATATATGCTCAATTGTCAACTTGTAGAACCTGAAGTTGTGATTTTTAGGCCAATCTGTCAACCATTTGAAACACAAAGTGTAAGGTTGGGTACATTTAGTAGTAAAAAATATAGAAAAATTAAAAAGTAACACTTGCAACATGTCAAGTGTCTCAGGTAATAAAAAAAAGAAAAAGAAAAGTGACCATTGAAAGAAGAATTACAATTAATGTATCAAATTTGTGCAATTACGTACCCTTCATTTCCTTATGCTTTGAGAACAAGGCGATTTTAGCCAATCCTGCTTCCTTAGAGTTTTTATCAACTAGCTTCAACTGAAATGCCATTACAGGAAGATTTTAATCCATGTTTGTCAAAATCAAAAGCACTAGTTACTAGCAAAGACAACTCTACGAAGGCTTTCTCTTTTATTTTTCTTTATGTTTTTCTTTTTGGTGGGGGTTGGGAGTGGGGTTGTTGAACAACAACACAAAAATAAACAAATGTCACTTTTCTCACATTTGGTTAAAATTTGAGAAAATTGGAAAATTTAAATGGGAGGAAATCTTCATCCATTATGGTGGATTTATTTTATTTTATTTTATTTATAGAGATAGTTTCAAACTATAACGTTCACTTCTAATAATTGTTTTTATCATCAAACCAAGATACCAATTGATTTTTTTGGTGTAGGTGAGGATCTAACCTTAAATCTCTTATTTCATGACAAAAAATTTTACCAGTCTAATTAAATGGAACCCACCATTGTCGCAGAAACTTATATAAACTAATTATGGTTGATGCTTTGGTTTCTTTAGGACATTTCTTCAAAGTTAATAGTGCTCTTCTAGGATTATGAGCTCTCCATTTGCTTTGAAATGGATAGGTTTCATTTTTAGTTGAATATTTAATTTTAATATTGTGGGGCACAAGAATTTAGGTAAGGTACCTATGCCACGTGTCGTGTCCATGGTCGAGGAGGCCACACACTCAGACAGTAGGCCACGTCAGTGGCACATTGCTAGAGGAGGTCTTGCTGTTGAGAAAAAGTTTCAGAGAGGGGGTTAGCCCTAACATGACTGGAGGGATGGTGGCTGCCTCCACATTCAATGCATCCCACCAAACCCTCTGACTACATTTATATGGAGAAAACCCCTGAACTGTGCTGCCTTGACTGTTGCAACTCACAAGAGGTTTGGGAAGATGCCTGATAGGAAAAGCACTCAAGTGATGGATTGGACAATCAACAAATAGAGGGCTAAGATCGCCTGAAGGGAGCTATATAATGTAAGAGACCCTCTAAAAGGAAAGGGGGAAGAAATCTGTAAAGAAAACACTGTAGTATTAAGAAAAGGAACTATAATAAAATCCCAAAGAAATATATTCAAGGGCTACTTTCCTTGGACATTGCTGAGGAAGAATTTATGTGCATCATACTTGTCTATTCATTACTTTTCCTTACCATCTTTGGCCCATTAAGGGTGTCGTCACTTCATTAAAGCTTATCTTTTCAGCCCACTCTCTACAAATTTATTGTGTTAGGCTCTTTAGGTCTTAATTCATTCATCTTTTGGACCAAAAAACTAAAGCCAACCCTTACAAATATATATGATCAGATTTACATTAATGGAAAAAAAGAAAAAAAAGAAAAGAAAGAAAAGAGGATTATTTTTTATGGGTAAGGTGCCTAGTTATAATATTGTTATTATATGCGAGATAATTTATGATTTACTTAATAAATTATATATATATAAAAAAATAAAAATAAAAACTATGATTTATATAGTTTAGGACAATTTCTATTTTGTCATCTATGATTAAAAAAAATTACATTTAGAACTTTTTAAAAATTTCTTAGCATTATTAATTACTATATTTCTTTTATATTACATTTTAAATGTGATGAAAAATAAAAGTGGTATTTATTATTTAATTTATTCAAAATTAATTTTTTATATATTTTTTCTATCTTTAAAACTATTATCATTATCTAATGGGTAATCCTTAATTTATCTAATAAAAAAACTATGATTTAAAATATTTAAATATTATGACTTCAGTTGTCATCTTACTGTAGTGTGCACATATATATATATATATATATATACACACAAATTTATTGACATCACTAATTAATCCCGTAATGTTGATAATTTAGCTCTAGCATCTTATACGCACATATATTATCCAATTAATGACATTAACATTGATCTTTGGCACCTGATGTAGATTTCTAAAACTTGTCTCTACAAATATACTTTAATTAGTTGGATAACATATTCAAGCATAAGAATGGAAGAAATATGTGCAAATTGGAAACTAGAAAGACAGACAAAATAGTCACTCATAGTGTTGACACTCGTATATATGTACAGACATACAATTCTTTTTATTTATTTTTCTTCAACCTATGTGACAATACAAATATTACAATTAGATAAACTGATTTTGTAACTCACCTTTCCTGTGAGTGTAATTTTTGCACAACTGGAGTTCTCAGGGTCTATCTTTCCACAAGTTCCAAGAGGATACTCGCTGATAGTGAATGAACTTCTCTCATCTTTCATTGCATCTTTGGCAGATGGATCAAAAGTTGCCAAGTAGAAATATGGGATGCCACTACCTTTGTGAGGTAGTCCATCACTGAATGAAACCACATTCCTTCATTGTATTTGAACAATAATGTAAAATTAATATTCATCTCAAAGTGAACAGAGAACATTTTCATTCATTTGGAAAAACTAACATATTTCAGGCAATATTATATTATGCTACAATAACTTAATTAACTTCTATATATGCAGCTCGTACATGAGAAGTAACTCTCTAAGGCATAGGAATGGGAAAACCTTACCCAAATGTTGCTCCTCCCAAGTCAATTGAAACAGTACTGCAACATTAAAAAGAACAATAAGCTTCAAGTTCAACAAAGCATCCCTATACAACACAGCTATACCCATTTTGAGCTAACAAGCTAGAGAGTAGAGAGGGAGATCGAGCATACTTTAAGACTCCCCAAAAATTCTGAGAGACCAACCAACGATCTCTGGCAGCAATATCTTTTGGGTTAGGTTTCTTTTCTGTGAGTAACCATCCCTGTACGAAACCATGGAAGCCCACAAATATTAAGACCAAGTATATAAAACATTGAAATAGTGAAAAAATCCATTGATGCTCATTTTCCTTTCTTTTTTTTTTTTTTGTTCTTTTTTTTTTCTCTGGTATATGTTCAGACTCTAGGCCTAGAGTGAATACCAAGGAGAAGATGAAGAGAGAGTGCAAAAAGTCTTAGTATTTATAAACAAAATAGGTTGGATAATCATCATGTACCCTTTTGTGCATTCTAGTGTATAGCATATATAAGAAATTAAGCCATTTTGTGGTTGCCAAAAGACACTAGTGTAGTGTTTGTGTTAGGGGTTTTAGTACAAAGAATATGCAATGCTATATTTTGGAGGGTTTAATGCCGTTTCAAAATTTGTAAGGTCGGCCAAAAAGTTGAGATAAAGTCTGTGTGGAAGCTTGGCAGTGACTAGGCAATAACATGCAAGTCCAAAGAGGTTAGGTTGATTTTTATAAGCCCGTAGATTGTTGGAAAAAGGGGGGAAAAATAAGTATCCTTAGCCTTGACAAAATATATTGAATAATTATTTCCAAACTCTATATACCACTTTTTTGGGGGAGCAAGACTTAGGTATAGTATTTAGGTGCTGTTCCTTAGGTTCCCTTATTAAAATTTTGCCATGTGAATTTTTTCTCATGAGATGGAAGTGTATATTTTAATTAAGTAGTCACATGACTGAATCTTAAGAGAAGAACCTAAAGAACAATACTTAAAGTATTGTACCTAAATTTTGTCCTTTTTTGGGGGTGTTTATATATGTATAGTTGCATTTAAGTTGTATATGCCTGGTGTAACTTTAAACAATAATATATACAACTTATAACTGGTGTAATTTAAACAGTGATATATACCGTTCAACATTTTTTTATTGAATGTGAAATTAATAACAATCTCATAGGTAAAATGTTGAAATTTTAAGTTTTTATATTTTAAAATTACATAAAATATAATTTTATAGATTGAATAAAAAATATTTGATTAATGAATTTTTTATATATATATTTGAATTATTAATCCAATGAAAGTTATTAGATGGTGTTACCACCCATTTATTTATATCATATTGTTTGGAATTTACAAGGGACACTTGATTATATATGCTTAAGCGACCATATATTTACAAGGGCCACTTCCTAAAATAAAAAATAAAAACCGCATGTTACTTTTCTCTTCATTTCACTTAAAATTGAGAACTACCCTCAAATGATGCATTTGTGTTTTGAATGAGTAATTCTTAGGTCCCGAGAACAAAGAATAATGTTTCATTCTTTCATATTCATGGTGAGATCTACTCATTAAACTCAAGGTAGACTTCACCATGAATGTGAAAGAAAAAAGCACTTGTTTCCGTGCTCTAAAAATATCTAAGAATTTTCCGTCTTCAATGAAGTTTTTGTTAAGCGTGTGGTTTTGTTTCTTCAACCATGGTCCTTTAAGAGCATTCACATCAGCTCTTGGATAATAGTGTATAAATGTGTAAAATACACATTTTGACCATTTTTACACATTTTGAAGCAAAAAACACACTACATCAGTCCATCTAAAATCATGCATAATCATCTAAAATTTTCAACGAGCTACAGTACCCGTGTAAATTTACACGGGCACTGTAGCATCTGTATTTAGTTTTTTATTAATTTCCGTTCGCACCAATTTTTCTCTCTCTTCTCCATGCACAACGACCTCAACTCCTCATCTTCTTTTCCTCAGATGCACACAAACACATCCTCACAGAAAAATCAACACAGAAATATACTTGCTAAAAAAAAAAATCTTTTCCTCAGATGCACACAAACACATCCTCACAGAAAAATCAACACAGAAATATACTTGCTAAAAAAAAATATATTTTCCTCAGATGCACACAAACACATCCTCACAGAAAAACCAACACAGAGATATACTTGCTAAAAAAAAAAAAAAAAAACCCAAACGGAAAAACAAAAAAGAGACAGATCGGTGCTTAAAAACCAACATAGAGATATACTTGCTAAAAAAAAAAAAAAAAAAAACCCAAACGGAAAAACAAACAAACCCAAACAGAAAAACAAAAAAGAGACAGATCGGTGCTTATCGGAATGATCGGAGCTCGTGGGTATGGGTCTTGATCGGAGCTCGGAGCTATGGATTGGTGTAGCTGTGGATCGGTGTTGCTGTGGATCGATGCTTGTGATCGGAGCTGTGGATCGATGCTTGTGATCAGAGCTGTGGATCGGTGATCGGAGCTGTGGATTGGTGATCAGAGCTATGATCGGAGCTGTGATGATGTGGATTGGTTTGTGACCGAGAGGGAGAGAGATGAGACAGAGAGATAGATCGAGAGGGAGAGACCAAGTATGGAGAGATAGAAGAGAGAGAGAGAGAGAAATCAGAAAATATGATAGAGAGAGAGAGAGAGAGCGTGCGTATAAAAACGGGTGAGGTGAGAGAAATAATAAAATAATTAAGAAAATTGATTATTTAAATAAGAGGGGTGATAAAATAGATGAACTGATGTGGGTGTTTTGTAAAAGTGATAGTGTAAAATAGAAAAAGTAGGTTTTTGGTGTAAAATAGACGGAATCTTTTAGACGAGCTGATGTGAATGCTTTAAGGCACACAATTCCCATCATCCCATGTAGGAGACGCGTAGTAGGGGCTGTTTTGTATTCCTATTTCTATGGGCCGGATTAGGTAGAATTGTATGAGTCCGAATGTTTAGTTAATGGAATGGTGGAGTCATGGAGAAGTCCTTTGTTTTAGCTTGAGTTAGTATTTGAGTCCTTGAATTTAGCATTTGAACATTGCTTTTGTTGTACAAAAACGGATGGAGTTAGTTTCATACAATTTATTATTCACTTAAAATTATTATTTCTTCTGTTTTTGGAAAATCACGTTTTTAACTTTAAAAAAAAAAAAAGGGGTTTGAGGTTAGGTGTGGGTATTTGTGGGTAAAATTTCGGGTAGGAATAGGCAATGAGTGCTTAACGGGTATTGAAATTTGGATATCAACTTGAGGATAACTATGCTTATTGCAGTTTCTTTTTTTTTTTTCATCGGTAACTTTCCTAAACTCAAACAAGATAAAACATCTATTACAATAGGACTTACAATTTACCTAGAACAAAGTTTAGATCTTCAACCCATAAGTTGATCATTTATAAGATATTTATGTGTATTATTTAAACAAATAACATGACTCATTGAAAATCTTTTAATTGCTTCATTATCGGTTGGAGGAAGATTCCTCCAAACAAATTTTGACCTAAATATTTCATCATTTTTCTTTCCCAATTGGATTGGTTGATTTTGTGGTTCTAAGTTGAGGTAAATTTAGTTTAACCATAAAATCATTTATGAAAAGTGAATGAAGCATAGAAAGTGGATCATATTTGATAATCAATATTGCATATGGAAAAATTAATGCATAATTTGTTAACATGGAAAAGACAAGCTTCATTGATTTAATCATTAGCAACAGATTTCATGAATTTATTGCATTATTTGAAAATTTTAAAGATGCTTTATCTTGGCTTATATTATTTGAAAAATTGATAGAAAATCTTATTAACAAGAATGATTATACAAGGTAGCACAAATCTTATAAAAATACGAATGATTATGCACTGAATATTTCATCAATTTTCTTTCCAACATACATATATTTCATCATGAAATGAGTCCCTTTTTCCTTAAAGAAATTCATCCACCCTCCTTTCAGGAACTCTCACACAGTCACCACATGAGGATTCCACCGGTTTTGTGACTGTTCCAAATACTAGATATTATCCCCTCCTTCACACATGCTTAGAAACAAAGGAAAAATGTTATGAAAAACTTATATTCACGAGTCATGTCAGAAGTCTTGCCACAATTTAATCAACCTATTATTTGATAAACAACCGAACTCGATCTGGCAATGTGTGTAAATGTTAAAAATTGTCGAGACTCTTTGTTGGCTTTTCTTATACAATAACATAAGTTTTTGGAAGCATATATCTTTTTCACATCAACTCAACATTTTACAATATATTTTTCTAATACAATTTTTAAAATTTTATAATTATAATAATTACTAAATTATTATGCTTTAGTTGAAATCAATTAAGACTCACTATTCCTTTAGGTTCTAATAATAAGTGAAAAGATATTTTAGGACAAAATGGGCTTCTGCCCTTTTCAGGAAAATTAATTAGCCTTTTGCCCTTCTTCCCAAACTAAATAGGGAAATGCCCCTCTTTTGAAACTCGACTTTCTCAAAATCGAGTTAAAAAAAAAAAAAATCTGGAGCCCTATAGTGACGTTTTTAAGGACCTATAGTGACGTTTTAAGAACCTATAGTAACGTTTTATAACTTGATATCCATGAAATCGAGTTATAGGCAATAAAATTGCTTATAACTCGATTTCATGGATATAAAGTTACAAAACGCCACTATAGGTCCTTAAAAACGTCACTATAGATCCTTGAAAACGTCACTATAGGGCTTAACTCGATTTTGAAAAAGTCGAGTTTCAAAAGAGGGGGATTTCCCTATTTAGTTTGGGAAGAAGGGCAAAAGACTAATTAATTTTCCTGAAAAGGGCAAAAGCCCATTTTGTCCAGATATTTTATGAGACGGTCTTATGAGACCTCTCTCACAATATGTGAGATCTATATGTGTGAGACCTACACATGTTGTAAGAGAGATATCTTATAAAACTGTCCCATAAGATAGTATTTTCTAGCAACATAATACTATCTGAATTTTGATTCTATTTATGAAGAGAAAATTCCATTTTTTTTTTTTTTAATAAAGGGTTAGAAAAAGGAGAAAATACAGTAGTTACCCTTAGGTTTGAGCTAACGACAATCAATTCCATTTTAAAATTGACCAATTTGATCCTAAACACAAACAAACAGTTAAAAAAGTTGACCATATTAGCTGTAATAGTTTGACTGACTTTCATATAAGTTAGTTGTAACACCGTTTATCCGTCAAACGATTAAGACAAAGGGTTAGAATACTAACGGCATTACACTTAATGTGCATTTAGAGACTAAATTGATCAATTCAAAAATTTTGGGACTTGATTATCATTAGGCCAAAGCTCAAGAATAATTAATTAATTACTGTATTTTAGCCTAAAATAAATTATTAAAAAAAAAAAAATCAAATTGTCATGCCCCCTAGGTGCCCATTTCTCAGAACCAGCCCGGTGAAAGACAAAAAAAATAAAAAAATAAAAAATAAAAGTCCTATTCCAACCGTTGAAATCAAACACAAATCCCAGTCTGACTTTGCAACAATCCCACAAAGGCACAAACATCTCAGAAAACCCAAAAATCCTCAAGATCAAGATCAAGATCTCCATTGATACAGATATTGAAAAAGCAGAGAACTTCAACAATGGGTCTCTTCACATACACCATGGCAGGCGGTGGATTCATCCTGATGGGTACATGGGAAGCCCTTATCTCCACAAACCCAAATCACAATTCTATCCAATCTTCACCTCTCTCAACAATTCACCCACCACAACAAGCTTCGTCGTCGAAAACCAAAACAAACCCATCTTCCTCTTCTTCTTTAACCTTCGTTTTCTTCTCTGTCCTCTCTTCCTTGTTCCTCCTAAACTCCTTGGTCTCCTTCTTTGACGCCCTCAATTCCAATGACAAAACGGGCTCGGCGCTCCAACTACAAGTGCTCGCTATTGCCTCGCTCTTCTTGCTCTATTCCCTTACGGGTTTCGTGGTAAATTTCAAGAATTTCATTCCTATGCCTTGTTCTTTTCTTAGTTTGATTGGTCTTTTCGCTTTCGTGGAAGAGTTTTTGTTGTTTTACTTGCAGAGAAAAGACCCAAGTGGGATTGAAAATCAGTATTATGATTTGTTGCTTGTACCTATAGCTGTTTGTTTATTTGCCACAATGATGGAAGTGAAATCCCCAAAATCGAATTACCCAAAAATGGCTCGTGGGGTTGGGTTAATTCTACAGGGGACATGGTTTGTGCAAATGGGTATTTCTTTTTACACCAATTTTATTGCTCATGGATGTGCTTTGCATGAAAAGAGTAGAGGGAATTATACGATTAGGTGTAAGGGACACCCTGAGTATCACCGGGCAAGAGCGGTCGCCACGCTACAGTTTAATTGTCATCTCGCACTTATGGTGATTTTGGTCGTGGCGATTTACTCGGTTTTTGTCAGGAAGTATGGAGTTCCCGGTGATTTTATTCAGTATAGGCCGCTCAGCGCAGAAATGCAGCAAATTGAGAATGCACAATTCACTTTGGATTCTGATGATGATGTTGGTGAAGAGATTAAGGAAGTGGAGAATATGGGAAAGCAGAATGTGGGTATGTTGGAATTGGGTGTGAATGGTCATGGATCTCATTAGTGAGGTAAAAAATCTAGTCGAATTTTGAGCTGGTGAATGTAATGTTTCACTTTATTATTTTTATTTTTTGTGATTGTTGTGAAGAATGTGGTTCACTTCGTGTACATGAATTGAGATAGCGTTTTAACTGGATTTCAGTTTTGTAGATTTTGTTCTAGATTTCTAGTTATATGTTATACATCGTGTGCTTCAGTTTGATATTGTAATGAAACTCCAAACTTCATTCCTTTTCTCATTTTATGTGATTTTGATACTGATATTGAGTGGTCTGTTGTGATTCATTTGATTTAGTATTGTTTGAAGTTTTTTATTTTTTTATTTTTTTGAACAAGCTTATCAGTTCCATGGATTTTCAATTAATCTATTTTATATAGTGTTTCTCTGTACTTGGTATTATCAGCCCAATATTTCTTAGATAAAATAGAATATGGTCTTCTGATGGATTTATGAATTGCCATCGGTTAAAGTAATCTTAAGAAACGTAAATTTTTTCCAAAGACTAGTTCTTTATCCCAGTAAAGTATATCATCCTTATTCAATTCTATGCGACTTTCAAAAGCCTTACAAGTGTTTGAAGTAAAATTTCTTTAATTTTGTATAACATCTGGTGTTGTTAGTCTTTATGTGGCCATTATCTATGACTACGTTGTTTGTTCGCATTGTTACTCATCATCTACAAACATGTTTTAGCATCAGAAAAGATGAAACTTAATCAGGTAAGAGCTGCCACTAAAACCCTATCTTAAAGACATTAACCAACCATGTTAATAACTCCAAAGCATAATGTATTTGGATCACAAAGCAAACTTTTTGTTAATATTATGGGCAGCAATTAGATTAGGAACCTAAGATAGCTGTATATATGGTTAAAAAAGGTTTGGCAGAATATTCCTGCAATGTGGCTTGCATTTTTATAAGAATGGAAAAAAGTGTTTGTATGGATTTTAAGTAAAGAAGAAAAGTGATGTTCTCTCTTATTTTCCATTTTCTTGAAGAGATCCGCAACCACCCCCCCCGCGCGGGTGCCCGTGTGTGGTGGTGAAGCCTTTTATTGAAAAGTCAATAAATTTCTTTTTTTGTTTATTTATTCTATAAAAATCTTATTTCTCCAAGCTCTTCATTCACAAACTTGTGAGGCCAGTCGTTCTCCAAGTAAATTTTCCAGGAGCACTTGGATACTTAATGAGAACATCGATATTGGAAAGGAGTGCAATTTATGTTCTCAGTAGATTTCATTGTGTTTGAGTTTCACATATGGTTTTATTTATAAAAAAAAAGGTTTAACATATGGTTCCTTTGTTGTGCATTTTCTACATTTGGTATGTATTTAATTTTGGGTTGGAAGCCATTGTGCTTACTTTTTGTCAATTATTTAAATGTTTATATGTTTTTGTCAAATACACATGGTGTCTATTAGAATTTTTGGTCTGACATAACTGAATGGTGTGGATTTACTTCAAAAGTAGGTAGAGATGGATGCCAGATTTCAAAAGGATGGTTTGTTAGGTTGCTTACTTGTGTATGTATTGGTTATTTGTATAAAATTGAGACTAAAGCAATCAAATATGCTCTAAGCTTTTTTTTTTTTTTTATTCTTGCCAAAAAAAAAAGTGGAATATTGTTGGATGCATTGTAATTTTTTTCCCCCTGTTTTTCAAGCTTTCCAATTTTAATGTAAGTTTGGAAATCTGGTAAACTTATATTTAGTTTTTATTATTGAAAGTGATTTTCAAGCTTATTGTTTTAATGAAAAACATAATTAGAGAAGCCAGTCTTTTAGTATTTGTCTTTATTTTTTCTTTGAGCCTGCACTAATAGGTATGGGTCACACACACGCGCTCATGCATTTTTGAATCCCTTCCAATATTCTGTTCTCAACTTGTTTGTGATTGAGATGGCCTGGATCAAAATTAAGGGTCTATTTGGATTGAGGGCGGAAGGAGGGGAGTGGAGGGAAGCAAGGTAGAGTTAGCTGAAAATAGGCTAATTTTGGGTTAAATTTACTCTACTCTACTTTACACCTCTTCCCTTCCCCTCAATTCAAACAGACCATAAGATCTGTGATAGATGCTGTGAATAACCTTAGTGTGAGATGCCAATTCATATCTTAGATTTCAATGGAAATTGCAGGATGTGGAGCTCCTTATTCACATTGATTAATGCATGAAGAAATCAATTCTAACATTTTGGATGACTTATTTACTCCTATATGATTTGCACTTAGTTGAGCTCTACAATGATCCATAAAAGAATGCTTTATCGAGCACATGTGGACATGGTAAGCTTTTAATCAATTTTTTGTAAAAAGTCGTACCTGTTGACTGTGGTGTGCCACCAATATCTTAGAATCAAATTCTCGTCCCAATGCAGAGAATATGAATAAGCTCTGTACAGTTCAGCACACAGAACGAGATTTTTGTTCAACGGAAGAGAATATAATCCTTGTTGAATTGAAACTACTTGAGAGTCCCCTCTCCAGGAGGATCTGCTTGGTTTTTCTTCTTTTTTTTTTTTTTTTTTTTTTTTTTTTCAAACTTGGATGGCTAGGATTTTTGCAAATTAAGATTCTAGAAGATAAGTTCCCACTTTGCACTCAGGCTCAAAGAAAATAGGAAATGACCTAGAACCAGCAGCAACCTGACTGTGTTGAGGACACTTTTTGCACATCTTTGGAACAATGAAAATACTTATCTAAAAAAAATCTCCAAAATCCATTACTTTTAACTACAAAATTATGTACACCCAAGAGTTAGACACCTCAACTCTTGGATTTCTTTAGAAGGATTTCCATCTATAAAGCCAAGACTTTCATGCATAAAAGTGGTGGAAAACATTCCATAGAAGGGGGACAGTAAAAGAAGGAACTCATGTCCTTCACTTGTCTTGGAGGAAAACCCCATCCGCTTTTATTTAGAAAATTCCAATACTCATACCCTCTAATTCAGCAAGTCCCCTAAATTTACCCTATCTTATTTATTAGAACTAATTAGTAATTACTAAGTGCCATTCCTCTGTCTTCCTCATCAATCAAAACTAGAATACCATGCAAATCACTCAAGAAACAAAAACACTATCTTTGAGACTTGGCTTGTACCAACTCGAGTACATCTCCTCCCCCATCACTAACTCATATTCTTCTTTACTATTATGCTTTTGTATTGATTATCATATCCTTCTTGCTTTGCTTTGTGTTTATAAACATGGTTGGTTTTATCTTGAAAATGCAAAAATTGATGAAGTTGCAAGTCTAGCCATAAAGGGGATATTAGATCTTGTCGGTACTCAACAAAGTGAAGCCCTAGATGTCCATTCAATCCAAGAACTCCATTATCATTTAACGGCAATGATCCAATGACTATTTTGACACACAATACCAAAAACTTAGGGATTAAACTAATTCATGACACATTGTATAGTATAAATGTGGGGACCAAAATAGTAATTTTTTAAGTATTTTAATTATGCAAAATATTTTTTTTCATAAGTAATTCTACAAAATAATTCAAATAAATGTAAATATTTTATTTTATTTTATATTTCTTGAAATTTTTGTGATAGAATTTCTATAGAGTAGAATTTTAAATTTCTTAAAACTTTTTTTGACTGAATTTCTTAAAACTTAGATATTAGAGTTTTACATATATTAAACTAACGTAACAATAAGGAAAATAGGGAATGACCTTGAAGCTACAGCTTGACTGCCACTTCAAACAACATGGATTATAACTAGTTTCGTTTGATGAGTTTAACCAAAATCCTCCTTAAAAGATCTTGCAATTCTATATTTGTGAATTAAAACTAGTGACTTTTGTGGCTTGGATTTATGTGGTTAAAGATTCTTCCAAGACTTGTTCCACTATCACACACACACACACACAAAAAAAGGCCCTTCTAAGACCAATATACAAATTAATCAATATCATATATGAATTCAGTCTGAACTGAAGAGCAGTTTTACTTTGACAAATTGAAAGAAGTGGTTTTTTTTTTTTATATAAACATGAGAAATTCTAAAACAGGATCCCATTGCCTTTGACATAGTCAAAGAAGGCATGAGCAAGCCTCAACCATAAGAAAATCGACTAAAATTTTCCAAGCAAATAATCTGACATATGACAATGTCACTAAACATACATATTTCATGATCTTGTTAAAAACGGAAATATTTTTCAGATTATCTTTCGTATACTAATTAGAGACTAGAGACATAGCTATTCAAATATAATGTTCAAACAAGAAATAAAACATTGAGACAATAACATTTAACATTTCACAGTGCATATAGGCAAAGAAGACTTGAACTTGAAAAGAGGCTATTTGGGAATTGATTAATGCAAAAGAACACAATTTGATTCACACTAATTTTAATAACTTGCAGAAGTGTGGCAAGTTGAGATTGATACAAAATCACTTTCACATACCCTCACTACTGCACAATTTTTATTATCACCACTCGCAACATATGTCAATTTGTTTTGAAAAATCAGATTGTGTGACTATACTTCTTGTTTGAGAATTGGGGTAAGCCTAGCAGGTAGCACGTAAGAGAGTGTCTCAGACCATCAAGCATGGCATGAGAAGCTGGCTTCTCCAACCTTCTAGTTCGAAGATTATATGGTACAACAGCTTCATCACAACTAATATATATGATATCCAAATCAAAAGGGTGGCAAGCAAATGGATACCCAGAACCTGAAATCGACTTCTTCAACAAACCATCATCGCATCCCATATCAATAACTCTAATACTATGCTCCAAACACCACTTCCCAGCATCACAATTCTTCATTCTCCACACGTTCAAAGTCCTAGCAAGCCTTTTCCCACTTATCTCTACATACCGTAGCTCTCCTTGACACAAATCACACATACTTGCTTTGTGATCAAGTCCTCCATTTACACTATCCAAGTCACTATCACTCGGCAAATTGATCACATTACAACAATCTGTAGGACCATCATAGAGGTTATAGGCTTTAATGCCACCACCTCTAGGGCTAAGCCAATACACAATCCCATTGCAAGCAACAGCTTTAGCAGTGGAATGGTAACTGGGTCTATCCCAATTCACTTGAAACGCACTGCTCCATTCACCAGTCTCAGAAGAGTAAATCTCTGCAGTGACAAACTCATTTTCTCCCGGCTCTCTATCTATGAAAAGACTGATATCTTTAAGATGAAATAAATTCAATACATTCTAAGTCAAAGTCGACTCAATGACTATTGAATCCTCCTTACCCAAGTTAAAAAACTACTAATGCCTTTAGCATTTTGAGCTAAAATATCCACGGGTTTATTACTGCCACGCCTAAAATGGGAAACAAGCATAGATCTAAAAACTTGCAGTCCATGACAAATCCTAGTGACATATTAGAGATGAGTGAGTCGCTCTCAAAGTGCGCATCTCAAATACCAATATCCCAGGCAAACTCCACGTACACCTTCCTCCATTACTTTCGCTTCAGTTTTTGAAGGCTCCATAGGGTAACGAAGCTTCTTCTTCTTCTCTCTTTTTCTTCATTTTTTTTTTTTTTTTTAAAATTTAACAATATATATATATATATATATAATGTAATAAAAAGATTTAAATTACATAATTATAATATTGTGAGAAGATGTTATTAAAATGAATTCTTTTAAAAAAAATTACCATAATTGGTTGACTAATTGGAAAATATCCAAGAATATTTATAAAAAAAAAAAATGTACTCCTCCATTACCTTGTAACATGTTTTATTAAGAGAGTGTATTATGTGTAATATAACTTGCCCCACCCTCCTTAAAAGTTACCATGGTTTTTGAGTAGAGTTGTGGTGTGTTTTGTGTTAGAACCCCTTTCTCTCTCCCTTGTGTGTGTGTATTTGTTTCTTAGAAAAAAAAAATTATAAATTATTATAATGTTTCTAAAAAAAGTTTAAATTATTATATAATTTTAGAATTGTAGCACTTTTTTTTTTTTTTTTCAAATATAAGTGTAGGGATATTGGGCCCGAGAGTTCATTATCTATGTATATATTGGGTCTAAGGCCCAAGCCAAGGACTAAAGGTCTTTCGAGGATGAATAAATATTGTCAAGGGAGTCCGTGTTAGTAGATGAAGAAGGTAGTTGTGATCATAATGGCCCTAGGGGGTAGTCTAAGGATGAATGCCTCTTCGACTAACCCAAGCCGAGGTCTATGGAGGTGGTCTGCCATTCGGGGAGATGTTCCGTGAAATTCTGCTAGCGTGGATAAGCATTACAGAAACAAAGAACAGAGGGGAGTCCTAAAATATCTAAGGAGAAAGATGTTACCAATGCATTAAATGCTCTGCAGCTAACTCTCTGGCCGTATTAATGTGGAGGTGATACCTGAACAGTAACCTTTAGCCTTACAGCTACTATCTAAAGATTTTGGGAAGGGACTAATGGGACAAGTATCAAGATCAACCAATCTGGCCCGCATGTGGAGGGTAGAGATGAAAAGGGAAAAGAGTATAAAAGAAGGGAGAGCAATCAAAATAGGGGGATCAGAAAAATCAAGAGAAACACTGTAGCAATCAGGAACCAAATCTGTAATTAAACTTGTGCGAAATATATAAGAACTGATCTCCTCGAATTGTGTTGAGGATGATTTTCTCTAGAAAATTCAATCTATTTCCCTGTTCTTGTCATTTTATTTTACTGTCCAACTCATTTTAGTCCAATTTAGTCCTTACAATTGGCACTGTCTGTGGGAATTACTGGGGTGATAATGAGTCTAACGTTCAACGATACTAGGTTCAAGTTCAAATCAAGCAGAATTCAGGGGGTCTCAATATCAAGATCACTTCCGTGATCTTGAGCAGAGGAGAGACTGGGAAGGGAGTGTGCACACTACCCATACGAGTAGAAGTCATTCTAAGGGTGGTAGCCACCTCTCTCATGAGAAAAATACTAAAGCCATATAGTTGGAGATTGATCACTTGAAAAGAAGCTTACGTCATGAACGGCGAAAGAGAGCTCCATCCACTTCTAACTTCTACTCTGATGGTGAAAAGGATGATAGTTGTAGACGCAGATCAAGGACTCCTCCTAGTGAGTCTTTCTTGTATGATAAAGATTACCATCATAAGCGTAGAAACATAAATTCTTCCTCGAGAGGCCTAGGAAATGATGCTATGAGTAAGGCACTCAACCAAATTTCTAGATCACCTTTCACACGCAAGATTGAGGGAGGAAGACTTCCTCGGCGATTCACTCAACCCACGTTCACCATGTATAATGGTTGAATAGAGCCTGTAGAGCATGTTAACCATTTCAACCTGAGAATGGTTGTGCACTCTAAGAACGAGGCCTTGATGTGCAAGGTATTCCCATCTAACTTGAGGCCTGTCGCAATGAGGTGGTTCGATGGTTTAGGTGCAGGTTCCATTGATTCCTTTAAAGAGCTCACTCAAGCATTTGGATCCCGCTTTATCACGTGTAGCAGGGTTCCTCGGCCTTTAGATTCCTTGTTGTCCCTATCCATAAGAGAAGGGGAGACCTTGAAAACATATTCGGATAGATACTGGGAGATATTAAATGAGATAGATGGTGATTTTGACGACGTGGCCATCGGGACTTTCAAGGTCGGCCTACCTCCTGAACACGGCCTGAGGAAGTCTTTGACCGGGAAGCCTGTTACCAGCGTATGCCAGCTTATGGATCAGATTGATAAGTATAAGAAGGTTGAGGAGGACCAACAGCAGGGCAAAGGAAAGGGTAAAGTTATCTCTCAGAAGAGGAGGGATTTCAAGTCGGACCGCTACAATAATAACAGACCTTAGAGGGATTTTGCTGGGTAGTCAGGGCCCACAGCTCCTCAAAGGGTTAACACCGTGTTCTGAGAACCAGTGCACCAAGTTTTGGAGAAGATCAAGAACGAGCCATACTTCAAATGACCGAACAAGATAAGTAGGGACCCCTCGAGGTGTAATTAGAGCCTTCATTACTAATACCACTAGGAGCGGGGGCATACCACTAAGGATTATAGAACTCTATGAAATCATCTGGATCAGCTGGTCAGAGAGGGAAGACTACAACAGTTTTTGTACCAACCCAACGGGCAAGGAGACCAGTCAAGGTCAGGGGCGTAAGGGAACGCTTCCTCAAGGCCCTCGTTAGGTACAAACAATGTCATTTTTGCTGCACCTGGGAGAACTAGTTCCCAACCATCCAGGATAATGTCCATAACTCGAATAGTAGCTGATGACTCTAATTCGGAGCCAAAGAAGGCTAGAATGGAGATCCGATCGGCGCTGAGTTTTTCAGACGAGGATAAGGTGGGAACCATCCAACCACACGATGATGCTTTGGTGGTCAACCTCAGAATAGGGGGTATGATGTGAAGAGGGTGATGGTAGACCAGGGCAGTGGTATAGAGATTATGTACCCTAACTTGTATAGTGGGCTGAACTTTAAATCTGAAGATCTGACATCCTATGATTCACCTTTGGTGAGCTTCGATGGGAAGGTTGTCATCCCGAAGGGCCAAATTAGGTTACCCGTGCAGGCAGGTTCAAAAGTGGTTGAAGTGGATTTCATTGTAGTGGATGCATACTCTCCTTATACGGCCATTATGGCAAGGCTCTGGCTTTATGCCCTAGGGGCCATTTCTTCAACTCTGCATTTGAAAGTAAAATATCCATCAGGGGACTGGGTTGAGGAGCTGGTAAGGAGCCAGTCCATGGCTAAACAATTCCTTGTGGTTGCAATCATGCATCGGCCTGCAGCTGAGTCCTCGGCCTCTGCTGAAATGGGCTTATAGTAGTCAAAGTCTTCGGCATTACCTGTAGACGGGCAAGCCAATGAGGCGAAGTGTGAGGATTTAGAGAAATTTGCCATAGGTAATGATCCAGAGAAGTTTTTCCAAGTTGGGGCTCAGCTACCGCCTCAGGAGAAGGTAGAGCTGGTGGAATTTCTCAAGACAAACGTTGATGTGTTTGCTTGGAATGCCTACGAAGCTCCTGGGGTGGATCCGAGCTTCATCTGCCATCATTTAAACGTCAATCCATCTGTCACCCCTAGGAAACAACCACCTCGGCACTCATCTAAGGATCATTCTGATGCTGTCAGGGACGAGGTGATGAAGTTTAAGCAGGCTAGGGCTATTAAAGAGGTGTTCTACCTTGAATGGCTGGCTAATACAGTGGTGGTAAAAAAGAAAACTGGGAAGTGGCGTGTATGTGTAGATTTTACGGACTTGAATAAAGCCTGCCCAAAGGACCCCTTCCCCATACCTCGGATTGATCAGCTGGTAGGCACAACAGTAGGCCATCCTCGGATGAGCTTTTTGGACGCTTTTCAAGGCTACCATCAGATATCTTTGGCTCTAGATGATCAAGAGAGGACAACCTTTGTTACTCCTATCGGGAATTGCCATTACAAGGTGATGCCCTTTGGTTTAAAAAATGCGGGCGGCCTTTTCAGCTTGAGCCTTGGTCTTTTCGACCTCCTCTAGTTTTTTCTTCAGGGAAATGATTTGCTCTTTAGGGGCTGCCAGTTGGTCCTAGGCATTTCGGAGAAGTATCCTCTGGCCCTCAGCTTGCCTTTCCACGTTATCCAAAGCAGCGGCGGCACTTTTTCTTTCTTTCTCCTCCTCTAGCAGCTTGCTCTTCAGCTCCTGGTTGTTTTTTTCAGCCATGTGGAAGGCATCCATGGTTGTTATCCTCCTCCCTTCTTCCTCTTTCATTTTTCGATGGGAATAGTTCACCATCTCCTCGGCCCTAAAAGTAGCTTGGATGGCCTGGAAAGGAAGAGGAGTACAGTTAAATAAAAAAAATAAAAAAAACTTAACTTAAAAACTTACTTACCATGGCCAAGTCCCTCTTCAGTCCGAGGAAGACTTCATACTGCTTCATAGATCTGAGGTCAGCCATATCCTTGGGCAATAGTAGGGATTGTTCCACCGCATCTGCCACTACCCAGCTGTGCCTAGTTGCAAATCTCGAATGAAGGCATCATTAAGAAGGGGAGCTCCATCTAGCTCCATGCGTGGGGCCCAAACAAGGGCTGCAGCTCCATGGTCAACCCTTTTTTCTCTCTCAGTGGCTGACCTCGTCCGGTCACCTTGGGCTGCTTAGCCCCCCTTTGAGGCTCTATCTCCTGGGGAAGTTGGCTCTTCCCAACCTCTACCACCTCTTTCCCTTTCTCCTCCCTTTTCCTTTTGTGGTCGGCTAGATCAGCTCGGAAGGGTTGAGCGGGTGAAAGAGTGGGAGCCTGGTCTGAGGAGCTTTCCCAAGAGCATCTCTTCTCGGCTGGGACTCCAACTCTTGAAGGGTTGACCTCTGCCTGCGCTAGATGCCTATATCAACAGATGTATCGGCAGGTTCTTGGAGAGGATTAGGTTGTGTTGAGGAAGGAGAGCTGAGATCACCAGGAAAGGTTTCTAGGGACAATTTTTCGTTGAAGACGTCAAATTCGTCTTCAAAATCAAATACTTCCACTACTTTTTCCTCTTCTTCTTCTTCCTTTATGAAGGCTGGATGAAAAGAAGTTCCCTCCTCGACTGTATGTTATGGTGGTTGGGTGACCTTAGGATGCCCTCTTGTATCGGACCAGTGGCAAGTGTGCCTTGTGGTACTAGACCGGTAATGAGAAACCCTGGAGCGGCTACATTGATCCTTTGTAAACGCGGGTCCCTTGCCTTGATTACGCACTTCAGCACTTGGAAGGCGTTGGAAATTGGAATATAATCCAAGATCAGGTGAGCAACCCTTAGTTGTTCATTTGTGTGGACGAACACTTCAGCCTTCAAGATCTTATCCAAGCTTGCCTAATTCACAAGGTTGAAGTTGGGAATGTCAGCATTTTTGTCTACAAAACCATTGGGAAAGACAAAGGAAAGTTATCATCAGTAAAGAGAGGCACAAATTAAAGAAGATTTCAAGTACAAATACAACAAAAAAAGAGGAGCACAGAAGGTGTAACTTTAAAATAACCGTCCTAAAATCTAAGACCCCACTTGGCTGCCCCTCTCTCGTCGGGCAGGTGAGGCCATTGTGCCAGTTCCCAGACACGATCAGGAAGTCCTTTTTTAGGGTAGGCACTAAATGAGCCTAACTTCTGGGTACCTAGATTTCAAGTAATACCCCTGCCCCTTTAAGTGGTGGAGATTGTAGACCCAATTAATATCATGGTGGGTAATTCCTAACCTCATCCTATCATTAAGGGCATCTACAGAATCTAAAATCCTAAACATATTTGGGGCACACTGTGTAGGAGCAAACCTATGGGCCCTAAGATAATCCCTGGTTACGGTTCCCATGGGGATTCTCATCCCGCCCTCTATGAAGGCAATCATCAGGATTACTACCTCTCCCTCTTGCTTGTTTTCGTGCCATTGTCCCTCTTTACAGTACCTCATGCTTACTCTTGGAGGGATCCTATACTGAGCCCTAAAGTTCTCTATCCCCTCCTCGAAGTCTACCAAACTCTTAAATCTACCCATTTCTAGAAGGGTTTGGAGAGAACTAAAAAGATTAAGGGGAGAAAATAGAGCCAAGGAGAGGAAATGTACGAAGAATAAAAAAATATATGGAAAAATAGAGTGTAAAGATTTGTGAAGACTTATAGAAATAAGGAGGGTGTCCTCGGACAGACTTTTGGTATTTGTAGAGGCACGAGTAAATTAAGAAAGTTGACAGGTTCAATGTATGTGTGCTAGAGCTAAGTGAATACTAAAGTGAGATAAGAAATTGATTTGAGTGGTATTTATATCAAAGAGAAAGCTACAGAGATGGAAAATTCCTCCCCAAGCCCTAGTAGAATCCTCAGTCGTTGGATATACATCGTGCCGTAGAACGTGGGGGATAGGGAGCTACAAAAATTTAATGAAGACGCATCTCGAATGCCAAAGCACCAGGAGCATGTCTTGGGTAGTTAAAAAGGCGTCTTCACAAGTAGAGGTGGGATGCGACGGGCTTAGGGCAACTACAGTGATATCGAAATCCTCCTTTCTTCCTGAGGAGTCAAAAAGAAGAATCTTGAGGGGCTATCGTAGGGATATTGGGCCCAGGAGTTCATTATCTATGTATATATTGGGCCTAAGGCCCAAGCTGAGAACTAGAGGTCTTCCGAGGATGAGTAAACATTGTCAAGGGAGTCCATGTTAGTAGATGAAAAAGGTAGTTTTGATCATAATGGCCCTGGGGGGATAGTCCAAGGATGAATGCCTCCTCAACTAATCCAAGCCAAGGTCTATGGAGGTGGTCTGCCGTCCGAGGAGACGTTTCGTGAAATTCTGCTAGTGCGGATAAGCATTGTAGAAACAAAGGACAAAGGGGAGTCCTAAAATATATAAGGAAAAAGTTGTTACCACTGCATTAATTGCTCTGCAGCTAACTCTTTGGCCGCATTAATGTGGAGGTGATACCTGAACAATAGCCTTCAACCTTATAGCTACTACCTAAAGATTTTGGGAAGGGGCTGATGGGATAAGTATCAAGATCAACCAATCTAGCCTACATGTGGAGGGCAGAGATGAAAAGGGAAAAGAGTATAAAAGAAAGGAGAACAATTAGAATAGGGGGATCAGAAAAATTAAGAGAAACACTGTACCAATCAAGAACCAAATCTGTAATCAAACTTATGCGAAATATATAAGAACTGATCTCCTCGGATTGTGTTGAGGATGATTTTCTCTAGAAAATTCAATCTATTTCCCTGTTCTTGTCATTTTATTTTACTGTCCAACTCATTTTAGTCCAATTTTCTAACCCACTCTCTACAAATTCATTGTTTTGGGCTTTTTGGGCCTAAGTCCATCCATCTTGGGCCAAGGACTCAAATATGGTCCTTACAATAAGTATAATGCCTATATTATTGAAATATGAATGTTAAGGAAAGCTTTTAAATATTTACCATTTTTATAGTTTTTTTAAGGCACAAAACTGTAATTTCTAATTCCTATTTTACTTGTATTTTTTAGCCCAAGACTAAAGAGTTTGTTCCAAATAGAATTAAATTTCATGTTTTTCAACCAAAAAATTAAGAAAAAAAATATGAAATTTTGAGCCCAAAACTACAAAGACAGCCTACCAGAAGAATCAATTTAAGGCTTAATTAGTAAAAAAATGGACTAAAGTGGACCGGATTAGACCAAAAGGACCAAAATAGACATAATGCACCTAATTGGACAAAAGTGGACCAAATAGAACCAAAGTGAAAAAAAAAAAAAAAAGGATCAAAGGGACCTAGTGGGACCAAATGAACCGAAATACCACCTTTGATATGTCCCAACAGATGCGTAACGACAATAAATACGAAATTTCAACTTTTAAATGGTATATAAATGACTTGTTATTGGACAATTGCATGAAATTACATGTTAACAATTTTTGAAGGAGATATGAGGCTTTTATTCTCTCACATCCACTTTTTTACTTCCAATTTCACAAATCCATTTATATGTTTTTATTTTTAAAAGCAGACAATACCTTTTCCTATTTTAAAATATGTATATCAGCATCAATTGTGAATGTTGTGTAAAACAGCATATGTAAAATAAGTGTAGAAGTTTCTCTTCCATTTTTACAGCCGCCTTATGAATGACCAAATATTTTGAACATGAAATGAGTCTCAACTAGTAAAAAACTGAAAATTGGAAAAGACTACAACAATGCACGGATATTCCATTTGCACAACCAGTGTGCATGGACATCTCATAGAAATGTGATAATAGGCTGGACTACCTAATATTTGTTGTTGGGGTCCATGTAACCGGTCATTCTTGTAGATTTTGTCATCAAATCTCCACTGTGTCTTGTAGCTCTGAATAGAGGGGAAAAGTGCCAAATATTTGATATGACAACAACACAATGGATGTGACCAAGATTACAAACTACATGACTTCAACTTTATTTTTCAAATCTGTTTTCTGCTTGGCTAACAAACAATAAAATTTTGTTGAATATCATCCAATGTCCACAATATCCCCAACAACTTCCTGAATTTGAAACCATTCTGTGGCCAAACATTTCTCAAGTATATACAAATGAACAGGAATTAAGACCGGTGAGTCTTTTGTTTCCACTCTTTAAGATTCTGCTGGCATAAAAAATTACTTGCTTACTTGTTTTCCTTCAGGTTTTTTAAAGAAAATTGTTGCCACATTGAGCCAAGTTATCGACAGGGTTTAAATCAAATTGCGGAAACTGTATAGAAGTCAAAACTAATTAAAAGGTCATTTTCAGTTTTCATTCTCCAATTCAGCCCTACTTATGTAACACTTACACAAAATCATGTAAAATAGAAAGCTCATTGTACTTAACAAGGCTAGAAGCCAGTAGAATTTGTCTAGGCAAGCTTCATTCATGTTGTCAGAGAACCAGCCATGCCCTCCTTTTGAGCTGGTAAAGATTTCGACAAGGGAAATTGATAAGGCACTCAAGTAGCTTCCCACACCAAAAACACTAGTGTATAGAGCAAATCCCATGGTTCTCATTCTAACTGGAACTTCATTGTAAAAGAACTCTTGCATCCCAACAACAGTGAAAATGTCTGAAATGCCCAAGAGAACGTATTGAGGCAGCAACCAGAAGATGCTTAGGGGTACCGTTTCTGATTGTGATTCAAGTTTTCCCATATTTCTGCTAATCTCCAGCCTCTTTGTTTCAACAATTGCTGCAATGATCATGGCTATGATAGAGAGAAACATTCCTATCCCCATTCTTTTTATAACACTAATACCTTTTTCATCACGAGTTATCAGTTGTGTAATCGGAATCAAAATCTTGTCATATAAAGGCATTAGAAGAATTATAGACAATGTAATAGCACTCTGTAGTGTAGCCGGTGGAATCTTGAAGCTTCCAATGTTCCTCTTCATTGTCATACCTTGTTTAGTAAAGAATGTCGCTGGTTGTTGAAAAATTACTGCAAACATTAGAAGCATTGTCCAAATGGGCAAAAGCCGCAGCACTACTTTCACGTTGTCAAACATGTGTACACCATTTCTTGGGTTCGCTTCCAAGTCGTTTATGCTGTCAAACTCTTCGCGACAAAGAGGTTTCTCTTGAAGCCTACAAACAAGCAAGATTTTTCATTGAAAAGTTCTGTCTTGAAGCACAAACAAGTAAGAATTGTCATTATAAAATGAAGATACCTTGAAATTGATACAAAAAAACTTACTCTAGCTCAACCTTATCAGCTTTGTAATTTGATAACTTGACTTCACAGTGCATAAATTTTGATTTGGCTGCTTTGAAAGCTTGAACTATGCTCTCAAAGGGGTTATTACAGATAGCATCATTTTGTTTATAAATAAACATCCGTCTTCCACAACAGAAAAATGCAACCGATGTTACCATTGCTGTCATGGGAATGGCAAATCCCAGTACCCAACCAAAGGTATCTTGGATGTAGGACATAACTGTGACACCCAACAGGCTTCCACTACAAACACCAAAATACCACCATTGGAAGAATGAACTCTTTTTATGAGACTTATTCTCGTTTTTGCTACAGGGCAATTCCTCATCATCATCGAGTTGATCTGCTCCAAAGGCTTGCAATGATGGGTTATATGCACCTTGGCCTATTGAAACCAAGTATAGTGACAAAAAAAGAAATGAAGAAGACATTGTTTTGTTTGTAGAAGAAGACCATGCCCATGCCAATGCTGTTGATGATGTCAATGCCACAAGCCCCTAAAAATGAAAAACATTGTAAGAACAAACTAAATAATATCATCTTGATTATATTGCAAAAGCATTCATAGACAGGCAATATATACATTATTTAATTGTAATATATATACACAGAGAGAGAGAGAGAGAGAGACTATATTATCCACAATACTTAATGCTCTCTTTCTCTTGCCTGTGTACTGCCGCGGCGGCTTTTGCTGCTACTCCTTATTTTCAAAAATAAAAATAAAAATGTGACTTCTCTATTGCTAGTGACCTTAAGGCCTAGCAGCACCTGCTCCCTCGTGGGACTTAGTCCCAGGAATAAAATCATTTCACTTACAAATAGCAAAGAAGTGACTTTCCTATTCTTGGTAAATATTGTGTTGTTGATTTTTTTCAATTTATACAGAGGAAATTGATACCATTATTTCCAATTGAGTTTGTAAGTTATTATCAGTATTTGAGGCTGGTCTATCCTTAATGAACTCTTTTCTCTTGTTTTGAGAATCACAAGTGATTCTTCATTATTAAGTAACAAAACAAGGTAATAAAAGTGGTGTAAGCTTTTTGTAAAGATTAGTCCTTTAATTGATTAATTTTCTGCTCACAGTACTGCAACCTTTTTATTCTGCTACCATTACCAATAAATCTCCTTGACAAAACTACAATCCATGGTATTCATTAGTGACAAAAACACAATGCTTGGTGGTGAAATTTCACTAAAGAGAAGACATCTTTTCCATAGGGTCCCAGTTAAATATAAGTTAATTTCCTACCAAAGTGGAAGTTTTGTGCGCTAGGCCCGAATGTCACCCACAATTGTAACAAATTTTCTTGATTCAAAATCCAATCTATCACGTATCACCAGCCATGAGGTCATAATTTCCTCATACTCAAAAGGAAGCAAAGTAGCAGACTTTAAAGTTCTGGCTCTGTAGTTGTCTGGCCCTCATGACACACACACGCACACACAAGGTCATTGGGTAATGAACTCTTAAAGGAGTTAAAAGCAATTCTTGAAAAGCAGTAAAGACTTTTGACCATTAAAAATAAAAATAGCAATAAAATGGTCTAATCAAACCATTATTATGGTAATTAGGGATGTTCAAGATGCTGTGCGATTTTGGGTTATTTTTAACATTGTATTTTGTGGTGCGGTTTAGTTAAAACCATAGCTGCACCGTACTTTATTTTTGCGGTCACATGTGCAGTACGGTGCGGTGTGGTGCGGTTTAGAGTTTAGCGAAAACCATAACCGCACCGCACTTCATTTTTGCGGTCATATATGCCGTGTTATGTATGAGATACGGTTTGAACGGTATAAAATCAATATATTTTTCAAATTTTGGGCTTTTCCTACCCCGCCCAAAACTAATTTTTTTCCTTCTATTTTTGGTCAAGTTTTAAATTATTGAGCTAGTTTTGCTTTATTTTGGACTAGCTTTCCTAGTCAACACTTGATAGGATTATCAAACTTTTTTTTTTTTTGAAAACTAGAGTTATTAAACTATTAATAATATATTTAATATTAAAAATAAATAAATATATTAATATATAGAGAGGATGGGGTGCGGTATGGTGCGGTTTGTGTAGTTTTCTTATCCGCAAACTGCATTGTATCATGCAATGCGATGCGGTGCGGTGCACTATTACTTGCGGTGCGGTGCGGTATGGTTATGCCATTTTGCAGGTGGTTTTGGTGCAGTTTATGCGGTTTGGTAAACACCCCTAATGGTAATCAGCAATCACTCAAGAGAACAAGAACTATTGAAATTAACTTATTTAATCTTAGCAAGATTAAACATTCATTTCACTCAAGGGCTATCAGATAGTGGGCACTAATCTTGGAAGTAGCTTGGCTTGCACTTGTTGATATAGGGTTCGTTTGGATACAACTTATTTTGCTGAAAATTAAAAACACTGTAGCAAAATAATTTTTAAATGTGTGAAAAAGTACTGTTCACTATTTTTTTTATTCTTCATATGCCTTGGTGCGCTGGTCTTAAAAAAAAAAAAGGCAAACGTGGGTTTGGAAACGCGGATCCAAACCCACACATAGTGATATTCAATTGGTGACAAAGTCTTAGGCAAATAAATGGCTCTTCTTATTCCTTAATCATCACAAAAATTAATAAATTCTAATGGACCCCAAAGTAGGGGTGTTTGCGGTGCGGTTTTAGGTCATTTTTAGCACCGCACTTTGCGGTGCGGGTTAGCTAAAACCATAATTGCACCGCACCGTATTTTTGCGGTCACATGTGCGGCGCGGTGTGATTTAAAATTTAGCTAAAACCATAACCGCACTACACCTTATTTTTGCAGTCACATATGCGGTACAGTGTATAAGATACGATTTGAATAATTTGAAATTGGTATATATTTCAAATTTTGGGCTTTTTCTATCTAGCCCAAAACTAATTTTTCCCTTTATTTTGGTCCAAGTTTTAAACTATTGAGCTAGTTTTTCTTTATTTTGGGCTGGCTTCTTAATCAACACTTGCTAGGGTTATCAAACTTTTTTTTTTTTGAAAACTAGGGTTATTAAACTATTAATAATATATTTAATATTAAAAATAATTAAATATATTAATATATAAAAAGGGTGCGGTGCTGTTTGTGCAGTTTTCTTATTATAAAACCGCAAACCACACTGCACCATGCGGTGTGGTATGGTGCGATGCACTATTACTTGCGGTGCGGTGCTGTTATGCTATTTTGCGGGCGGTTTTGGTGCGGTTTGTGCGGTTTATGCGATTTGGTGAACACCCCTCCCCAAAAGTTTACCAGCTAGTCTTCTAAATTTTAAGGATATTAATTTTATAATTCAATTGGGTGGTGAATAGTGATGAATGATGACTAAGTCTCCATAATCACAATGGACTATCTAATCATCTTTTAAAGCCTTAAATAATTAGCCATCTTTTAAAGCCTTAAATAATTAGCCACACCTTGATAAGTAAACTTCTAGAAACAAGCTATGCAATATTAGTAAGTTGCAATCTCCATTCACTCGTGGGAATCACGGCCAAGTATTGTGATAATAACACTAACATTAATAACAATTAACAATAACAACAAATCAAAGAACTGTACTATGCACTCAGAATCAAATTAAATAAATTAATAAAATAAGAGAGAACTAAGAAGGAGAGGAATGACTCACAGCAGCATAGAGGAAAGAAGAGTTCAATATGGTGGAATATCTATCCCAATAAGAGTCAGCAAGAGGTGCCACTAGCAGTGGCAACATAGAAGTAAACCCACACCAACTGTTAACCGCTTTGGCTGCAGAAGAGTTGCTCATCTTCACAACATCTGTGAGATAAGTCACTAAATTTGATGCCACCCCTTTGAATGCAAACCTCTCCATACCAGCTAGCACTGTTAATTCAGCCATAAACTGATCAAATGAGAACTCTATTACACACATACACATTAACTAAGACATTATGAGGAAACAAATTAAGTTCATTACAAATGCTCATCCAAAGCTACAGCTATAGAATGGAGCACTAGTATATACCAAGGTATAAAAATCCCCCATCTGGGTTTTAGAGAACTTACTAGACCCAAATAAGGGTGTTCAAGGTTGAGAAAAATCATGTTTTATGGTTGAAAAAAAAGAGAGAGAAATTAAGATGATGGTATATATACTTAATTATTACCTATTAGAAGAATGCATGACTTGCTTAGTCCCTTTGTTCTCTGACCTCCAGCCATGAGTGAAGAGAAGGAATCAACTATCTGGAATCAAAGAGCCAATAAATAAGAGGGAGGTGAAAATTGAAGCAAGAACAAGTGGCTATTTTGTCTTTTTTATAATCAACGTAAGTTGCTTTCTTTTTCTTTTTCTTTTTTTTTTTGGTTTAAAACGTAAGTTGCTTTCACCATCCAAAAACAGTTGCACCACTCATTATTGGCTCATATCTTGTTAATTACCCCTTATATGGGACACTAGACAATACACTAACGCTAAAGCTTTTCAAACATTGGTTGTATTTTTATATCAACAAAAGCTAATAATAAGTTTCCACTAAGATCAGCTTGGACATGGTGTCACGGCGACGTTATCCAGAAAAAAAAAAATAATAGGAGAAAAAATGTCGAAATACGATGCAAAACCAAACACACAGCCTCAAGTATGTGAGTTTGATTCATGGATAGCCACCTGGCATCAATGACACGTCAATGTACACACCTGTACAAATATTTCGAACGAAGATTTTCGAAGTTACAAGTATAGGATTCGATAAGATATTGTGAATGATGATATAAATTACACTTTTTTGTCTAGATGAAGTCATGTAATTAATATCACATGAAAACGAATATAACATAAACAATCAAAAAGCTTTTACTAGGAAGATCTTGTATTAGAATATATTCGCGCGAGTCATTTTTCGTGACGATGAAGAAGTTCAGATTGATATTTTTTTTCATGTAATACCACATGAAAACGAGTATAGCATAAACAGTCAAAAAGCTTTTACTATATATATTGGAGGATCTTGTTGGAATGTTCGAGTTATTTTTAGTCGTGTGGTTGATGAAGTTGTTCAAATTAATATTTAGTAGTGATAAAAAAAAAATGATTATAATATATTATATATTGTCAAGCCTAAACTTTTTGTGTTAAGATAAGGTGGCAGCAATATAACATATAAAATCCTCACAAAGAAACTCCAAAAATTAAAGTATTAAAAGCCCAACATGTGCTTAAGCTGATAAATTCTATCTAAACCTTATTAATTTTTCTTTACACATAAGAATGATAGCAAGCAATTCATCAAATCAAGAAAAAAAGGAAAAGAGAAAAAGAATGCAACCAAACATATAATATGACGTATACAATTGTAGATCATACACAAAATGCAGACTTGTTTGGGGAAAAAAAAAATACTTATATATGCAATCCAAGCAAGATTCCTTTTTGACTGAGTTTATCTCCACCTAACTCGTACCCTATTCGATCACGCCATTTTTACTGGTATTGTTTGCGCTGTCATGAGTCATAATTTTAACTTTACTACCTTTTGTCTAATGCAATCCTACACCAGAAAAAGCTAACAAACACAAACTGAAACACAAAATTGAATCAGTTTTATACTCTATTTTTTGCGTTACGTTCAGATCACGAGTACTGCATGACTGACACATCAGTATGCGTTACACAAATGCATGGAAAGGAAATGTCTACGGCACACACGCACACACACACAGCAAACACATGCAAACACACAGAAAACACAAACTTCACAGTGACAAACGAAGAGACACACATATATGTAGCTCTGTACCAGTGCTAGCCAATGACAGAATTGGCCACCAATGTCAATTACAAAACTAGCCACAAAATGGACAGATGGCAGTCTCACACAATGGGTATCAACATTTTCCATTGTTTGGGAGATCCACTATAACTTCGCCTCATTTCCCTACCTTAATGGTTAGTGAGAAGGATAACACTTCTGCTATCCAACACCTCCACTACAAAAAGAATGCTACAAGAAAAGATAGCCAGTGACCAAAACGTAACACAATGCCTAATGGGTCATCAACACGTATGCATTTCTCTATTTCTAGATTATATTGCTCTTCTTTGGAAATTTTTTTACACTTATCCCTATTGGGTTGTTATGAATCTCTTGTGATTAATTAGCAATTTCAACTTTGGTTAGCATTAATAGCTCAATGTTGAGTTGACACGTAAGGAAAGAACACCAACACAGAATTGAGTGCGTTTGCATGGCTTTTATACGTTGAATCCTTGTTTAATTCACTCACATGTCCTCGATCTACAATAATCTACGCAATTATTCTTATCCCAAACAAAAGATATAAAAAGCATACAATTATTGATTTTGATCTTACATGGCCCACTCTCAATTTCGGCATGCCTAGGTGGGAAGTTAATGGAATCGACATTTTAATGTGAAGCCACTGCATTATGTTGAGAAATTTTAAGCAGACACTAAATAATGATTGTTTTGTGGCCAGTGGCCACTATAAGTCGACAATATATTTGGTAGGCCAACTAGACTTCATTCTACTTGTAGCAATGTTACGTCCAAAAATTGATTTACCCTCTGTGGTACACCAGTTTTCAGCATCTTATTATAAGTTTTTATCTTTCTGTTGGTCATAATTACGTTCGAGGATACAAGGTTGTTCAGTAAAATAGAGTTGGGAACCATCAAGTGCCGATGGTGATAGGGAAAACATAGGATTAAGACTGTTGACTTCTAATTTTAATATTTTTTTTTTAAAAATCAGGTTGGGTCGAGTTTTTGTTTTCTATGTATATACGGCTATCATAAAAATATATATTTTTACACAACTTTGCATGACCTAATATATACACAGTTATCATAAAAATTATATATTTATACACAACTTTGCATGACTTGATGTGTATAAATTTTGGAGTTAAATTGGCTAAAATGTGATCATTTTTTTCTATTAACAAGCACTAATTCAAGTGCTCTAACAGAGTAGGGGACCATCAAGTAATGATGGTGATAAGGAAAAGATGGAACTAAGACTATTAAGTTCTAATTTTAATTTTTTTTAATTTAAAATGAGATTGGGTCGAGTTCCTCTGTGTGTGTATATATATATATATATATTTGTTAATTTCATTTATTTTGAATTTGAGACTTATTTTAAATTTTCTATTTTAATTTAATTTAGGTATTTAGAGACATGAAGAAGTTGACATATTAGTTCCAAGGTAAATTGCAATCATTTATTAAATAATTAAATAAAAATCCATTTTTTCTACAATTAAGGCTGGACAAAATGGCCCAACTCGAATCTCTAGGGGGTCAAGCTTTTATCATTTGGGGAAAAATACCCCAAACCCAACTTGAAAAAAATAACAAATTGTACCTAACCAAATAACCAAAATAAAATCAGATAAACAAAGTGAAGAATGTATTGGATTTCTAACAATTAGAAGAAATCAACAAAAAGTACAAACTTTTCATTTATATTATATAAATTGATTTTCTATATATAATAATATTATAGATAGAGATATGTATAAAGCATAAATGGAAATGTAATTGAGATTTTTTGGTAGGCGACTCCAAGTCTTTAAGATATTTAACTGAAACAATATTGACAAATTTGAAAGGTTATTTCAGACTAATTAAATTGGAATTTGGAAGAAGTTTTAAACTTGAAAGGTTGTTTCAGACTACTTAAATTGGTATTTGCTGGAAGTACTAGTATTCAAAAATTCGGAATCCTTTCTACGGACTTGATAGCTATAAGTTAATACTCCACAGACTTAAGGGGGAAAATTGAATATGATATCCATGTAGTTGACATAGTACAATCACATATAGTTTACTTAGATTCTCAAAAAAAAAAAAAAAAAAAAAAAAAAAAAAAAAAAAAAATTCAATTACTTTCAATAAGGTATTGGCGCGGCTCAATTTGATTGCACTCATATTACATTAGGTTTCTTGAGGTTTTGTTTTGTCTGTCACTAAATTTTCCATTAGTACGAAGATTTATACAAAAATAGATGGGTGAATATATTGGGAAAGATTCTTTTCTCTTGGTTGGCAAAGTTAGTAATGCTAATTTTATCGAGAAATCAAATTGGCCGTCAACTACCACGAAAGCAAATATGGGAATGAAGCAAAACAAGGAATACAAAGAAAATATGGAACCAATTTGTGTAAATAGAAAACAAGAACACATAACATCAAGGAAGAAACTTCAATTTGAATTGATTCCATTCTATTATCTATTTACGCATATTTCTACCAGGTTCAATGAAGCCATGTTGAATTATCAAGGATTTTTTTTTTTTTTTAAATTATCAAGGATTTAGGTTCCAATAATAATTTTATATCTAAAAATTGATTAAAGTTGTATATCATTTTGAAGAATTAAAATTAAAGGATCGGAAGAATAATTTCTAGTATACATTGTTTTGCGTGAATTTTAACAAGAAGTCCTACCAAAACATATTTGTTATGAATTTATAATAACACTTTACACCCCTAATCAATTAAAATCCATATGTTAAAAAGATTTATGATTTAGATTAAAAAAATATTTATGATTTTTATAAATATATATATTTATTTACTTTAATACTTTATTCAACCCATTTAAACCAATTTAATAGCAAATCACAATCATCATGCATTGTAGGTTCAAATATTATTATATGGAAATGCTAATAATGCTAATAATGTTCATTAATACAGAACAGAAGAAATTTATTAAATACAATTTTTAGAGAGAGAGAGAGAGAATCTTGTTACCTCCTTTTTTTCATTGATCACGACAAATTTGGAACCCAGAAAGTTATCTTTGATAGTGGATTAGGATGACAAACTTTGTGTCTTTGTCTCTTTGATCCTCGACTTGCATTGTTCAATATGGTTGCAGGCTTCAATGGCAGTACTGACTTTGATAGTTGCAATTCTAATTGTTAATAGACCAAAAACCTGAGATTTGTTGTGGAAGAAACCAAAGACAAATGAGATAAGTGGAGACAAGCAATCTAGCATAAGAGAGAGAGAGAGAGAGAGAGAGAGAGAATTGCTAATTAGAGAGCATATGAGTGTTTTTAGGGTGACCAATAACATGTTAAGAAATTTTCAAACTTCATTTTTGATGCACCAAAAGGTAGAACATGTGTACTTGGGAGTTCCTAGTTTTCTGTCAAATGGCAGGCATATCTTTTTAATTTGGTGTAATTGTATTACACTATTATGACAATATTTTGAAAGAAACAGAATCTCCCTTTTATATGCTTTCTGGTCTAACTGAACCCCGTTTTCAAAGCATATGTGAACTCTGTTGCTTTAGCACCACAGTTAGTGAAATATATAGCATATTAATTATAACAAGATCTAATTGAGGATCAAATCGATGACATTATAATTATTTTAATTATTAAATAAATATATAATAACTCATCATACTTACTAAAAGAATTAGACAATATTAATAATATTAATAAGTAGAAAAAATATATATAAACAATAAAATTAGTATTAAATAATAATAATAATAATAATAATATATTTTTTCTATATAATTTTTTATGACATAGTTAATGTTGGAGAATATGAGAAGTTATACACAAAAATAGTACTATACAATAAGCTACTGGGTGACAGATTGAGGGGCAATCTCTTGAGACGATTCACACTCTCTTAGTAGTATTACCGGTGCAAAGAGATTATTAGCTCATTGTCCTTAGGATACAATAAACTTAGCCACCCACTGTACATTTTACAAATCTACAAAAATTTGTAAAGTAAAAGCCTCATCAATTTTAACTCCTCCCATACCCATAAATAAGAAGGATTTTATTTTTGTTGGTTTAATGAATGGAATGTTGCAGGAGAGTAGGTGGCTATGGAAAGAGTTTAGGAAGAAGCTTGCTTTTTGAGTGGAGAGAAGAGATGATATGAGTCTGCTATAGTTGTAATTCCATGTCGACATTGACCGGTTCATGTCGACATTTGTCACAAGCATTTCTGTTGCCGCTATAGTTGTAAATCAACGCTGTCTAGATGAAGACTTCGCTTTCTATGGTAACAGGAACCATTTTCACCGCTCATGTACTTCCTAGTTTTGCCGATTGAGAATAATTGTATTTTTTTTTTTTTAAAACAATTATTCTCAATTTTTTTTTTTATGATTTTTCCTTTTTTTTTTTTACTTAGCTGGACCGGTTCATGATCAAACCAATTGTTACAAGTCATTAAAAGGAGTTAGAAAATTGTAAATCGTTAAGATTAACATGATTGAAATTTTGAATAAACTATTTTATTGAATTTATAAATATTTTATTATTTTGACTAATTTAAGCATAATAATTTTTTAGACTTTTTAGTGAATGTGTTTTTAAATTTTGCTTTTACCTTTTGATAGATTTCGTTTCAATTTTTAGAAATAATTTCATATTCCAAATTTTTTTTTTTTTGAATAATAAGTGTTCTAAATAGCCAACTTGACTTGTAATTCAACTAATACCTTTTAGTGTTTCTCATTTGAATGGCTAAGGTTCAAATTCTCCCACATCCATTGTTGTGACTATCAAAATTTCAAAAAGAAAAAATAATGAGTAATGCTATAGTCACAAACTATTTTATACAACATGTTTACAAATTGTTGATATGACCAACTTTTCATTGGTTTTCATTTAGGCCCACAATTAACTTCACTTTTTTCATTTACCAATAATCACTTATCATGTCAGCAGTTTATAAAAAAATTTGTTGAAGTTTTTTTTTTTTTTTGAGAGAGTTTTAACTTATGACGTCCACTCTTGATGATAGTTTTTTATCATCAAATTAAGACATCAATCAATTTTTGGTATAGGTAGGGATTGAACCTCAGATCTCTTATATAACCATCAGAGATTTTACCAGTTGAGTTAACTGAAATCCACAAATTTTTTGTAAAATTTTGTATGTGCATTACTCAAAAATAAGTATACTAAATAATTTCTTTTATACAAATTCTATAAACATAACCATATCGATTTATTTTATATAAATACTAATTATTGCACCATTTATAGCTAATTAATACATTGAAATAAATGCATAAACCTCATTAATACATAGCAAGCAATTAATACATTGACATAAACAAAACAAAAAAAAAAAATGATGAGGTGGAAGGATAAATAAAGAAAATTCTTTTTTCTTTTCAAAAAGTGTTTCAATTTTTACTTTATTTTATTTTTTTTCAGAACAAAGAATGAAGATTGAGATTTGTGATTTTATGTAAACTAACCAATGTCCCATGCAATGAGCAATGAATTTAGAAACATTGTTTAGAGAAATTATCTTGTAGCCTATGTATAATATTTATTATGTGTTATGATATTTAGGGATCAACTTCAATTTTATTACATGTAATAGTTTGAAAGAAAGTGCAAAGTGTTAGAATTAATTAAGAATACGAACCTATTGTTTGAGTGAATTGACAAATATTTAGTTTTTTTCCACCGATTTAAGTATAAAATTATATTTTATATTCTTGATTGTGTGTAGATAAATTTGTTGTTATCTCTTGGTAGACCGTGCATGTTTCAATTTTTGTCAAAACAACTCAATTTGAGAATGAATTTCATATTTCATATTTCAAATCAATTGTATTATGTAAATTTTAGAAATAACAATAAATTTTGTACCTAATGTTCAAAGCTCTCTTATATAAATCTTAGAAAAATAATCATAAAATTTCATTTCACATAAATTATCAGTCTACCATCTATAAATAACTAATACATGAAAATAAATATATTTACTCTTTTTTTTTTTTTTGGAGAAAAAAACTATTTTTAATTGCATAGCACAAATTTAAATTACTATGTTATTGGTTACACAAACATATACACATATATTACATGTCCTTAGAAGAACTTAGGATATAAATTGTTAAGATTAATATAATTAAAAATAGGAACATATTTATTTATTGAATTCATAAATATTTATATATGGACTCTAGTTAGCTTAACTGGTAAATTCGTTTGTTGTTGAATAGAAATTTAGGTTTCAACTCTGCCTATACCAAAACAATTTGGTCTATTAGCTTACTAATAAAAAACAATCATCATAGAGCAGAAACTATAGATTGATTCTATTATACTTATAAAAAAAAATTCATAAAAATTTTATTACTTCACTAATTTAAGCAAAATTAATTTTTTTAAATTTTTATTGCATATGTTTTTAAATTTTCTTTTACGTTTTGATTTTTGTCAAAGCAACTAAACATTAGGGAAAATGTCATATTTCAAACCCTCAATTAGTAAATATGTACATCTGTAATAATTAAAAATACTACTGTGGGGCCCAATAATTTGTGGCCCTGGCCCATTTTTACATTAGGGCCCAAGGCCCGAGCCGAGGAAGGGTATAGCCGAGGATGTGTAATAAAATCCAAATAGTCTTGAAACACAGCTGAGGATGATTCTGTCCTCGGCATATCCGAGGTTCCCCTGGAAGAAATGGTAAAAACGGTATAGGAACAGTTTGGGAAAAAATCTAAAATATCTATGTCAATAGAGAAAGAGACGCTGGATAGTATAACGACCAAGGACAAAGGGAAAGCTGCCATTATTGCCATTCAATACTCTGCACCTGACAGAGCCATGCTTTTCAGCTTTTACAACCACCTCCAACCACTCTAGATATGGGTTGACAGGACAAGTCTTAAGTCCTAGGAAATTGAGCTTATACATGGACGTTGGTGAGAGGATAAATACCTGTATAAAAGGATAAGAGAGGCAGTGTGAGAGGGGCGGGGGACAATCCGTCCTCCCAGCCATGGTGTCCTAGAAATAAGGAGAATAAGAAGAGCATAGAGCTCCCCAAACTCCTCGGACGAGATTCACTGACCGGAGCCAACCCGAACTACCGTCCGGTGACCCAGACCTAGCCTTTCAAGCCCACGCTCTACAAATTATATTGTTTAGGCCTATTTACGTGCGAACCAATTATCATTTTGGGTCGTTACAAATCGAGTCCTTACAATTGGCGCCGTCTATGGGAAAGGCTTGTGTCTTGGCACAGGTGGTGGGTTGATACAATCCCACACATTATTTCTAGCAGCCGGATGTAGTGTTTTAACGTAAAATTCCACTAGGGGCTACGTTTCTTCACTAGGGGCTGCGCTTCATAGCGTCAGCAGCACGGATGGTTCTAAGGGTTTGGCCGAGGAGCTAATCTCCCTAAACTAAGGTCCCATGCCATAGCCGAGGGGTTAACTCCCCCAACTACTTAAAAAACCAAGTTTTGGACAGAACCAAGGTATTGCATGGTCCTCAGACTCAAACCTATGGGGAAACCAACTACTTAAAAACTGAGTTTTAGACAGAATCAAGGTATTGCATGGTCCTCGAACTCAAACCTATGGGGAAACCAACTACTTAAAAAATCAAGTTTTGGACAGAACCAAGGTATTGCATGGTCCTCAGACTCAAACCTATGGGGAAACCAACTACTTAAAAACTGAGTTTTAGACAGAATCAAGGTATTGCATGGTCCTCGGACTCAAACCTACGGGGAAACCAACTACTTAAAAAATTAAGTTTTTGACAAAACCAAGGTATTGCATGGTCCTCAGACTCAAACCTATGGGGAAACCAACTACTTAAAAAATCAAGTTTTGGACAAAACCAAGGTATTGCATGGTCCTCGGACTCAAACCTATGGGGAAACCAACTACTTAAAAAATGAGTTTTGGACAGAACCAAGGTATTGCATGGTCCTCGGACTCAAACCTATGGGGAAACCAACTACCTAAAAAATCAAGTTTTGGACAGAACCAAGATATTGCATGGTCCTCGGACTCAAACCTATGGGGAAACCAACTACTTAAAAACTGAGTTTTGGACAGAACCAAGGTATCGCATGGTCCTTGGACTCAAACCTATGGGGAAACCAACTACTTAAAAAATCAAGTTTTGAATAGAACCAAGGTATTGAATGGTCCTCGGACTCAAACCTATGGGGAAACCAACTACTTAAAAAATCAAGTTTTGAACAGAACCAAGGTATTGCATGGTCCTCGGACTCAAACCTATGGGGAAACCAACTACTTAAAAACTGAGTCTTGGATAGAACCAAGGTATTGCATGGTCCTCGGACTCAAACCTATGGGGAAACCAACTACTTAAAAACTGAGTTTTAGACAGAACCAAGGTATTACATGGTCCTCGGACTCAAACCTATGGGGAAACCAACTACTTAAAAAATCAAGTTTTGGACAAAATCAAGGTATTGCATGGTCCTCGGACTCAAACCTATGAAGAAACCAACTACTTAAAAATCAAGTTTTGGACAGAACCAAGATATTGCATGGTCCTCGGACTCAAACCTATGGGGAAACCAACTACTTAAAAACTGAGTTTTGGACAAAACCAAGGTATTGCATGGTCCTCGGACTCAAACCTATGGGGAAACCAACTACTTAAAAATTGAGTTTTGGACAGAACCAAGGTATTGCATGGTCCTCGGACTCAAACCTATGGAAAAGTCAGCTACTTAAGAAGAATTCTAAGTCGCTCAGTCCTCGGACCAAATACCAAAAAAGGTTAAGGCTATGAAGGTCATTAGGAAGATGGCGAAACGCCTTATTTCTTGGCGACTTGCAGGGGCTGTTCATTTTGGGTTATATATCCTCGGATGATTACTTCCTACACGGCACCAAGCATTCGACCATCATCTCGTTCAAGTTTGGGGTATACAACCCATTTTCAGGTCGGTCTTATTGTACACGATAGCTTCAATAAGTTCATAATAACATCTTTTTTCTTGGTAAGGGATTTCGACCCTAAGTATTGTTTTCTCAGGTCGGCGTTATTATGCCAGACAGCTCTAATAAGCTCATCATGATATCTTTTTCTTTTTTCTTAGTAAGGCTTTCTGCCCTAAGTATCATTTGTTCAAATCAGTATTATTATGTCGGATAGTTTCAATAAGCACAGAGCATGGTCTTTTTATTAACTGGGATTTCGGCCCTAAGCATCGTTCAGAATGTAAAAAAAAAAAAAGGTCATATGGTAGTACGTCTATTCGCGGCATAACCATTTCAGAAAGAAGAGGTAGAATATACGAAATAAAGCAATGATGACTTTTATTAATATAAAGAGGTATTACAGCGTACAATGAAGGGCTTAAACAAGCCTATATAGAAAACGAATCACAAAAACATTAAAAAAAAAAAAAAAAAACAACAACAACAACAACAAAACAAACAAACAGCCAGAAGTCTTTTTAAGTTCTGCTCCGAGGTCTTTCCAGATTCTGCCCCAGTAGCACCCATATTGAGAGGAGGACCTCCCTTGGTGGAAGAGGAGAAGAAGAGGAAGAAGGAAAAGTACCAGGATGGATCTGGTGATGGGAAAGAAGAAGAAGGGGAGGCAAAAGAAAGCACCAGTGAAGGAAGAGAGGAAGAAGCAGGGATACTTTGTCCCTACGTCAGTCTTAACTCCTAACACGCTGGTGTCATGTTAGTTATGCTCATAAGAGAGCGGCTGGTACTGATAATGGGTGACCCCAACTCAGTCGCACCAAAAGTTTGACGCGACGAGCCCCTGCTTCGAATTTTGGCTAAAGGGAGGATGAGAGGTATCTTGAGTTTCTGTCATCCCTGTCCTGACCGAGCCATCTTAAGTTTCGGAGGGACAGAACGCTTTTGAGAAGGATGTGATCTTTTCATCCCCACTTCTACTTCAAATGTGTCACACTATAAGCTGTGGTTATACTGATAAGGAAGACTTTGAGCACAGCTTGAGGGTTGAGGCTTTAGGAAGGTTAAAGAGTCTTTACGCGAAGGGAATACCCTCTCGTTTGGCTTCTTATATGGAAGGTAAATTCAGTGGCATTTAATCCGTACATATCTCCAAGAAGATCTGCAAGTAAGGTAGCGTCTGTTCAACTCCCCAATGTCATCTGTAACTGTTAGATTTGATTGGCCTCGTAAAGGAAATTTATTAAAGACGGGCCTCGTACACTGAAACGACGGGAGTGCATCGTGTGTAAATCTAGAAGAATGTCTCGTAATCCGACGCATTTCCTAAGCAAATGAAGAGACGCCAATATTAATGAAAAGCAGAGCTAAATGAACCGTAATAAAGGCTTGGCATCATCAAAACCCTCCTCTCCGACCAAGAGGTCGGACAGCAGGATTTTGAGGGGCTATTGTGGGGCCCAATAATTTGTGGCCCTAGCCCATGTTTACATTGAGGCCCAAGGCCCGAGCCGAGGAAGGGTATAGCCGAGGATGTGTAATAAAATCCAAATAGTCTTGAAACATAGTCGAAGATGATTCT